>NC_053394.1:72086732-72403498 GCF_905171765.1 Bufo bufo | reverse complement strand
CTGCTCCTGCAAGTGCCCAGGGGCTTTACTGTGAAGTGCTGCCTGCATTGTTGCTTCACAGCCCCACATTACAGCTGTGCCATCCAATCAGAAGATCACTTCATCTGTCACATAGATGAGTGGCGCAATGAAGCAACTTAATGCAGAGAGCATTTCACGGTGAAGCCCCACCTCAGGAGCAGAATCCAGCAGAATAAAACTTTATATTCACACTACTCCTGTTGATAAAACTTTCACAAAAGTATGTTTGTACTGTTCTCCCCAGCCTCTACTCAATGCTGTCAGCAGTATATCATGGTCAAAACTTCTGACAGATTCTACACCTAGAAACAGTCACTGACCACTGAAAATGATTACTCCATCTATGCTTACCTCTACAGTAGTGTGAAGATGTTTATTCCCTTTTGACCGATTCATTTGGTAATACCAACCAAGAATATATATGTTAGGCCAAGTTCACACTTCAGTTATTTGGTCAGTTATTTCTATCAGTCATTTTGAGCAAATACCAGGTGCGGGTCTTCAAAGACACAGAACAAGTGCAAGTCTTTCCATTACACCTTATCTCTGAGTAGGCTTTACTACTGGTTTTGGCTCACAATAACTGATGGAAATAACTGACCAAATAACCGAAGTGTGAACTTGGCCTAATTGTCCTCTGCACAAAGCATTCCTCAGGGGTTCTCAACTGGTGTTCCTAAAGCGGTGGAGATAGCTTTCCAGGTTGCACTCAGAGTAGTCGTATGGTCCATTTATGTTGGAAATAGGTCTCATATGTTAAAGAGGACCTTTCATCGGTCCAAATAGTGTAAGATAACTATCAGGCTGTGTAGAGTGGCGCCCCGGGATCTCACTGCACTTACTATTATTCCGGGGCGCCGCTTCGTTCTCCAGCTATGTCCCCCGGTATATTCACTGATTTGGTTATACTGGGAGGAGTCTGCCCTGTTTCTCCCTGGGAGTTCCTTCTCCCAGGCTGTAGCGCTGTCCAATCACAGCGCAGAGCTCACAGCCTGGGAGAAAGGAACGCCTAGGGAGAAACAGGGTGGACTCCTCCCAGTATAACCAAATCAGCGAAAATACCGGGGGACATAGTGGGAGAACGGAGCAGCGCCCCGGAATAATAGTAAGTGCAGTGAGATCCCGGGGCGCCGCTCTACACAGCCTGATAGTTATCTTACAATATTAGGACCGATGAAAGGTCCTCTTTAAATTTGTTGAAATCTATTGCTACTTTTAAGGGTAATTTGCCATGTGATGGATGCAGTGTGGGTGTGCACCACTGTGTGCAGCAAATCTGCATTGTTTTACAGCACTAGGAAAGTGGATGAGATTTTCAGAAATGTCATCGACACTGCAATTTCCCGCCCAAAAATTAGCATAAACTGAACTGTGGTACAGGCTTTGAATATGTCACGGAAGGTGTACAGGAAACAAGACAATGCAAACGAATCTATGATTCACTGGATCCAAAACTAAGGAGCAAAAAGGGAGACCCCTGCATGAGACCTGGCACTCTCCCTGACTGCTCAGCCTATGCGAACACCCCAAAGGTGGATGGTCGCATATCCACGTACCTCGACTATATAACACCTAAACACCCTACAATAGTGAGGGGACACGACTACCGGCTCCCTACACTAGACACTGAGGGAGTCAGGGTCATCTGAGATCCAGCAAACAGAAAATCACAAATAAATGTACAGCACTTATCTTGTAGAAGACTGGGGAATAGGAACAGCATGCACACACACTCCAGGAAGTTGTATAAGCCGCACACTAATGCATTATGGGGAGGAATTTAAAGGGATGCAATCAGTCCAACTAGATGACAGCTGAGAGAGACTAACGAGATGAGGAACTGAAAACCAAAACAAAGAAAACTGAAGGAGGAGGTTCTGAAAGGCTTCTGTCAGAGCTTCTCAGCTGTCTGGTTGTGACAGTACCCCTCCCTCTACGAGTGGACTCCGGACACTCAGAGCCCACCTTCTCAGGATGGGACCTATGGAAAGCCCTGATGAGACGAGTGGCCTTAATGTCCGTTACTGGGACCCACATCCTCTCCTCAGGACCATAACCCTCCCAATGAACGAGGTACTGGAGAGAACCGCGGACAAGACGAGAATCCACAATCCTAGAGACCTGAAATTCAAGATTCCCATCAACCATAATCGGAGGAGGAGGCAAAGGCGAGGGTACAATGGGTTGAACATAAGGTTTCAATAAGGACTTATGAAAAACATTATGGATCTTCCAAGTCTGAGGAAGATCAAGACGGTAGGCAACAGGATTGATGACAGACAGGATCTTGTAAGGCCCAATAAACCTAGGACCCAATTTCCAGGAGGGAACCTTCAATTTGATATTCTTGGTAGACAACCACACCAGATCACCAACATTCAGGTCCGGACCAGGCACACGTCTCTTATCTGCCACACGCTTATATCTCTCACTCATGCTCTTTAGATTATCCTGAATCTTTTGCCAAAAAGATGACAAAGACGAGGAGAATCTATCCTCATCAGGTAAACCAGAAGACCCCTCTCCCGAGAAAGTCCCAAACTGCAGATGAAACCCATATGCACCAAAAAAATGGTGACTTATCAGAGGACTCCTGACGACGGTTATTTAAAGCAAACTCAGCAAGGGACAAAAAAGAACACCAATCCTCCTGATTCTCCGCCACAAAACAGCGCAGATATGTCTCCAGATTCTGATTGACGCGCTCTGTCTGGCCATTCGACTGCGGGTGGAAAGCAGAAGAGAATGACAACCGAACCCCCAAGCGGGAACAGAAAGCCTTCCAGAATCTGGAAACAAACTGCGTGCCCCTATCAGAGACTATGTCTGAAGGAATACCATGCAATTTGACAATGTGATCAATAAATGTCTGCGCCAGCGTCTTAGCATTGGGCAAACCAGGAAAAGGGATGAAATGCACCATTTTGCTAAAACGGTCCACCACCACCAGAATCACAGTCTTCCCCGAGGAACAAGGCAGGTCCGTTATGAAGTCCATGGACAGATGTGTCCAAGGACGGGAAGGAATGGGTAAGGGAAGTAGAGGACCTGATGGCCGTGAATGAGGGACTTTGGCACGAGCGCGAGTCTCGCAGGCTGCCACAAAACCCTCAACCGACTTACGAAGCGCAGGCCACCAGAATCTCCGAGCAATGAGATCCAGTGTGGCTCTTGCCCCCGGGTGCCCAGCAAGGACCGTATCGTGGTGTTCCTTAAAAATCTTGTGTCTTAAAGCGGGAGGCACAAACAACCTCCCAGGAGGACAAAGATCAGGAGCCTCCGACTGGGCTGCCTGCACCTCTGCCTCCAATTCAGGAAAAAGAGCAGAGACCACCACACCTTCAGCCAAAATGGGACCCGGGTCTTCAAAATTCCCACCTCCCGGAAAACAACGTGACAGGGCATCTGCCTTCACATTCTTAACTCCAGGGCAGAACGTGACAACAAAATTAAACCTTGAAAAGAACAAAGACCATCTGGCCTGTCTCGGGTTCAGACGCTTGGCTGACTCCAAGTAGGCCAGATTTTTATGGTCAGTAAACACGGTAATAGGGTGTCTGGCTCCCTCTAGCCAATGGCGCCATTCCTCAAAAGCCAACTTGATGGCCAACAATTCCCTATCTCCCACATCGTAATTTCTCTCTGCGGAGGAGAGTTTCTTCGAGAAAAAGGCACACGGTCGCCATTTGGCAGGAGAGGAACCCTGAGACAAGACCGCACCCACACCCACCTCAGAAGCATCAACATCAACTATGAAGGGTAAAGAAATATCAGGTTGTACCAGGATGGGAGCGGAAGCAAAACTCTCCTTGATATTAGAAAAGGCCTTACGCGCCTCTACCGACCAGGAGGAAAAATCTACCCCCTTTCTAGTCATATCAGTGAGTGGTTTAACAACAGAGGAATAATTCAAAATAAACTTCCTGTAATAATTGGCAAAGCCCAAAAAACGCATCAGCGCCTTCTGATTCTCAGTAAGCTCCCACTCAAGCACAGCGCGGACCTTCTCGGGGTCCATGCGAAAACCAGAAGCGGAGAGAAGAAACCCCAGAAATTAAATTTCTGGAACCGCAAACACACATTTTTCCAGTTTCGCGTATAATTTATTCTCCCGCAGGATGAGCAAGACCTGACGTAAGTGTTCCTTATGAGTTTTGAAATCAGGAGAAAAAATCAAAATGTCATCCAAATACACTAATACAAATTTTCCCATTAAATGATAAAAAATGCTGTTCACGAAATGCTGAAAAACGGCTGGGGCATTCATCAAACCAAAAGGCATAACCAAATTCTCAAAATGGCCCTCAGGGGTATTGAAGGCCGTCTTCCATTCGTCTCCTTCTCTGACCCTGACCAGGTTGTATGCCGCTCTTAGGTCTAATTTGGAAAAGACTTTAGCCCCAACAACCTGGTTAAACAGGTCCGGGATCAGAGGAAGCGGATAAGGTTCACGAATAGTGATACTGTTCAGCTCCCTGAAATCCAGACAAGGTCTTAAAGAACCATCTTTTTTCTTAACAAAGAAAAAACCAGCGGCAACAGGTGACTTCGAGGGTCGTATGTGTCCTTTTCTCAGACTCTCAGAGATATAAGCACGCATAGCAACCCTCTCAGGTTGGGAAAGATTGTATAAACGAGATTTAGGCAGTTTGGCGCCTGGGATGAGATTAATAGGGCAATCGTAGTCCCTGTGCGGGGGCAAATCCTGAACTCCACTCTCAGAGAAGACATCCGAAAATTCAGAGAGGAAAGGTGGTACAGTCTTAGTAGAAACCTCAGAAACAGATGTCGTGAGGCAATTCTCTCTGCAAAAGTCACTCCAACCATTTATTTGCCTCGCTTGCCAATCAATGGTGGGGTTATGTTTAGTGAGCCAGGGTAGCCCCAACACTAGAGGAGTAGGCAAACCGCTAAGGACGAAACATGACACATCCTCAACATGAGCATCACTCACAATTAAACGGATATTGTGAACTATGCCCTTTAATGATTTCTGAGAAAGTGGAGCGGAATCAATAGCAAAAACAGGAATATCCTTTTCCAAAGTGCATACTTGGAAACCATGAGTTATTGCAAATTGATTATCAATGAGATTGACAGCTGCTCCACTATCCACAAAAATCTCACAAAAAATGCTCTTGCTCTCTAGCGCCACCCTAGCAGGCAGGACAAAACGGGAACTACAAGCAAACTGAAAACCTTCAATTTCCGCCTCAACCCTGCCAATAGTAACAGACGGAACATTTTTAAAAGATTTTTTCCTTTTTGTTTCTTTATTACTCCCAGAAAACTGCCTGAATCTCCTAGAGGGACAAACATTTGCCAAATGATTTATACCTCCACAACAAAAACAAACCCTCCCATGCGGGCTGAATCTTCTATTGTCAGAGGCAATCAACCCCAGCTGCATGGGCTCCTGCTCAGAAGGGGCTGACAGCGACTGAGACCCCTGCGCACAGAAAGAGACCGCTGCACTGTCCCGGGACTGAGTATGACAGGAAGGAGAGATCTCTCCTCTCTCTCTAAGACGCCTGTCAATACGAACGGCCTGAGACATAGCAGATTCCAAGGAGATAGGCCTCTCATGAAAGGCAAATGCATCTTTCAATCCCTCTGAAAGACCATGGCAAAATTGACTTCGGAGTGCAGCATCATTCCAACCAGTATCAGCTGCCCATCTCCGAAATTCTGAGCAGTATATCTCTGCGGATTGTTTACCCTGGCATAACAGACGTAGTCTAGACTCAGCCAGAGCAATACGATCCGGATCATCATATATCTGACCCAGGGCTAAAAATAATTCATCCACTGAACAGAGGGGCCGTGCCCCCTCCGGCAGCAAAAAGGCCCAGGACTGAGCGTTACCCCTGAGCAGCGATATAATGATCCCCACCCTCCGTTCCTCATCACCAGAGGAATGGGGAAGAAGGCGAAAATGGAGTTTGCAAGCCTCTATAAAACGCACAAAATTCTCACTACCCCCGGAGAACGTATCCGGGAGCGAGATCTTAGGCTCAGAACAAACTCCATGAACGCAAGCTGAACCGGTCACTTGAAACTGAGAAAAAGTCTTACGGAGATCAGCTACCTCCAATGAAAGACCCTAGAAGCGTTCAGCCAAAAGTGAAACCGGATCCATGCTTGAGACGGTTTTGGCGGCTTATAATATCACGGAAGGTGTACAGGAAACAAGACAATGCAAACGAATCTATGATTCACTGGATCCAAAACTAAGGAGCAAAAAGGGAGACCCCTGCATGAGACCTGGCACTCTCCCTGACTGCTCAGCCTATGCGAACACCCCAAAGGTGGATGGTCGCATATCCACGTACCTCGACTATATAGAGAGAGACTAACGAGATGAGGAACTGAAAACCAAAACAAAGAAAACTCAAGGAGGAGGTTCTGAAAGGCTTCTGTCAGAGCTTCTCAGCTGTCTGGTTGTGACAGAATATTAATCATGTCTATTTCCACCACTTTTGCAATGCATATTGTGGACTCTACAGCAAAACTGCGGCTAAATCCACGGCAACATCCACATGTAACCCATGCAGATTGTCCTGTGGATTCGTTGCAGATTTTCTAAAACATTTTACATCCTGGGTAGAGGTACCCTTATGGTACAGCAGCATGTTGCAGGTTTTCAAGAGCAGAACTTCTGCTGCCAATTTGTTGTGGATTTAGTTGCAGATTTGCAGTGGATTTCATTGTACGCATTGAGAAGCGTGAAGTCTGCAGTGGAATTGACTTGTGTGGACGTACCCTTAAACTTGCATGACCTCTACTTTCTGGTTTGACAAAGGTCTGTTATGGGCAAATTGTTTCCTATATTATGCAATTGTACCATGCTGAAAAAAAAAAAGGTTTAAAGGGCTTTTCTGGAGTTCAAAATTGCAGGATAGGTCTTTAATATCTAATTGGTAGGAGTCCGACTCCCTGCAACCAAATCAACCAGCTGGCTGAAGACGCTGCGGAGCTCGGGTGAGCGCTGCCTCTCTCCCTAAGGCCAGTGACATCACGTTCGTTGGTGACATGGACTACTTGATGGTTGCCCCTTTAATCGGATCTTAATTGCTGGCGGGGAACACAGTGGTGATCTGATCTATTGTCTGTATTTAGTGGTGCTGAGCACATTTGGGTGTTATAACCTCTCTCTACTCTCATACACAGAATGTCCATGGGTCACCTTATCCAAAAGTGGCCTAATATGACAAAGGAGACTGCCCGGTCAGTGCCACTGAATTTCTTCATTCTCGCCTTTGGTGCTGGGTTTCTCTTACTTATATTCTGCCTTATTTTTTGCTGCTGCTTTTTCAGGTAAGAATTTGGTTTGCCTACGTGTCTAATTTATAGAGACATGGGAATATCAGTGCCCTATAGCCTCAGAAGCATGCATAGTTAATGCTGCGGCAACGGCACGGTTGCACTTTGCATATAATCGTGTGCACTGTGTAGGACCTCTAGACCCCTGAACAGACTGCATAGACGATATGTCTGATATGAGGCCCCAGTCTTGAAGTTATTTTGAGGGAGATACTTTAGTACAAAACAGACTTCCAAACACAGTGATCTCCAGTCTAAATAACTGGAATTGCAAAGGTGGGATTCAATTATATTGGTATTTTGGAACGGGTTGTTCAGTCAGGGTATAGTTCTTACAAAGAGAACTGTGAATATTATAAATTGTTTAAATTTTTTTATTGCAATTAGAAGATACTTTATAATATATTACATGTAATAGATCACTCGCTGGTGAGGGTCCGACCGTCAGGACACTGATCCTGAGCATTCAGCATCTTCTTAACTTTAAACATTCGAACCCTATTGCAATGGCTGGTGGCAGCTGGTATAAACCTGTTCTCAGGATTACCAGGCCATAAATGTCCAATAGGTGTGGATCTCACCTCTGGGACCTTTCCTACCTCTAGAATGAGGCCGAGTCTCGGCCCACGATGACTGAAGAGGCGACTGTGCATGTGCAGCTCTCCTCATTCACAGAGGAGCGAGACAGGACCCCATTCTTGAAATGGGAAGAGGATTAAAGAGGTGGGACCCACATCTAGGGAACCTTTTTTATGGCATGTCCTGAGTCCAGATGGGCATACCTCATTAAATGAATCAGCAGAGCTACAAACAGTCCGAGCGTAGCCCCAACCTAAGGGTTTATTCACTTATTGTGGGTTTTTTTTTATCACCACGTCACAAATCCATTTCTCAAAATGCTGGTTTTCTGCATTGCCATTTTGATGTGGTTTCGTTATAATTACGTGCACAGAAACCCAACTTGCCCGCACCATCTCAATGTACTGTGCCTTAATAAGATTAAGACGGGACATTAACGATACATCATTTTATCTAGACTCAAGCAGCAGGAGCAGTACAGGAGACGAGGCTACAAGAAGGTGTGTTCCCTTTACTAATTATGTAGAAAAATGCAGGTATATTTTAGGTGTTTATTATCTGTTGAACATCACATGATGGGTGTATGTGTTTTCACATGAGCGAGTATGTAGCAAACGCCTAGTATCCTGGACTGAATCCTGACCCATTTATTTCAATGAGTCTGTGCACATGAGCGTCGTTCTTCATGCACCATCTCTACGTTAAGGAAATATCACAGCGTGTTGTATATTGTGTGTTTTTCTCGCAGTGCCGGCTCCATAGAAGTGAATGGGGCTTGCATAAAAAACGGAAGGCATCTGGACGCAATGCGTTTTTCACTGATGGTTGCTATTAGGCGTAGATGGTTATTCTTCAGGGTTTCTTCATGTGCATGACAAATGTATGCAATCCAGATACAATCCGACACACGCTGAACGCATTCACAGGCAAAACTGATTGAACGTGCCTGCAAAACCATCCGTTTTTTCCTGAACGGATCCTGACACAATCCGTATCGCTCGTGTGAAAGAGACCTAATACTTTACATTCTACAACACGTGCGGTTTTCTGTTAGGCCAGGTTTACATCACACATACAAAGACATTGCCTTTTTAGGATCCAGTCCTAATTTGAACAGTCTGCATAAAAACTGCCCTGTGTGAACAAGACCTCAGCAGCGCTTCAGAAGAAGATCTTAGCTCCTTACAGCACTCTGCAGTGCTGATAACTGTCCTTCAATTGTAATCATCATACGACCACTGAAGGGTCAAACATAAGGACAGCAAGCAGAGGTCTTGAAAACTTAAAGGGGTTGTCCAGGTTCCCTCTGAGTAGAGCATCAGAGCATTTCATGTTGTTTTGTTTAAATTTTTACACTGCTAGGCAGAGGCTTTCACCTAGCAGTGTCCCCGGTGACTTTACTGGCACTAATTGGTGGGCTTTAGCACTGTCCTAGCCTGTTTTACAGGCTAGAGCAGTGCTTAAGCCTGCCCATTAGTGATGGTGACATCATCGGGCTCACTGCTAGGCGGAAGCCTCCGCCTAGCACTCCCATGGTGAGACCCGGTACATCACCGGCAGGGGTGTAGCTAAAAGCTCATGGGCCCTGGTGCAAGAGTTCAGCTTAGGCCCCCGTCCCTCAGTGCTTGTTGGCAAGGGGCAGGGGAGCACATAGCCTTCCTGCTGCCTGAGGCAAACATTGAAAGGGCACCCCCTCATGCCAAATTCTTAACCTAACCCCTTCCCTCCAGCCAGAGGTGTAAATTGACCAGTATGCACTTTCTATAATGCCAGTGTCTTATGTGGCACCAGGGTCTTTGGGCCCCCTTAGGCTCTTGGGCCCGGTAGCGACTGCTACCTCTGCACCCCCTATAGCTACGCCCCTGGTCATCGGATCTGCTGAAAAAGCCTGAAATGCTTCGATGCTCAACTCAGAGGGGCTGTCTGGGTGAGGAAGGGGTTATGTACAGGCAGGGATTGGCCATAGACCCTACAGGGAAATTTGCCGGTGGGCCGATGCCCCGAGGGCCACCCAAGCCCTGCTCTCTGTCACTGCCTGGGTACATAAGGAGCTATCAGCAGTAATTAACCCTGTGAGAAGCATGTACCTGGCCAGCCACCACACATGTCCTCCTGAATTCATCTGCTGTGGCTGCACCTCGCCTCCTAAGCCCCCTGCTCCATAGACAACTGGAGGAAGACAGAAGATGGTAGCTATTGATGGCCACCACAGAGGGACAGCTTTTGGGCCAGTATGTTGTGCTAGACTGTGTTATTTGGTTCTGCTGGGATGGTATTTTGCACCATGGTATTGTTGAGCCTTTGTGTTGCCCTGCCTTCTGTTAATTTGGGCATGCCTACAAAATGGGGCCACTTTTAGTTTTTTTTTTCCAGGGCCACTTTACGTTCCCAGTCCGCCCTGTGTACGGGTTCAGCTCTGAACCCGGACAATCCCTCTAAGGAAAGTACATTGGAACATTGCACAACTGTTTCACTATACACAAAAAAAAATTATGTATTTGCTGGAATTGGAATCTCTCGATTTTGATACCTGCCGGACAGTTTTCTACTTCTGTGTATCTGCTCATATTACAGAGACACAGAGCTGGTCAGCCGGCATGGATACAGTCCCTAATGCAGAAATGCCGAATCTTCCTCTCTATTTCAAGCTTTGCCTGTACTTGCAAGTAACATTTAGGACTCGGATTAGGACTATGTATTTTGCAGTTCGCAAATCTTGGATCTGCAAAATACAGATACCGGCCATGTGCATCCTGCACTTTCCTCACTCCCTATTTTAGAAATACCTATTCTTGTTCGTAAAAATGACAAGAATAGGACATATTCTATAGTTTACGGAACAGCCGCACAGATGTAGACAGAGCACGAATGACATCCATGTGCTGTCCGCATTTTTTGCAGCCCCATAGAAAAGAATGGGTCCGAGTCTGTACTGTAAAAAATGTGGCTGTATGCATGTGGCCTTAGTTAAAGGGCATCTGTCAGCAGATTTGACACTGGCTGACCTGTTACATGTGTGCTGAAGGCATCTGTGTTGGTCCCATGTTCATATGTGCCCGCATTGCTGAGAAAAATGATGTTTTAATATATGCAAATGAGTCTCTAGGAGCAATGGGGGCGTTGCCGTTACACCTAGAGGCTCTGCTCTCTCTGCAACTGCCGTACCCTCTGCACTTTGATTGACAGGGTCACGATTAATGAAGTTTTTACTGGCTGGCCCTGTCAATCAAAATTCTGAGGGCGTGGCAGTGTCGAACACAGTGCAAAGATTCCTGTGTGTTCGAAAAGTTCCAAAAAGGGGATCATGCAACATTTTTACTAAAAAAAAACTAGTGCAAAAATGTTCATAACTGACCTCCATTGCCTATTCAAAGAGTAAAGGAGTAGGGGTTGGGTTGAGAATGTCTCATAGAGATGTTGGGTGCTTCTGGCAGAGGTGGATTGGCCATAGACTCTAACAGGGCCACCTGAGACCTCCTCATGGCTGCTAGCCAAGTAAGTAATGATCTGTGACTCTCAGAGTTGATTAATGCTGGGGGTGTCCTGATTCCTGAATTCAGCTGTATTGCCATCCTGAAGCAATTAGTGTAGGACAGTGCTGGCTAACCCCCAGAACTCCAGCTGTGGTGAAACTACGACTCCCAGCATGCTCCATTCATTTCTATGGAGTTCTGAAAACAGCTAAGCAAGTGTGCATCTTGGGAGTTGTAGTTTTACCACCGCTGGAGTGCGGGAGGCTAGCCATCACTGGTGAAGGAGGACAGAATGTGGCAGCTGGAGCTGGCGACCACAAAGGGACAGCCTCTGAGGAGGTATTTCGTCCTACTGGGGCACTAGGACTTCTGCAAGTCAAAATTCAGAGACATGGAACAATCACATACATTTATATGGCAAATTTTTGCCTTGTCTGAATAAAACTATCCTTACAGAGACATTTCCCCCTTAATATTGGGGTAGAATAGGGTACACTGTATTCTGTACAGTTAAGCTATGTTCACACATGGCAGATTTGTTGCAGAAATTTCTGCAGCTGAAAATCAGTTCCATACATCTGAATGGGTTAGTTTTGGCGGTACACACCTGGATTTCTGCAAGCCCCATTCAAATGAATGGGACAATCACATACAATCTCTACATATCTACCTCCTGTGAATAAACATTCAGTGTATTAGACTTTAAATAAGCTGTAGGTGCGTATTTCATTTCTAGGTGGTGCTAAAGAACAAATCAAAGAAAACCAACCTGATCGGGGTAAGTCTGATTGTACTGTTGACCTTCGTGTATATGAATTTACCACTGAACGCAAAGGAAACTGTAAAAAGCTCCCCAAGTGGTTACCCTCAGGGTAAGGTCTCATGCACATGGCCGTAGTTTTGGTCTGTGTTTTTTTTGCTGATTGGATGCGGAGCCATTCATCCCCTGCTCGGGCCGTTCTGTGTCTCTGTCACTTCTGTTCCCCGCCTGACCATAAGTGAACCAGTGGCCTCAGTGGTCACATGCTGTGCCCGTACATGTCACCGCTGAGGCCACTGATTGGCTGGCAGTGGTGACCTACTGAGAGCCAGCACATCACACTTCCGCACAGGCAGAGAATGGAACCGTCAGGAGCGCTTGGACAACTCCTTTAAAGATACAGAAGAAGCTTCAATTAACATAATATCATTGGAGAGATTATATTTCAGGCAAAGGGATAAATTATATAAACATCAAGGGGCACATTTAATAAATGGGGATCTTTTCTAAATTATCCAGATCAATATTAAATTGTATATTATATATTAATTTAAAAATATATATTGATTGTTTTTTTCATTGCCATGCCTAAGGGGAGGGGGGCGTATGAGGGTTTATGGATTGGAGAGTTTTAGTAAGTAGAAAAAAAAAATATCTATTTTTTATATACACAAGATACAATGGCCTCAGGATACAGTATTTTCTACATACAATGGTCTTTTCTGACCCATCGTAAGTTGAAACCAGACTCGGCATACAATGCCTCAGACTCAGATCCATCCGATCAAGGCCACTTCTCTGGTAAAATAGCTGGATTAGATGCTAAGGACTTGTCTTATCTCTCTTAGTTATCTGCTTATTTTTCTTGAATCTTTATTTTCTCTTATCTTGGATGACATTTTGGGGCTTTGGAACCGATTTACTTAACTTACAATGGTTTCATCATACAATGATTTTCCTGGAACCAATTAATATTGTATCTTGAGGGACCACTGTACTTATATTATGATAAAAATATATATACACTGTAAAATACTCCAAATTTATCCAACATCCTGTGACATTTTATAAATTTGGTGCTTATTACAGTGCAGACTCCTTTAAAATGATAAATTCCCCTCATTATAAACCTCCCTCTTTATATTTCCGAGAAGACACTGAATTGTGGGAAGGAGGGAGAAGCGTACACATTGAAGCCCATCATCCATAATTGTGCATTGTTCCATTTTTTTCCTTTCCTTTCTTTTCTTGTAGACTATTTTGTGATTATTTCAGTATGGCTAACCAACTAAAAGTACTGTATAGTAACATATGAAACAGAATTTCTACTTAAATCAGTGTTCACATGTAGCAGAATGACGAGGCATGATTCCTAATTTGGAATATATATTAATATACATTATTATTTATCTCTTTTTTTTTTTGTGTTTTTCACAAGGTTTCTATAGATCTAGTTTCCAGGCCTTTTATATTAGAACCTGATTGTAGAGGTCTGTTATATATCCACAGCAAGTGTGTGCCGTGTGTCTGGAGGAGTTTAGAGAGAAGGAAGAGCTTGGCCTGTGTCCTTGCACCCATGCCTTCCACACAAAGTAAGTGCCAGCTGGGAGGAGGGTGACGCATTCTGTATACCGGAGTCTATTACAGGGTCGTGCCAAACAGCTGCTGAGAGTTATACATCTGCTGACAACCAGAATTACAGATTCTAGGGGCGGACATATTCGTTGCAATGATACTTACTTTACACTGTTACTAGGGCTGTGTCAGGCTTACCACGAGTAACGGGAATGTTTCATAACCTGTTTTAATGTTAAACATATTTGGGGAGATTTATCAAAACTGCTGTAAAGGGAAAACCGGCTTAGTTGACCACAGCAACCAATCAGATTCCGTCTTTCTCTTTTTGAAAATGAAAGGTGGAATCTGATTGGTTGCTATGGACAACTAAGTCCGTTTTTGGTTAGAATGTTTGGTGATTTTTTTGTTTTCATTCTCCCTGTCCTTATATTGAATTCCTAAAATCACACAGTTTGGTCACTAGGCCTAATAATCTATTGAGACTACCTGTTCTGTACAGGTAACTTCAGTAGCCATCACATTTTCATCACAGGCAGAATTGCAATGACAGATATCACCTCTGTATAGATAAGACAGGTTCCACCATTCACAATAGGTGATATCACAGCTTCTCTACTCCCTCCTGAGCTCTGCACAGATCACAGAACATGCCTGGAAAACTCTTCCATAGAACGCATACAGGCGGCCTTAAAGGTTGCAGATCACTGCTTTATAGGCATCTTGTACATGGTCCTTGTCTGGAGAGCACCTCTCTGGTGACACATACATGTGCTAAGAACAAGAAACCACTAATTTGGACTAGCATACATATATTAGTAATATCTGTCTACAGTGGTCCCAATGGCCTCAGGATACAATATTTTCAACATACAATGTCTCAGACTCAGATCCAACCAATCAAGGCCACTTCTCTGGTAAAATCGCTGGATTCGTTGCTAGTTAGAAGCTGTTACATGTAAGGACTTGTCTTAATCTGTCTTAATTATCTGCTTATTTTTCTTAAATCTTCATTTTCTCTGGAACCAATTACTCAACTTACAATGGTTTCAACATACAATATTAATTGGAAATCACAGTGAACGGGTAGCTTTATAATATTTAAAACATAACATTTAATGATGTACGTAGATAAAATAATGGGCCCTACTATGCTTGACAAAGATGAATAGTTGCCACTAGTAACACTTATCTCCTGAAAAAATGGGCGGAGATATGGAGGGACCAATAAGGGATAGTAATAAAGTAGGGAGATAGGATGAAGGGTAGCCAGGTACCAAGGCAGAGAGACACAGTGCTGGGTCACTTTCCCTAGATCACCCTGTCTCTCTATATCCTCCTCTTATCTAACACAATATCCCTATTGCAACCCTTCCTTAAGATGGACTGCCCAGCTTTGCCCGATAGCCAGAAATGGTCCTTAGGTAGTTACCCTAGCACCAGGGGAGGGGGCAAAAAAGATGGCAAAGATAAATGTGATGAATCAAGAGCAAGCGAATCCACAACTGGTGTGAAATCGCCTACAGTACCAGACACGTTCATACACAAAATAAGATATGTTATCCAAGATAATTAACACTTAATGATGGTGGTATAGTCCCGACGCGTTTCCTCAGTGTTACCTGATTCGTCAGGGGACAGAATTATATCTAGAGAGCCCTTAGGCTGGGCTCAGTTATCCAACAAAATAGGGTCACAGGGGGCACACTGATAAATCAAGCCCACAAAGCTTTTACAGTCTCCCTAGTGGTGGAGAACTGTACTGCAAATGAGGTATGAAGATGAACAATTGTGTGACCTCCAATCGGTCAACCGTTGTAAAGTTAGAGACCGAGACACCCTCTATTTTGTAAGGCCTGTGGTGATTCCTGGTATTTAATCCTCTATCCGTGTGGACAAAGAGATCTCAGGTGCTCAATGTTTAATGCACACCAATGTCCAGGTATAGGTGTCCAGACCTGGAGGATAAACCAGGAGTAACCAGAGGTCAATAGTCTTAACCAAACCTAGTTATATTGTTTGGTAAGACTTCAATCCAAACCTAGTAAACCGGTGATCATATATTCATAAATGCTTCTCATTAACTGAAAGTATCTATTCAATACACTTCCAATAAGAAAAGCATTCTGTCAGTTGATAGTATCAGTTTAACACACATTGTAACCGATCCCCCACCAGTGATGTCACTAGCGGACGTTTAAGAGACGGTACAACATAACTTATCTCATGCTAGTAACAGTCTGGTATAAAAGCATAAGGTAATGAGCAGCTTATCTGTCCAGTCGTTGGTAATGACCGTTCCCAGATATGGATGGATGGAGGGTATTCCCTGGCGTCCCGCGTGTAGCAGTGGCAGTGAGGCCAGGTTCGCGGGTCATTTAAAAAGCCGAGAGGCCCCGCCTCCATACAACGCCCCCTCATCGTCGAGACGCGTCATCGTCACGTGGTCCTGCCGCTGTTCCGCCTATGGTCACATGATACTCTGTTTTCCTATGACGTCTAGCGTGGAGGCAGATTCCTGTTACCAGGCAACCGTGACAACGCTATGCTCTAATAATAGAGCCGAGGTCAGTATATGCCAGGTAGCCTGTCGGAACGCCGCCTTCCCTAGTTAGGTTACAGGCGGCTTAAAGTCTCCACTACACTCGCTTGAGGTGGTTGTTATAGTGAGATGCAGGGATGAAATCAAAGGGCAAGTAAGTTCAACCTCTGCTCCCACCACAATCTAACATGATTTCCATTGGTCCGTCAGGTCTGCGGTTCTCCTAATGGAATATTTAAGTTTATAAGCTGGTTCTTCAGGTGACTGTCGTTGGCACTTGATTGCTACAACGCAACCATGTTTCAATATGCCTCTACTGATCCGATCCCCAAAAGGGGAGGGTTTTGGTGACCTAGTTCGAGATGTCACTCCAACAGAAATTTTTGTTGTTGTCCAATTTGTTCTCACAGTAATGCAGCCAATTACTGGGGGAAGCTAGGGGGGGGGGGGGGGGACAACCGGATGGTTTCGCTCTTAGGGTACAATATAGCAGCCAAACGACAATTGCTCGTTTAGACCATTAGGGGCTACGGTTTGAAGATGGAATATCCACCAAGTCTCCCTCTGCAATATTTTCCGGTCCCAATCCCCACCCCTTTTGGGTCTTGCGACCAGTTCGATGCCCATAAACCTCAGTCCTGAGGCATCACCCCCATGCATCATGTTGATATGTTTAGCAATGGGTGTGTCTTTGTCATTTCTAATGTCCCCCAAATGTTCACCTATCCGGCGTCGCAACTCACGGGTGGTTTTCCCAATGTATTCAAGACCGCATATGCAGTTGGCCCTGTAGATCACTCCCCTGGTGCGACAATTAATGAAATGTCTGATTTGGTGACACTTGCCGGTGACATTGGCCTGGAATGACCGTCCCTTTTGAATGTGTCCACATGCCACACAACCACTACAGCGAAAACAGCCGATTGGACGTTGGAGCCATGTCTCTTTAGAATCACGTGTGTCGCTGTAGTGGCTGTGTACAAGGCGATCCCTAAGGCTCAGGCCCCTACGGTAGGTGACCTGTGCTGTTTCCGGGATAACCACCTTGATGTCTGGGTCCATGAGGAGAACCTCCCAGTGGTTCTTCAATATCTGTTTAACCTCTGCAGAACAATCATCAAAAGTACCAATAAGGCGTATTAAACCAGTATCCGGTATTTTAGGTTTAGGATAGAGAAGTTCATCTCTTTTACTACCACACGCTCTTTTGAAGGCACTTTTTAGAACCGCATCTGGATATCCCCTTTCCCAGAAACGACTTCTAAGGTCGTCCGCCTGGGTTTTGAATGTTTCCCAGGTGGAACAGTTCCTCCTGATGCGCAGGTACTGTCCCACTGGTATTCCCCTTTTCAAAGGGAAAGGGTGGTGACTGCTCCAATGTAGGAGTGAATTTGTGGAGGTGGGTTTCCTAAAGATGTCAGTTTGAATCAAGTCATCCCTTCCCCTTGAGATGGAGATGTCCAAGAAAGGCAGAGTGTTCGTTTCAAAGACAGAGGTAAACTTCATGTTTATGTCATTTACATTAAGAGACTTAACAAAATTTGAGAATTCAGTTTCTCCCCCTTTCCAGACGACAAAGACATCGTCAATGAATCTTGCCCAAGTGACGATACAGGAAATGTGTCTATTGGGAGCGTCACCAAAGACCAGAGTCCTCTCCCACCAGCCCAGGAACAAATTGGCATACGACGGGGCACATGAACTCCCCATCGCGGTGCCCCTGAGCTGGTGGTAGAGGACTCCGTCAAAGAGAAAGTAATTCCTTGTAAGGACGAAGTTAAGTAGTTGCAGGACGAAAACATTATGTGGAAAAAACTGTTGGCCCCTAGTATACAGGAATGATTCCACTGCCCTCATCCCGAGGTGATGAGGTATGGACGAGTAGAGGGCCTCAACATCAATAGAGGCTAGGGAGGTCCCCTCCTCCAAGCTGATGCCCTCCAGGCGACCAAGAAGGTCACTCGTATCCCTCAGGTATGAGGGCAGTGTTTTCACAAATGGTGCCAATATATGATCTAGGTAGATCCCCAAGTTTTGGGTCAAGCTGTTCACGCCCGAAACAATCGGGCGTCCCTTAACAGGGAAACCACCCTTATGCACCTTGGGTAGGCTATAAAAGGTGGCTAGTGTAGGATGTTTCTTATACAGGTATTCAAATTCATCACCAGAAATCAGGTCATTGGTTTTTGCCAGTCGTAACATGTCAATTAACTCCCTCTGATATTTCTCAGTGGGATCACACTTCAGTTTTTCATAAGTGTTCCTGTCGTCAAGTAAGGCATGACACATGTTGGCATAGTCAATGGTGTTCATCAAGACGATGTTCCCCCCCTTGTCCGAGGGTTTGATGATAAGATTTTTCTTTTTCTCCAAATCCAGCAAGGCTTTATACTCGCTTTTGCTGCAATTGAAGCCACCATGACTAGATATCAGATTAGTAAGATCACGACACACCTGGTTCACAAAAACATCTATACAAGTTGGGTCCCCCAACGGAGGCATCTTTAGGCTTTTGTTTCTGAGTGAGGTAAACGGGCCTTTGCCCTCCTGGGGAATACTATCACTCAGGCTGTATAGAAGGCGAACATCTTGAAGGATGTCGGGTGAAATACCCATCTCCTTGCTCTCTCGCCTAGCCACAAGCGCAAAATGTTTGCGCCATTTAAGCTTTCTGGCAAAGAGATGGATATCTCTAACCCAGTTGAAGAGGCTGAAGCTATACAATATTAATTGGTTTCAGGACGACATCGAGTGAGCACTGTAATTGTTGGAATAGGGGTTCTTCATTTATAGCTTATCCTTACCCTCTAGGGCTGCGGCACTCCATTGCTCACATAGGTACAGCAGCTTATCCCACAGTTCTTGGTATGGGCGAGCCAATTTGCCTATATAAACAATGAAGGGCTAAAGTTGACCCCAAGATTGAACCCCCACGTACAAACATTGAGGCCTATCCTGAAGAGAATCACTTTAAAATAAATGGATCACAAAGTGACTGCATGAACATCACCTTCTGGCAAAGTATGACTGACTGTCCTCTCTTTCTCTAGGTGCCTGATGAAATGGCTAGAAGTGCGAAACTCTTGTCCAATGTGCAATAAAACCATTTCAATGCCTCCGCCCAAACCTTCCTTGGAACACATGTGAAGAAGTCTTCTGGTCTAAGTTTAGCTAGCTCTGGTGGCTGAGCCCGTGGAAACGTGTAAAGGGGAAAGCAACATGAGCTTGTCATCGAGGCTCAGCTGTCAACACTCTGAGGTTAGGCGAGGTAACAGGCACGCTCACCCTTGGTCACATCAGTCAGCGAGCGGTAACCCATCTTCAGAAATAGATCAGATATTTAATCAGAAGATACCGTGGACGTATTATACGGCATATGCTGTAATCTGGCTGGAGGAGGGGAAGGAAAGTAAAACATGGAGGGTTGGAGGAAGTGTATAAGGTGAATGGGGTATAGATAAATGAAGGTATACAAGGTAGTATCATGGATAAGGCCAGTGTCAGGCCACTGTATGATCGATGCCATTACAGGACCCTTTTGCAATTATACTGCACAAAACTTAGATCACCATAGAATTCTGAAGTGATCCAAGTTTATTTCAGTAGAAACATGGGAAGTCCAGATACTGAAGCTATAATTTGGACACTAAAATGAGGTCCTATTACAGGTGTCCGAGACCAGCCTAAGGGCTCATGCACACGACCGTATGCCCTCCGAGCCATACGGTCCGTGAGCAGGCTACATGTCCCGGAGCGGCATACATCGTGCGCACGGCATCATAGGTTACTATGATACTGTGCACGTCGGGCCGCCTGTCCTGCACTCATATGATCATAGGCCCGACGTGCACATTATCATAGTAACCTATGCTGCTGTGCACTCCGGGGTATATGACCCGCTCACGGACCGCATGTCTCAGAGAGTATATGGTCATGTGCATGAGCCCTAATTCTCATATGAAAAAGTAGAAGAAAGAGATGAGGTAGGTTGGGTTCCTAAAAATCCTTAAAATGAGGGAGACGCAGGGCTATTTAGCCAGTTAGAAAAACATGGCTGCTGTTGTACATAGCTCAGCTTCTAGAAAGTTAATCCTGATACCTGTACAGTTATGTCATGATCTGAAAGTCAAGAAAGATGGTAGTAGAACGTGAACTGTGAGCAGCTGATAGGAGGCAAATAGTGGTCATTACATAAACGATTATCTCCTATGCAGACCTGTGTGCCTGAATGGTTGCTGACTTCCAAAACTCCAACTGTGGTGGCACTACAACTCCCAGCATGCTCCATTCATTTCTATGGAGTTCTGAGAACAGCCAAGCAAATGTGCATCTAGTTTTACCACAGCTGGAGTGCCGGAGGTCAGCCATCACAGTCCTATGTAGCTGGATTGTGTTAGTCCTACACCTATCTATCCCCCTACTTCATGCAAACCTAGCAAATGACCCCCTATTCCACGTGGTAAATACCATACGATAGGACAGTAAAGCAGGGTCTTCATTTCTGGATTATATTTGCAATCAATAATAAAATAATAAGGCTGGCACTAAAAGGTGAAGAGTATTAAGAATGATTTCATGATTATACCAGTGGTAAATAAAATACCAACATCAAAAAGATATCACATACACGAGAAGCTTAATAAACTAGTAGACCGTAAGCCACTGAGACTTGCTATTGCAGGGATCAGCAACCTCTGGCTCGCCAGCTGTTCTGAAACTACAACTCCCAGAATCCTCCTTTTACCTCTGTGGGAGTTAAAAGAACAGCCAAGTAAGTTTGCATGCTGGGAGTTGTAGTTTCACAGCAGCTGGAGTGCTGAAAGTTGGTGATGCCTGGGCTATAGGAGTGCCCGAGTAAGATCCACACTTGAAGGGATACAGATGGTAATGACGAATGATCTAAGTCTCACGTTCTGAGCGGCGCACTGCTGGAGATGAATTGTGTCCACTAAACTTAAACTGTCGTTTTAGAGGTTTGATATAGAGGTCCATGGATCATACTGCAGGCTACATCTGTATGTTGGCCAGTTAGATAATAGTGACTGTAGTTCCTCAGTTATAAAATGTATGTAAAGATAATTGTCATTTTCCTCACTGTCATCCCGTATGGTTAAAGAGCCCAGCGCTTCCTGCGCTAGTAAATGGCGTCTAGTAGCGCGGTCTGCTCCTGTGCAATAGTACAGCATAGCAGGGAAGAGCATAGCCACTTGTGCATCTAGGCAGGCCATTTGTATATTAATTAACTGCAGAGTCAACTCTCCTGCTTGCTGAGCTCTGCAGTTCCACTGTACAGTAGATGGCAGAGAGTGACTTAGCCGACAGTTACACAGTTCAAGCGCTTGCTGTAGCTCTGTAGTTCCACACTGTATTGTTTGGTACCTGGGCTTCTCGTGATGCAGGTATTATTTCATCTGCATGGATCAAGGTTAAGGCCTGCAGTTCAGAGTGGAACTACAGAGCTCAGCAAGCGCTTGAACTGTGCAACTGTCAGTCAAGTCACTCCCTGCCAACTACCATACAGTGGAACTACAGAGCTCAGCAAACAGGAGATTTTAATTAGCTGTTAATAAACAAATAGCCTGCGCAGGCGCACAAGGAGCTACGGTCTTCCCTGGTGTGCTGTACTATAGCACAGGCGCAGACCACGCTACTAGATGCCTTTTACTAGCGCAGGGCTCTTTAACCACACAGTGAGTAAAATCACTATTATCTGACCAACATACAGTTGTAGCCTGCGTTACGATCTATGGACCTCTAATAAAAATCTAACACTACAGTTTAACGTTTGAGGACTGTGTGAACCATACAATTCAGCTATAGCAGTGCACTATTATACCCTTCATTATTACCATTTGTATCTGTGGATTTTATTCTCAGTGGTTCACTGGTTGCTAGTTTATTATTAATCTTCTCTTCTATGTGATGTGCTTTGGATGTTGGTATTTTATTTACCACTGGAATAATCAAATCATTTTAATACTCTTCACCTCGAGTACCAACCTTATTTTATTGTAGAATTTTCAGGCTGTGTACTCGGAGGACCGGCGTAGGTGGAAGCGAGCCGCCATTATTCCTTTACATTACAAGCTGAAATTAGACCATACCGTGGACTGCATGCTGGGAGTTATATTTTCCCCATAGTTAAAGAGCAGGTTGGAGATCACTGGTCAGAGGTAGTGAATGTGCCACCATCAGTCATTGTGAAACGTCCCACGGCAGATCCTTGTGTAATGAACTACTTCTCAGGACTACACATTACAAATGTCCAGAGCGGCCTTTATCAAATCTTTTTACCTAATTTCATCAATTGTGTACAAAACCCCTCTGAATACAATAAAATGAACATTGAAAACGGAAAGATGTCCATGTTCAGTCTTAGTTTTTTTTTTTTTTTTTTTTTTCAAAGATCTCGGTGTAGAGCATCTGAATCGAATTATAATCCCCGCGGAGAGTCGTTACATAAGGGAGCATGTGATTTACACAACCACACAAACAAGTCTCAGGGGCGACAGGGATCTGGAGTTTTCCCACATCTGTACAAAGTCACTAATACAAGTCCCCCAGAGGCGTGCCGGCTCTATGTTGTGGTGATGGACCCTTTAGTTTCTACATATTTTAGGGCCTTCTCTTTCACGGCCTGAACGGTCTTCTCGTTGCCGTGCTTCTTTTCATATTCTAGGTAGCGCTTGAAGAAGAACTTTATTCTCTTTGGTGCCAAACTCAGATGAATGACTCGCTCAAAAATATCCCTGTAAACACAATGGTAGGCACATGAATACACATTATCCCACTATCCGACACAATAATGATGTCTGGGAAGACTCCTCCTTTATGCATCTCTGGCAATTAAAAGGGACTGCACAGGGTTAGAAAATGAAGCCAAAGTGCAATACCAGAACCAACCCATGGAAATGGGAGGCACTGCTTCTGGAAGTAAAGAGCCAAGTTCTCTTTAAGCAAGAAAAAAATGATTGGTCCTCATCGGTGCAACGTGGATAATCTTTGCTGCTGGATCTGCAAAGGCAAAAGGTCCAAAGTTCCCACTGTCCAACAAAATATAAATACCGGATCCGCGAACAACTGAACTGTTTGGTGTGAACTGTTCCTGCTAGGAGTCCACCCGGATTGGGATTAGTGCCTCGGTTCACACCCTCCTTGTTTCCTTCTCCAGGGTCTCAGACTGCCGGCAATGCTGCTTCTCTGTGTTGTGGTCCTAGTGTACAATCGTAGCACGAATAGTGAAGTTCCACAAACACAGATTGCGCAAATGTCTATTCTGTGGAACTTCACTATTTGTGCTACGATTGTACACTAGGACCACAACACAGAGAAGCAGCATTGCCGGCAGTCTGAGACCCTGGAGAAGGAAACAAGGAGGGTGTGAACCGAGGCACTAATCCTGCTAGGAGTCCACCCGGATTGGGAACAGTTCACACCAAACAGTTCAGTTGTTCCAAAGTATCAGCGCGGATCCGGTATTTATAGCAACTTCTCTTTAAGATGGCGCTGTCCCATATTAAAGTGGTTTTCCTGTAATAATTTTCTATTTTTATAAATGCCCGCAACCTTCCCCCTGAAACAGAAGATTCATACTTACCTGATCCTCGCCGCTTCGGGTTCTCCACGCGGTCCCCATGCTGGCCATGGGCATGGTTATATGCACCGCTCCAGCCAATGACTGGCTTCAGCAGTGACGACGGGCTACTTGTGGCCACATCGCCGTTGAAGCCAATCATTGGCTGGGGCGGTGCATGTGACCATGGCCAAGGCTAGATTTAAAACTGAAAAATTGGGCCAGCAGAGGACCAGAGATGCATGGAGCTGGCGAGTATGAATCTTCAATTTCAGGGGGCATGCTGTGGGTACTTGATTAAAAAAAATATATCAGAAACCCCCTTTAGGGCAAACTAGGGAATAACATTTAGTTGTGTATAACTACAACTTCCCAACATGGCGGCCTGCATGTTGAGAGTTATAGTTTCAGAACAAGTAAATACGAACAAAGCTGTACTTACCGGACTTCCTTCTGGCTGCCATGTTTCACCATCATGTCGATGTAAACAGACCAGAGATCTGTGCGTTTCGGGTAGCTGCTCAATGTGCTCTCAAACAAGGCCTTGGCTCGTACAGCGTCGCCCATGCGGAATTCCAACTGAGCAAACTTTGAAATCAGATCAACATCTGAAAAAGGAAAGGAACATCACACTTTCACCCAACATCTACAGCTCCCTGAAATATGGATGGAGAATACCTAAGGATTGCACATAAGGTGAAATGCCCATATTAACACAGTTCAGAAATTAGTTAAAAAGCCCAATCACCCCTGACACGATGAATAAGTAGTGGCCATAGTACTAAGCATGTTACTTATCCAGAAGATAAGAAAAAATAGTAACAGTTCGTATTAAGTCAAATAGCATAAAAGACATTCATTAAAACCATGTATCATACCCTGAAGCTGCCAACACATACTAGTATATAGTCTATCCAGGACAAGACATGCCATTTATTTCCAACTATTGCATCTTACAAAAGGTGTCCTGCAGGTAACAAGGTCCAATGCAAACTATTATGTGGAGTTCACGTTTATGCTCATTTCCATCCAGGTCTCAAAATTACTGGTTGATTTATAATCTGGTAACACTGTATGGTGTGCTCCTAATAAGTACTCTGCAGTTCGAAAACACAAAAGCCTTCTATTGTTGGTTTCTGCTCATGGGTAAGCTACAGAGATTTAGATCGGGTCAGCGGCTGTGACATCACAAAAGGGTCAGCGGTTGTGACATCACAAAAGGGTCTAAGTCGGGTCAGCGGCTGTGACATCACAAAAGGGTCCGAGTCGGGTCAGCGGCTGTGACATCACAAAAGGGTCCGAGTCGGGTCAGCGGCTGTGACATCACAAAAGGGTCCGAGTCGGGTCAGCGGCTGTGACATCACAAAAGGGTCCGAGTCGGGTCAGCGGCTGTGACATCACAAAAGGGTCCGAGTCGGGTCAGCGGCTGTGACATCACAAAAGGGTCCGAGTCGGGTCAGCGGCTGTGACATCACAAAAGGGTCCGAGTCGGGTCAGCGGCTGTGACATCACAAAAGGGTCCGAGTCGGGTCAGCGGCTGTGACATCACAAAAGGGTCCGAATCAAGTAAGCTGGTGCGACATCAGAAAAGGGTCTGAGCCGGGTAAGTGGCTGTGACATCACAAAAGGGTCCGAGTCGGGTCAGCTGCTGTGACATCAGAAAAGGGTCTGAGCCGGGTCAGCTGCTGTGACATCACAAATTGAATCCACCAGGTAAACGGCCATCTGCAGTTTTGACATCACAAGTGTGTTTCACTTGCTGTGATATCACAGTGAGGAGTGGCTTTCAGCTGTGTAAGCTGCTATGACATCACAAGTGGAATCTGGCAGCTGTGATGCGATCACAATTCTCGACAGTCGCTTTGATATTTGAGATAACCAAGTTATCAACTATTCAGAAAGTGCATCCCCCCAAAAGGTCTGAATGAGGCAGACCCTTGAAGGAAGGATTTACTGTTACGTTACCAGACTATGAATGAGTACTGAATAGAAAATCTGCAGTTTCATTGTCCTGTCAAGCTGTCTGTCTTAGCTGATCTATGGCACACCTACAGCGGATGTGCTGGGAGCGATGTGTGCGTCCTACATGACGTCACTCGGATCACTGATATGGAAGAAACACCCGATACACTGTTCTTCTATTGTCAGGCAAGCACATCATCAGGGAAAGATCATATTCTTTGACTATTCTAGTAACATTACGAAAGCTTTAAAAAAAAAAAAAAATGTTGCATTGATCACACTACTCGGGGACAGATCTATATCCAAAAACTGGAAAGAAACGGCTGGCACTCACTATGTGGTTGCACATCAAACAATCATTTATTAATAATAAACCGCTAGTTCAATAATCGAATAAAAGCAGAAATACATACACTTGAACATTAAAACATCATTGTTAAAAGAACCCCTAAAAAATAAATAGTAAAATTCAATATATACTGCACTGATAGGGTCTCTTGGAAAAGTGAGATAGTCCTGTACTTGTTTGCCAATGAGAATCCAATTCAATCAAACAGGGAACCTGTCTCTTTAAATAAGACAAATGTAGCCAAGTCCACAAGCTGTGTTAGTTGCTGCTGGGGGATAAAATCTCCCTCTTTATAATTGTCTTCAGCAGTTCTTGCACTGTTGGATATTAAGACTTTCAACAATAAGATATGCCACAGATTCACAGGGAAGTTTTAGCTCACCCACATGAACGGATCTCCGGCCGTCTAATTCAGCCGCTTGTTCCACTGCTCGCTCTCACACTCCCCGCTCTCTGGCGTGTCCCACGTGATGTACCAGAGATATCGCGGGATTTGGGGATTTCAGTCCGGTAATCTTGGTCCGATATTCTTATGAGAGCTGCAGGTCAGATGAAGAAATGGAGCGCTCCACTTTGTAAGAAATAATTCAAATTACATCCATCATATCCAGAAGCTTGGTTGTTGGCAGGGATATAACGCTAAACGCGTTTCGAGGACTTCAATCCTCTTCCTCAGTAGCTATACCCCTGGTGTTGAATCCCCTCCTTTTATACCGTCATGTGCAGTCCACAAAATCTGGGCTGGAATCACTTTTTCTTATAATGCGATTTTTTTGATGCGTTTTTGGTGCGGTTTTGAAAAACGCATGTGCGTTTTTTATGGCATCAAGACCGCAACCGCTTACTTAGTGTTAATATGTCAAAACATGGTTATACACAGATATAGATTATCAAAAATATTGAATATGTTAAAAAATTCAAATATACAAGACATTCTAAAATACAATTCAGGTGGTCAATAATTTATAAATAAATAGGAGCTAGATGAAAGTTTGTAGTATACAATAATTCATAGAAACTTCTATATAACCAAGGGCCTCATCCTCTACATCTTATATTCTTATCCATCTTCCAATGATAATGTTTAAGATGGAGAACATTGGAAGATGGATAAGAATATAAGATGTAGAGGATGAGGCCCTTGGTTATATAGAAGTTTCTATGAATTATTGCATACTACAAACTTTCATCTAGCTCCTATTTATTTATAAATTATTGACCACCTGAATTGTATTTTAGAATGTCTTGTATATTAGAATTTTTTAACATATTGTTCAATATTTTTGATAATCTATATCTGTGTATAACCATGTTTTGACATATTAACACTAAGTAAGCGGTTGCGGTCTTGATGCCATAAAAAACGCACACGCGTTTTTCAAAACCGCACCAAAAACGCATCAAAAAAATCGCATTATAAGAAAAAGTGATTCCAGCCCAGATTTTGTGGACTGCACATGACGGTATAAAAGGAGGGGATTCAACACCAGGGGTATAGCTACTGAGGAAGAGGATTGAAGTCCTCGAAACGCGTTTAGCGTTATATCCCTGCCAACAACCAAGCTTCTGGATATGATGGATGTAATTTGAATTATTTCTTACAAAGTGGAGCGCTCCATTTCTTCATCTGACCTGCAGCTCTCATAAGAATATCGGACCAAGATTACCGGACTGAAATCGCGATATCTCTGGTACATCACGTGGGACACGCCAGAGAGCGGGGAGTGTGAGAGCGAGCAGTGGAACAAGCGGCTGAATTAGACGGCCGGAGATCCGTTCATGTGGGCGAGCTAAAACTTCCCTGTGAATCTGTGGCATATCTTATTGTTGAAAGTCTTAATATCCAACAGTGCAAGAACTGCTGAAGACAATTATAAAGAGGGAGATTTTATCCCCCAGCAGCAACTAACACAGCTTGTGGACTTGGCTACATTTGTCTTATTTAAAGAGACAGGTTCCCTGTTTGATTGAATTGGATTCTCATTGGCAAACAAGTACAGGACTATCTCACTTTTCCAAGAGACCCTAATTGGGTGCATTGCGTTACCCTATCAGTGCAGTATATATTGAATTTTACTATTTATTTTTTAGGGGTTCTTTTAACAATGATGTTTTAATGTTCAAGTGTATGTATTTCTGCTTTTATTCGATTATTGAACTAGCGGTTTATTATTAATAAATGATTGTTTGATGTGCAACCACATAGTGAGTGCCAGCCGTTTCTTTCCAGTTTTTGTACATTCCTTGGACTGATTGAGTGAGCAGTCCCTCGGCTAGAGCACCCCTACCGTATTGAGGAGGGTGGTGAGCTATCCACATACTTTCCAAGTAAACAGATCTATATCCAAAGAGCTAGTAAGGACTACTACTGCAGGGGAAATGCCTGGCCGGCCAGTGTCAGGAGGGATAAGCCGACCACCCCAGTGAAAACATTTTGAACGTTTCCGTTTAAGATGATCTGAAGAATTTGTGTTTAAAAAAAAAACACAAAAAAAAACAAAAAAAAAAAACCCTGACAACTGATGGCCATGTTTAATGACTTTGCAGAGAAACTACCACCCATTTTACCCAGACTCCAGCGTTTTACAATTTGACAAAAGACTGATGATTTTGTTTTAAACTAGAATATTGTTAGGCTGGGTTCACATCACATTTTATGCCTCCATTTGCCGTATACGTAAAAAAAAAAAAAAAATGGGGAAAAAAATAAAACCACGGTACTTTTTTTTTTTTACAATGCAACTCTGTGGTGAACAGATGCCACTGTATGTATGGCATCAGTCTGAGGCATCCGTTTTTTGTATACGTTAAACGGATGGGAAAAACATGATGTGAACTGAGCCTTATATATTGATATAGGAGTACCTTCTAGGGAACAGTCACAAAAATTAGAGAGGTTGCACCATGAAGATACCTCATCTCCTATCCACAGGCAGGACAAGGGAACAAGTGGTCGGTGGGGGTCTCCCTATTTGAACGGAGCGCCAGAAGTGTGTGTGTCCACTGCGCCATTCAACTTTATAGGACTGAGGGAGATAGCAGAGTACAAAATCTTTGCTGTCTCCGGCAGCCCAACAGAGTTGAACGGAGTGACAGTGTACATGCATGACCGCTGCTCCATTCAAATGGGGGAAACTAGGCCCCTGTTCTCGTGATAGTCAGGGACCCCAATGGTCAGTGTCTCTCTCCCCCCCCCCCCCCCCCAGCCCCCAATCTGACTCTTATTCCCTATGCCGTGGATAGGGGATAGGTTGTCTGCTAAGGTGTAGCAATGCCCGGTTTAGCAGCTCATATTCCGTATTTATCATCCAGAGAAACCTCTACTTGGCACAGCAAGTACCACTGGGGTAAACTCACGTTCTTTATCTGGAACACACTTCAGTGCTCGCTGCAGCAACCTGTGCGTGGCCTCGGACTGGCCTCGTTTCAGGAGAAACGTGGCATATTTCCACCATACAGACTTCTCCTGGCGGAAACGCTTCACCATGGTGTTAAACAGGTCCTCGGCTTCCTGGAAACAAAATCAAATTATGGATTGTATTGTAGAACCAAGTAATGACGTCCCTGAGTGATATTTACAACTTCTATGCTGCACAAAACCTGATTTACGTGAATTGAAAATAAAAAAAAAATAATAGCAAATCTGCAAGCGAGATTGGTCAAGCGGACGGCAGACTACTGCATGCATTACGCTGTGTATGGAATCTGCTGGGCAGTCTCAAGTAACCCCCTGCATATATTGACTATCCTTCAAAACTGTGCAGAGATGGGATCAGATCTAATTTCAGAGCTGGAAACTGACTGCCATGGGTAACTGCTCCATGTTTCCTCTATTAGACGTGCACTTGTAAAGCAAATCTGCTTGAAAAACATCAGAAGGGGCTTTCTGGGAGTAAAATATTGATGACCTATCCTCAGGATAGGACATCAATATCAGCTCAGTGGGACTCTGACTCTCGCTGTCTCCATCAATCAGATGTTTGAAGTGGCCACGGCACTCAGTCAAGCGCGGTGGCCTCTTCCTAGGTCAGTGGCCTGATGTTCATCTGCCACATGGCCTATGTCCAGCTCAGTCACTTTCAATTGAATGGGTCTAGGTCATCAATATCAGATCAGTGGGGGAAAGTGTTGAGGCCTCATCACAGCGCCGTCTTCTGTATAGTGGCTGCACTTGGTAGGCTGTGAGGAGGCCTCAACACCTGCCCCCACTGATCTGATATTGATGACCTATCCTGATAATGGACTGCTGGAAAACTCCTTTGGATCAGCTCGCTGTTACCTTTAACTTCTCCGACTTCAAGTAAATGTCCACCAAATTCTGAAAGGCTTTCAAAGGGTCATTGTACTGAATGGCTCGTTCGAAAACCTTCTGTAGGGTTTCCTCTGTCCCAAAGGTATTCTCCATGTTCAGCATTGCAACCCAAACATTCAGCTTTTCTTGCTCCTCTCTGCAATGGTTAAAAATACATCAGAAAATTAAACTGTTCTACACCTGTGACAAATACACACATAAAAAGAGCATTTTATTTTGCTTAACCCCTTGGCATCTTGGGCATTTTTCATTTTTTCCTCCCTGCCATATATATATATATTTTTTTTTTTCCATCAACAGCCACACGAGGGCTTGTTCTTTGAGGGTGCGTAAGACTTAGTGATATTTGTAATTCCATTTCTAGATAAAATTTTGTATGAAAAGGGCAAGGTGACCAAAAAAGGGCAATTCTGCCATTGGGAATTTTTCTTCTTTATGGTGTACACTCTGCAGGAAACATAAGGTGATATTTTAATAGTTCAGATATTTCCAGATGTGGCAATACCGGTTGTTTATTTATTTTTTTATATTATAAAACAGTTGTTTTTAATATTTGGTATTTGATTAAATATTTTTGAATACATTATTGAACTGCCATTTCCTAATTTTTTGTTCCCTCGGCCCAGTAGTGGCGGACCTAGGGCACCCTGGAAAAAGTCTATGGTGTACCAATATGCCTTAGACGTTTCCTGCCATTCATCAGCGCAGAGTGCGCTATGAACTGCACGGGCAGAGCACTGAATGTAGGCAGGCTAATGAACCTATATGATAAATTACATGGAAGATATACTATATTGGACTGTAGTATTCAGGTTAAATTGCCGTGTTGGCACTTTGTAATAAATATGTGGGTTTTGGATTACAGTTTGGGCACTGTCTGTAAAAGGTTGACCATCACTGCCTTAGGAGAACTGTACCTGTGATTGTTTGCTTGTACTATACACACTCCAGTACTTCCATACTGCAGTGTATAGCGATTCTTCCGATCTCTTATAGGTGCAGTGACATGGCAGGCCTGGGGGCCTTCACAAAACCTAACCCCAGCTACCAGGACAGTGGCTCAGAGCTCTGTGGCTGCATTGTGGGGATCAGAAGACAGTGTGGAACCCTTTCTCTAACCTCTCAGATGACACCGTTGCTATTGACCGCGGCACTTGATGGGATAAAATGACCGGGATCCATGCTATCTCAGATGCTGGTCACTGATGTTTATGGGTGTCAGCTGTATTAAACAGTGGGCACCCACCATGTGAGTGTACAATCCATGTAAACCTTCAGGCATTATGATGTACCTGTATGCCATATGTCATAAAGGGGTTAAATACCAATCCATCAGACTATACCCTTACCGGAAGTAAATGGTCTGGAGGGCTCTTTCGGCCACAGCTCGTGCTTGCTCAAGCTCAGTCGCCTGAAGGTGGAAATCCATGTACTGGATCCAGTTTGCAGAGACGTTCGGAGAGCTTATGACAAGGCGCTCAAACTCCTGCACTGATTGCGGCTTTCTATTTGAACCAGCGGCTTCCTTCTTAGTTTCTGTTTTCTGCTTATTTTTTTTGGTCTTCTTAGTCTGAAAAAATTAAGCCCAAAAAAAAAAAGTTAAAGCAACGCATTGATAAGTTGTATTAAGAGAGCTCTCCCCAAGGCCCTCTACATGGTCATTATATTACAAACTCACCTTGGTTTGCTCTTCATCATCATCTTCACTGTCTGAACTGCTCTGGTTTCCACCAGCTATAGAAGTTTTGAGGTTATTTAAGTCGACATTCCAGGAGAATCCAGAAGACACTTGGAGTCGTGGGGCAGGAGGCTTACCATCAGCCGTGTTCTGAGGACAAAGACATGAGCCGGAATGAGGTCTAGACAATACAGGTCTGTACACGTGTAATAAAGACCCCACCAACCATTTACAATCATCCCTTGGACCACCACTATAATTTTGTGCTCATACAACTTATTTTAGCTGACAGGCTCGTAGTTTTCCTACACGTGCACACAGGAGCTGTAGGAGCAATGTGGGCACTATATAATGGAGGTTTTCTGCTATATCTTAGAGCATAGTATCTGATAGAGCATACCACAATAACTTTTTCTGTAGGATTCACACAGAGGACTTTACCTTATAGCTGGTTTGTAATTCATATTAGGTCAATGGATGCAGAGCCATGTTTCCTAACCTCTCTACTATTCCCGAGACCTCCGCTAAACTGACAAATTAGGACATAATTCAAAAAGTTGACCAAAACCTTTCATGCAAATAAATAGGAACTTCAAAAAAAATGTGATATATAATTTTTTTATGTATTCATTCTTCTAAAAAAAAAAAAAAAAACATTTATGGAGACATTTATCATTTGCGATTGTTTTCATGTCACTTTTAAATCTGGGTTTTGCATTGTGTGGTTGCACCAAATTAATGCAACTGCATTGTGACTTTGGTTTAAAAAAAATACACTAGGGGGCTGCCTGGCCTAGGATGTGACTTTTCTGCAACATTTCAAGTGTTCCAGATAGTAATTGTGTTATAATCCAGGTTTAATCCCAATTTCCTGCCTCAAACATAGAACACTTTGAAAAGTGGTGTGTGTTCCAAATGTCGCAATTGGCATTTTTACACCAAAAACCTGATGCATCCGGTTTGATAAATAAATGTCCACCTTTTTTTTTTTTCTGCAACGTGGCTAGAATATGCCCCACTTCTTCATGGGGGTGGGTGGGTTAGGGACAGTGGGATGCTGGGAGGGTCACCCCGAAGAAGAGACCTCGGCACCTTTGCTTTCAATATGAGTGAGGGTCTCAGAGGTTGTACCCCTAGCAACATTAAGGGTTTTTTCCAGGTATTTAATACTGATGACCCATCTTCGAAACCAGTGGAGTAACTAGAAATGAGTCGGCCCCACAGCAAAATTTTTGAACGGAGACCCTGCCAATTTCTTTACAATCCCCTCCTCCTGTAAAATCCTTACTCCTGTGGCTAGCCAAGACAGGACCCGTCTCTGTATATAAAGTCAGTTTCCTACAGTGTCTCTGTATATAATGTAATTTTATAATAATGTTGAGGGGGGCCCTGACAAAATCTTTTAGTCCTCCTCCTGAGTTTGGGCCCCAAAGCAGCCGCTTCCCCTATAGCTATGCCCCTGCCCTGGACAACCCCTTTAAAAGTTATGGTATATCCTTGAAATGCAGAGATTCTAAGATGCGCCTTTAAGTTGCACTTGGTTATAAAATGGAGGTTTTGGTTTTCTGTGGAGCCATTATTTTAAGGTTTCCGCTCCGAGAGGGTTGCATAACCTTTAGGCCTCATACACATTACCGTATGTATTTTGCAGTCCGCAAAAAATACGGATGACATCCGTGTGCATTCTGTATTTTACGGAACAGCTGGCCCCTAATAAAACAGTCCTATCCTTGTCTGTAATGCGGACAATAATAGGACATGTTCTATTTTTTTGCGGAACGGAAATACGGGCATACGGAAACGGAATGCACACGGAGTAACTATTTTTTTTGCGGACCCATCAAAATGAATGGTTTGGCAAAAAAAAAACTAAAAAACTGAACTGACGCGTAAATAAAATACGTTCGTGTACATGAGCCCTAGTAGAAAAAACATTTGTTCCTTTCATGTGACTTACTTTTTTGTTAGTTTTTTCGGTTTCGGTTTCATTCTCTCTGCAGTAAACCTCCACACCGCTGTCCTCGTCATCTTGAGGCTCTTCTTGTGTTTTCTTCTTCTGCTTCTTTTTAGTGACCTATTATTAGAACATAAAGCATTATTACAACCCGGCAGCAACAACTCTGCGTTTCTGGTCTGGTGCACGGCACTAAATGCTCCCTCCAACCTTATGCCTCACGAAGATCACAAACTCACTTCAAATTCTCAAACTGTATTATCATGAAAGGCGGCCATGCCTAAAAACTACTGATCTGACCAGCTCAGGATCTGCACTATTTCCATCTCAAAGAGCGCCACCCTTGTGCAATGGCTGCGTCTGTTATTGCAGCTCAACGGGGCTTCACCGCAACGGGGCTGAGCTACAATAACGGACGCAGCTCATGGAACGTGGCACTACTTCTAGAAAAAGAGAAGCCATGTTTTTCTAAACTCAAGAGTCTTAAAATTAGAGCAGACCAGACAGACAGTTTAGGGACTACTGCGGGGAAGTGCCGTTGAGTAGGAATATAAAAAGTATAAACTTGGAACCAGCATTTTGTGACTGAATGTCCCATTCCTATGATCGGTGAAGGTAAACCTAGCTGGCAGAATCCAGCGAGGGTCTTGTACAAACAGTGTTCAGACACTCGTATGCTTTAAAACCTATTCATTACAGGGGTTTTCCTCTGGATATGTCAGGGATCAGCAACCTCCGGCACTTCAGATGTTCTGAAACTACAACTCCCAGAATGCTCCATTCACTTCTACGGGAGTTGTGAGAACAGCCGAGCACGTTTACATGCTGGGAGTTGTAGTTTCACAGCAGCTGGAGTGCCAAAGGTTGCTGAGCCCTGGGATATGTTATCAGCATCTGATCGGTGGAGGTCGGACACCCCGGGACCCCCGCCGATCAGCTGTTGTATAAGGCACCGGCGTTCACAGTAGCGCCATTGGCTTTCTCGCAGCTTCACCTAGGCCACGTGACATCACGTTCACTGATCACAAGGCCTAGAAGCAGCTCAGCCCCATTAAAGTTACTGAGAGCGCCGGTGCCTTATCAAATAGCTGATCGGCGGGGGTCCCAGGTGTCGGACCCCCACAGATCAGAGACTGGTAACATATCAAGATAAAAAAAAAATTTGAAAATCTCTTCAACAAGAAAGAACTAAACAGTAAGTAACAGCCCGGGGATAATGGAATGGGCCAGAGCAGAGCAGCCGCGTCATAACAGACCACTCTTCAGTGCTGCCATCTACTGGTCACAGCGGAGACATGTCAGCAGTGAAAATACCTGGTCTTCACTTTCAGAATCTGATCTCCTCCTCTTAGAAAGCATTTTATTCCTCAAGGTGAAACTTTCCGACTTTGGAATGACATCTGGTTTTCCCGTATCCTTAGAGAGAAGGGAGAGCTCCAAGCGCTGCTTTTTTCTGTTAATTCTACAGAAAGAAACCACAAGTAAAACATCACATGTACGTCTTATCCACCTCATACTCTTCCCCCACACCCTTCTTTCAAAGGACAACTTACGACAGAATTTTGGCTGTAAGCAGGGTTCCTTCAGGGATATATGTAGAGTATGTTTTAGGGTCTTCAATAAAGTAATTACTAGCATGCCTAAACTCAACACGGCCGACAATGGAGCTCGATAACCTGCGATACAGAAAGGAAAGTCACCGATCTGCCACAATATTAAAGAGAAGTTACCTGCACATCCAATACACGTGCACCCATAAAGAGCGGGGAGAAGCTGGTCCTCACCGGAAGAAGATCCCCTTTTCTGTAACCGCTCCAACAAAAACTGACACCAACTGTCCTGCCTCCAGGTTGTCTATGGAGGCGATTTCTTTATCCGTCACTTCATTCGCAGACTCTGGACATGTCCTGCAAGAAAGGAGGGAAGAATAAGACACACAGGGTTTCAATTCAAGTTAGTTGGAGATTCAACTGGAACCATTTCTGTGAAAAGCAGTCATCCACTAAACATAAAGGAGTGATTGCAAGGCTTACACGTATGCCCTGGGATAGAGGGATGTCTGACTGATGGAGGTAGGACTACTGGGATCTCCACCAATGACTAGAGCGCCCGTCCGGAGTAAACCCACACGAATGGATTGGTGGCTGAGCATGCTCTCTGGTGGTCCACTCATGTTCTACAGGATTGCTGAAGACAGGGGAGTACACTGCTTGCCCATCAGTGGCAAATATGACAGACAGGGAACCTCTGGTCATGACTGGGGTCCCAGCAGGTGAACCCCACCAGACACCTACTTCTACCTACGGGATAAGGGGATACGTTTTATTCTTGGGGACAACCCCTTTAATGACCCAAAAAAGTTAAAAAACTAAATAGGGAGAACCAGCGCAGATAATTTGCTTACCGAGACTTCCTAAGGGACACCTCAATGGTCTTCTCCACAGAGAGTATGCAGCACCTGGATTACAACAAAGTCAGTTATTAGTGTAGGGTCTCGCCAATAAACCTATACAAAATGTATATGCATTTTCAGCAGAAACAATTCATACCAGATGCCCTTAAAAGGGTTGTCCGAGTCCAAGAAGGACTATATTCGAGTACTACAATGTCATAATTACTGCCCTGAACCCGCTCTGTCCCAGTGCCGTTACTCCCATGCGCCCTGCCGCTAAAGCCACAATGATAGGGCTCGTCACGGATGCGGACCCATTAACTTGAATGGGTCCACAATCCGGAAGGTGTGGTGAGGCACGGAGTTCTTCTGTGGAGTTTCTCTCCGTGCCGACGCACAGCAAAAATAAAAAATAGAACATGTTCTATTTTTCTGCGGTGCGGACGGATCACAGACACATTCAAGTTGCAGTCCTCAATGCACGGAATGGCCGTGTGAATGAGCCCTTATGTTTAGGTTCCAGCAATTAAGTGCCTATATACCACACATAACCACTGCAGCCAATCAGTGGCCTCAGATGTATACGGCATAAGACCGCTGAGGCCAGTGGTTGGTTACAGCAGTCATGGGCGGCATAGGGGCACGTCACAGAAGAACAAAGTCTGGTGGGGAAGATGGAGCGTTGACACAGGGATAGAGGGGATTCAGGACAGTGTTCCCTCCAGCATCTTCAAAAAGTGGCAAAAAGTTGCTAATTTTTGCATAAAAAGGGGGGCTTGCACAAATGTTTGCAACTTTTTGCTGCCACCTTCACAGCAGAGGGGACTTGATACATTTCCTCCAAAAATTATCTTACTGTCATTTACATCAGAGTGGAAAAAACGAGTATGAAAGGTCAGACTGTGCGCAAGTCTAAAGGCTGGAGGTCTCGGACCAATCAGAGGCATCATAGTACGTCAGGTGCACTCTAAGGGGACTGGACAAGGGCAGGGACCCCAATTGATATCCATCAGCAGCCATGTTGTTTGAATACACAGATAAAGGACAGCTATAAAACGTAATTACAGAAGGAAGATAACATTCACGTAGAGCGGAAAATATTTAACCACACGAGTCTATAATGGCTGATGCAAAGTCACTGACGTGGAGCGATGGTGAAAGGTTCCCTTTGAGGTTTATAGGACAGAAAAGCACAGGCAGCAAAATCGCCAGAGTCCTACAAAGTACAACAAACCTCAGGACATTCACATACCGTTGTAGTAACTCTTAAAGGGGTTGCCCTATGAAAAATATTCTACATTTTTCAGACCTGCACCTAGATCATCTAATGTAATTAAATATTTAGTATAGCCGCCGAGTTATTTACTGAAATCTATCTGCACAGCGCCACCTGCTGTCTGCCCTTTTTCTAAATTCTCTGTCCAGCTCATTGCGGTTGACATACATGCTCCGTTCCATCCTTCAAATGCCACTGGCTGCAGCAGAAAGGACACATCCCCTGAGAGTACATGCCCTCTGAGCTGGCAGCTTGAAATAAAGCAGAGCAACTGCAGCAATGGATAGGCAGACCACTGAACCCATGTGAGGTTCTAGGTTTGTTAGAAAGAGATGGTCATGAACTACACTGCTCAAAAAAATAAAGGGAACACAAAAATAACACATCCTAGATCTGAATTAATTAAATATTCTTCTGAAATACTTTGTTCTTTACATAGTTGAATGTGCTGACAACAAAATCACACAAAAATAAAAAAATGGAAATCAAATTTTTCAACCCATGGAGGTCTGGATTTGGAGTCACACTCAAAATTAAAGTGGAAAAACACACTACAGGCTGACCCAACTTTGATGTAATGTCCTTAAAACAAGTCAAAATGAGGCTCAGTAGTGTGTGTGGCCTCCACGTGCCTGTATGACCTCCCTACTACGCCTGTGCATGCTCCTGATGAGGTGGCGGACGGTCTCCTGAGGGATCTCCTCCCAGACCTGGACTAAAGCATCTGCCAACTCCTGGACAGTCTGTGGTGCAACGTGACGTTGGTGGATAGAGCGAGACATGATGTCCCAGATGTGCTCAATTGGATTCAGGTCTGGGGAACGGGCGGGCCAGTCCATAGCATCAATGTCTTCGTCTTGCAGGAACTGCTGACACACTCCAGCCACATGAGGTCTAGCATTGTCTTGCATTAGGAGGAACCCAGGGCCAACCGCATAAGCATATGGTGTCACAAGGGGTCTGAGGATCTCATCTCGGTACCTAATGGCAGTCAGGCTACCTCTGGCGAGCACATGGAGGGCTGTGCGGCCCTTCAAAGAAATGCCACCCCACACCATTACTGACCCAATGCCAAACCGGTCATGCTGGAGGATGTTGCAGGCAGCAGAACGTTCTCCACGGTGTCTCCAGACTCTGTCACGTCTGTCACATGTGCTCAGTGTGAACCTGCTTTTATCTGTGAAGAGCACAGGGCGCCAGTGGCGAATTTGCCAATCTTGGTGTTCTCTGGCAAATGCCAAACGTCCTGCACGGTGTTGGGCTGTAAGCACAACCCCCACCTGTGGATGTCGGGCCCTCATATCACCCTCATGGAGTCTGTTTCTGACCGTTTGAGCAGACACATGCACATTTTTGGCCTGCTGGAGGTCATTTTGCAGGGCTCTGGCAGTGCTCCTCCTGTTCCTCCTTGCACAAAGGTGGAGGTAGCGGTCCTGCTGCTGGGTTGTTGCCCTCCTACGGCCTCCTCCATGTCTCCTGATGTACTGGCCTGTCTCCTGGTAGCGCCTCCATGCTCTGGACACTACGCTGACAGACACAGCAAACCTTCTTGCCACAGCTCGCATTAATGTGCCATCCTGGATAAGCTGCACTACCTGAGCCACTTGTGTGGGTTGTAGACTCCGTCTCATGCTACCACTAGAGTGAAAGCACCGCCAGCATTCAAAAGTGACCAAAACATCAGCCAGGAAGCATAGGAACTGAGAAGAGGTCTGTGGTCACCACCTGCAGAACCACTCCTTTATTGGGGGTGTTTTGCTAATTGCCTATAATTTCCACCTGTTGTCTATCCCATTTGCACAACAGCATGTGAAATTGATTGTCACTCAGTGTTGCTTCCTAAGTGGACAGTTTGATTTCACAGAAGTGTGATTGACTTGGAGTTACATTGTGTTGTTTAAGTGTTCCCTTTATTTTTTTGAGCAGTGTATGTGGCGTTCCGTTACTCATGAGATAACCCCTTTAACTAATAGTTAGAAATCTCTCACAAACCTGACAAACATCCCGACGGTAAAGTTCTTCACAGGACTCTCAGCATAGCAGTCGCCCAAATGGGAGAGGCTGGCTTTTCCGGTCTTTTTAAAGGGCAATGATATTTCTAAACCAGAGTTTGGGCTTATGCTTTTCACGCAGCCAGTGGTCACACAACCTTCTGTCAGGGCGTGCGTGTCTACCAGGAAAACAAAAAAAGGACAAAAAGCAATTAGAAATGGCATATCCATTGTACATTGTACCTTCTTTATTGTATTACGGAGCAGCAGCAGCTCCAGAGATTTGCTTTACAGCGGGTAGCCAATTCAAGTCAGACCGAGAAGACCACCAGCTGACTTCTATACGGCTTTGTTCACATCCTTATCAGAGGTTCCATTAGGAGCCTCCAATACAGATTTTCGCATCCAACAGAAAAAAAAACAGAGCAGTATGCTACGTTATTTTTTTTCCTGGAAAATGACAGAGCATGGCGGACACTGAAGAGTCAACGGGGTTCACCGGGTGCTTGTGCGACGGATCCGCCGCAGTTTGAATATTCCATTTTTCTGCTCCTGTGAAGTAACTCAGAATGCAGATTTGAACTAAGCCTAAGGCTACATGCACATGACCGTGTGCGTTTTGAAACCCGCAAATTGCGGATCCGCAAAAAAATAAAAATAAAAGAATGAAATCCATATGCAATCTGTTTTTTTTTTTTTGCGGATCCATTGCAACAATGCCTAAAAAAGGACAAGAATAGGACATGTTCTATTTTTTTTTTGCGGGGCTACGGAAACGGACATACTGATGCGGACAACACCGTGTGCTGTCCGCATCAGTATGTCCGTCCGTAGCCCCGCAAATAAAATAGAACATGTCCTATGGCGGGATTTTTTGCAGACCCATTGAAATGAATGAGTCCGCATCCTATCTGCAAAAAAACGGAACGGACACGGAAACAAACAACGTTCGTGTGCATGTAGCCTAAGACACGGCAATGGGTTTTCACGTTATTACCTGTCAGCGACAGAGGGAGTGCTCTTGGGGAAAAGCCTGTTCCAACCACAGTAGCCGAGACTGCCTGCCCTTGCTTGAAATACTTTTCAGGCCGCTTCAATACCTGCAAAATACAATGGACAGGGACTGTTCAGACAAATTAAAGGGGTTCTACAGAATGAGAAAAACAATGCTTCGGACTTTCCGCGAACGGATTTCCATGTTACAATAGCAGCATAGAAGGTGAGATTTAAATGTTTGCCCAAGCTGTGGGAAATATCTGCAACAAATCTGCACATTACTTGACATAAGCTGTAGAGTTTAAAGGGGTTGTCCCATCTTGGCCATGAAAGGCTCCACACTTCCACAGCATAGTTACATATATAGTATGTACAGTGATTAGGAGCTAAGCAAACAACGTAGCACAGCAAGTTACGCCGTTTCTGCAACCTTGGAAACACTGAAGCTTGCTGTGCTACGTCATTTATGGAGCTCCCATTTACGGCTATGGGATTTACAAAAAAAAGAGGGACATCGGTCTCAAGGTCGTTTCTGTAACTTTGCCTCCTCTGGCCAGTGGTTATTCTCATTTCAGCTATGAAAGGTCATCCCCTTTAAATCTGCATGCTATCAGTAGAGGCTGTGGATTTCAGCCATGAAATTTCACCCTTTGCAATCCGCATGCATCTAAGACAGAGTACCACAAAACAAGTCCGTGCAGCTGTAGCCTTCAGCTTTTTTTTTTTTTTTTTTTTCATTGCAGGACTCGGGGACATTAAGTACATACCTTGCTTGACTTAGAGAGCAGAAGGAGTTCAACTCGCCCATGGATGGCAGGAGTGATCTCCACCTCGAGATGCTTTTCCTGCTTCTTGTACTGAAGAGGAAAATGAATAAAAATGGCTATAGAACTCCCAGCATCGAAAGAACCTGACACAGATCCTTTTGCATTAACCTATTATATAAGGCTGAACTTAAAGGGCTTTTCCATCTTTGAGGCAGATCTGGACCAGCAATGGAAAGTATACTTACCCTGCCTCCACACCCCCCCCAATCTGGGTTCTGGCTTATTCACTTCCCAGATGCCATACTCTGGCCCTTGCTTCAACATTTGGTTAGAGGGCCACTGTAAAGAAAAAAACACTTGCCACAGCTGTGATGTGTCCCCCTTTTGGTCACCTCAATCGGTCATTGACACAAGGGGGATGAATCACTGTTAAGGCGGCCGCCAAACTGGAGGAGAGCGGCAGCATGGGAGAGAAGGAGTCAGAACCCAGGGGCAGGTAAGTATGCCTTACCTCCACATGTACAGAAATGTGGTGGGTATGCTCAAAAACAACTTTAACAGGATACATTCAGATTTCAGAGGTCTAATCGGTGAAGTTTTGAAGACAATGGATTGGTCTAGTATCTTCTGATTAATAATCCATTATCAGACCCATCATACCTTGACCACAAAGCAGGTCACCTTCTCCCCAGGCAACACAGATCTGAGATTTGGAATCTTCTCGTTGGTGTCCATCAGACTACAAGGGAAAAAAACGCAAACTTCAATGGGCAAAGCTGACATTTTATAATCCACAAGCAGTGGTCGCAGGAACTCTGTTCTCCTGAAAGGTGCGGGTCCCAGAGGTGGGACCCGCACCTATTAGAAAACAGGGCTCCCCCCTGGATAAATTCCACATTCATATCTGCCTGTAGGAGAGCTCTCAAAGGAGAGCATGTAAAAGAATGCCATACACAAAATATGTGAATTACCTACTGTCTGCCTCAAACAATAAATTCATTGCGCTAGGTTTTAAAGGGCATCTGTCAGCAGATTTGTACCTATGACACTGGCTGACCTGTTACATGTGCACTTAGCAGCTGAAGGCATCTGTGTTGGTCCCATGTTCATACGTGCCCGCATTGCTGAGAAAGATTATGTTTAAAGAGGACCTTTCACTGCTCCTGACATGTCTGTTTAAATAGCTTCATGCATCCCCCATGTAATAACAATTCTGGAGCATCTGTTCTTATGGCTCTATGTTGTGCCATTCCTTTATTATTTCTACTAGAAGTTATGGATGAATTGCCAGCAGTCTGCAGTAAGAGCACAGAGGGGAGGTAACCAGTTGGGGGGGTGTACCTGCACAGTCTCTCTATCCAATCAGTGCTGCCATCTTCAGACTGTGCAGGTACACCCCCCCCCAACTGGTTACCTCCCCTCTGTGCCCTTACTGCAGACTGCTAGCAATTCAGTCATAACTTCTAGTACAAATAATAAAGGATTGGCACAACATAGAGCCATAAGAATAGATGCTACAGAATTGTTATTACATGGGGGATGCTTGTAGATATTAAAACAGGCATGTCAGGAGTGGTGACAGGTTCTCTAATATATGCAAATGAGCGTCTAGGAGCAATAGAGGCCTTGATATGACACCTAGAGGCTCTGCTATCCCTGCACTTTGAATGGCAGGGCCAGGCAGTGAAAGCATCATCACACCTGGTCCTGTCAATCACAGTGCAGAAGGCGCAGCAGTTAGAGAGAGCAGAGCGTCTAGGTGTAATGACAACGCCCCCGTTGCTCCCAGAGGCTCATTTGCACATATTAAAACATTTTTCTCAGTAATGCGGCCACATATGAACATGGGACCAACACAGACGTCTTCAGCTGCCAAGCGCACATGTAACAGATCAGCCAGTATCATAGGTACAAAACTGCTGACAGATGCCCTTTAAGATTTTCAACCGGCTAAAACCTCAATAGATTTGCTTGTGTATATATTGGCAAATCTGTACTTTTTTTGTTTTATACATCGAAAATTAGGAAAGCCTCCTTGCTTAGGATGGTTCAGGAAGTACTCACTGAACGCATTTATCCGTAGACCAAATACAGTTCAGATTTCAATTTAAGAGGATTGTGAATGCACACACCATGGACAGCCTTACTATCACATCACATATAACAGGTCTTGCTTTATGGAGGGATGCACTGACATTTTTTCCACTCACCTCGGGAGCATACTGAGCTCCAGAATGGACTTCATCAAATGTGGGTGAGTAATTGGGAGGAATCTGTGAAGAGATGAATGGATGTATATAATCTTCGAGCTCTGTCCACGTGTCCTTTCTACAAAAGCTTTCCCTACCACCACTTACCTGTGTGTCTTCACATCTCGCCCTCCTATTACCCGACAGGTTACATTTTGCTTAATCCTCAGCTTGGATGTAGGGAGGACCCCGTCCGGCACTTCTTCCAATATTTGGGAGGCATGGATCGCCCCAACTAGTTTATCAGTTACAGAAACCATTACACTAGTGGGCTTCACACTTTTTACCGTCCCCGTGACCACTTCCCCAATCATTGGCTTCTTTTTCACAGGGGCCATAGTGGCTTTGTGGAGCTTTTCCTCCTCTCCAGTGGTATGTTGGACTGCTAGGAGGAGGCCATATTCATCAGTACTGGAACTCTTCACTGTCACCAAGATTTTCTCTCCAAATAGTAACTTTTCTGAGTCAAATCGGTAAGTGTCATTATAGTGACTTGTGAGTGGGATAGCTGCAAGATGAGCCGTGTCTTCCAAGGACACAACTGTAAATTCTTCGGCCACGTGCTGTACCACAGCAGAATGCGTTGTGCCTTCAACAACCTGAGAAAATAGAGGAGAATGTCATACTGGAGAAAGGAACTGGCAGAGGCACAGAACCATGTAGTTCTCAGCTTCTACCACTAGGGGGTGTGATCTGTAGGCAGGTGTAAAAGGACCCCAGTCAGTTCATTATGAGCCATTATAAAGACTGAATCCCTCAGTAGTTGAAGGGAATAAAGGAGTTACAGGTATGCTATGGAAAAAATTCATCCACAGGATAGGTGGTAAAGGTATCAACACTCAGGGCGCCCACACGAACACTAAAAGAGAAGTCCCAAGCCCCCTGTTCCTCTTCAGTGCACAACTGCGGCAACAAAGAGCTTGAATGGTGTGGTGGTCACACACGTGCCCCCCAAGCCACTCCAGTCAAAGTCTATGGGGCTGACAAACCGCTGAGCGCAGAAATCCTACACAGGAAGCACCCTTTAAAAAGGGGCTGTACAGTAACTGAAAAACATGGCCGCTTCCTTACAAACTCAGCACCACACTGGTCCACAGTCTGGCATTGCAACTCTGCTCCATTGAAGTGAATGGGGCTGAACTGCAATGTCTCATGTAACCAGTGGACAGGTGCAGTGCTGTTTTTTGGAAGAAAGCAGCCATGTTTTTCGAATCCCGGACAACCCCTTTAAAAAGAGGACCTTAAACCACTCCTGACATGTCCGTTTTAATAGCTACATGCGTTTGCCGTGTAATAAAAATACTGGAGCATCTATTCTTATTGCTCTATGTTGTGACTTTCCTCTGTTATTCTGCTAGAAGTCATGAACAAATAGCTAGCAGTCTGCAGTAAGGGCACAGAGGGGAGGTAACCAGTTGGGGGGTGTACCTGCACAGTCTGAAAATGGCAGCACTGATTGGATAGAGCGAGTCTGTGCAGGTACACCCCCCCCCCCCCCCCCCCAACTGGTCACCACCCCTCTGTGCCCTTACTGCAGACTGCTAGCAATTTATTCATAACTTCTAGTAGAAATAATAAAGGAATGGCACATCATAGAGCCATAAGAATAGATGCTACAGAATTGTTATTACATAGAGAATGGATGAAGCTATTAAAACCGGGAAGTCCGGAGTGTGGACAGGCCCTCTTTAAGGCTAGGTTCACATCTGTAGCATATTCCATAATTTTGGCCAGAAACACAGTAAAACAGCGCACACAGTACCATTTTTGACTGTAACATGATGGACACCGTGACGGAACCTGATGGACCGCATTATACATCAATGGAGTCAGTTTGGGAACCACTAAGAGTCCCTCATGTGATGGTTCTGGCACTGCCATCATTTTCAGTTTTCTGCTACTATAATGGAAAAGAAAACTGAAAATGCAAATCCATCCTTCGAAAACTATGAGAATCCGCGCAAATTTGTACTAAGAGAGGAGGGAGTTAATGCCTGAAGAATACAACACCCGAGACCTGTGCACTTACTGTGTCTTTAGGTTTTCTCAGAAGAGTCTCATCCACAGAGACGTGAATATGGGACTTCAGGAGATCGACATGTAGCACCACAACCTTTGCCTTCTGTCCTGTGACCAAAGTTTTTGCTGCAATGAAAGACATGAGAAACTGGTAATACAGCCAACAGATTCAGCCGTAATGATAGTCACAGCAGAATGAATAGCCAGTAACAGTTTGCCAAAACCCACTAAACATAGCAGCACTTAAATGATTTTTTATGTCTAATGCATTAAAAGTACAGCCGTGGATAAAGCTTCAGCTCTCAGCATCCACACGTGAAAGCTTCTCCCAAGTCAGCATTGCAAATGGAAGTCACTATAAACCTCAAATGTGCATCCAGTCAAAGGGTTTTACCTTTCTCCTGATGTTGAGCTGCAGATATTTTCTGAGCACCAGAGATCCGACTGACGCCAAACAGGACTGAACCATCTTCCTTCACCTCCTCAACTACGAGGGTCAGCTTCTTCCCTGGGACTAATGAGTAAATGCTCTCACCATCCTCCAGATGCTCTAACATAGGAAACAAAAAAAAAAAAAAAAAAGGTGTTAGAAACGGAGTTGTATAGACGGCAATGATAAAGGGGTTTTCTAGGAGTTGGCTACTGATGACATGTCATCAATATCTGATCGGTGGGGGTCCGACTCTTCATCAGCTGTTGGAGAGGACCACAGTGCTCAGATGAGCGCTTAGGCCTCTTCTTAGGTCATGTCACCATACATCGGTTACATCACTCACATGGCCTAGGCGAAGCTCCGTTTCATTTAAGTGACTGAACACAGCCGCTACCCAATGGATGGCGAGCAAAACGGGCTATTCCAGCAGCTAATACGTGGAGGTGCCAGGAGTTGGACTCCCGCCAACCCGATACTGATGGGCTATCCTGATGAAAGGCCATCAATATCAAAATTGGGAAAACTCCTTTAACAGAGTTTCAGAGTGTTCCTATAACTAAGTATAGATTTATACATACTACATACAGTAATGTAACAAAGAAGGGATAGCACTGTATACTAGACAGGACCCCATTCTGTCGCCAATCACAAGAAGAGCTCTTTGTCGCCTATTCTTTATTTTAAATGTGGCCTCAGGATAGGTCATCAATATCTGATCGGTGGAGGTCCGATTCCCGACACCCCCCAGAAGAGGCTGCTGTGCTTCAGTGAGTGCTGTGGCCTGTTCCGAGGCCAGTGACGTTACGTTCATCGGTCACGTGACCGAGGCATAGATCAGTCCCATCCAGGTAAATGGACCTGGGCTGCAATACACTGCCGATATCCAATCAGCGGCGCTGTGCTGGGAGGAGGCAGCGGCTCACAGCTAGTAAGGGAGCCAATCAGCTGTTTCAAGAGACTGTACAAAGTATGTACATTGTGATTATTGCAACATTTAAAATAAAAAATAAATAAATAAAAAATAAAAACACAGAGTTACCATTCCTCTTGCCCAGATGTTATAAGAAAAAAAAAAAAAAAAAAATTATAATACTACTTACCTCTCCATAATGTTCCATAGACTTTCTGGTGGTCTCCCTGCTCTATAAGCAGCCAGCATGAGACCACTGGAGCCAATCAGTGGCCTCAGTGACCACATACACCGTACTAGTGACACCATGGCTTCCATCACTGAGAGGTGCAGCAGTACGGCACATGACCGAGTGGCTGCCGCGGTCTTACGTCGGCCACTTGTAAAGAAGCATTAAAGAGGCCGCCAGAACGCCTGTGCTGGATCAGCGGGGCGGTTGGAGATGTAAGCGGTATTTTTTATTTTATAACGACTGGACAAAAGAATGGCGGCACTTATGGTCAATTCATAAATTTTCAGGAAGAATAGTAATGACAACGCAGACTTCGAAAAGAAGCTTCAGCACAGTCATTTCATAGGGAAGATTTTTTCGGATTTAGACATCTAAAACGTAATATCTGAGAAGAAAGTATCGTACCATCTCTGCTAAGAAGACTCCTCGAGAGCTGGACTTCTCTGAAGCACTGGCTCAGACGTGAAAAGCTCTCGGCCGAGCGGTCGTCAGGGGCACACTGGGACATCTTCAGGGTTACCAGGATGCGTCTCGTCTTCTCGTCTATATTTGTCACTTTTGCAACCACAGTCTGCCCCAGCGCAAAATGGTCATTGATGTTCGTCACAAACTTGTCACTGATTTTCTGTTGGCACAAGATAGAACGTTAAAGGAGTATTCCCATCTTAATCATATCTCACATGGTCCCTTATGTAAAGGTGATGAAATCTGCAAATACCTTTATTTTTTGCGCCATTTTCCTTATTTTCCTCCTGACTGAAAGGATTTAGACCTTTCTGGAACAAAGGAGGAAAATAAGGAAAATGGTGCAAAAAAGAAAAAAAGGTATTTGCAGGATTTCATCAACTTTACATAAGGGACCATGTGAGATATGATTAAGATGACAGCTTGCAGCATTTTGCTGTCCGCCTGACGATATGGAGGCAAACGGATCCGCCCTGACACACAATGTAAGTCAATGGGGACGGATCCGTTTTCACTGACACAATCTGGCACAATAGAAAACGGATCCGGCCTCCATTGACTTTCAATGGTGTTCAAGACGGATCCGTTTTGGCAACGTTAAAGATAATACAAACGGATCCGTTCTAAGCGGATGCATGCGGTTGTATTATCGGTTCGGATCCGTCTGTGCAGAACCATGACGGATCCACACCAAACTAGAGTGTGAAAAAAGGCTTATCCTCTATCCACAGAACTGATCTGCAGAGTCCGCATGAATGTCCACCACTCCACTTACTTCTATGAGTACAAGTGCTCGGCTATCTCCGGCAGCCATATTGAGCTCAATGGAGCGGCAGCACGCATGCATGACCCCCTCCCTTTCCAATCAGACACTTATTCCCTATGCTGTGAATAGAGGACGAGATGCCTTAATCGGTCAACCCCTTTAAAAAAGTTGTGTATTAGGAAAAAATGTAAAATCAATCAGTGCAGTATTTGGTACCAAAATTGGGAGATACGCCATCATGTAAATCGCATGATACTGGAGAGACACTAGTGCATGATGGGATGTACAGTTGTCAAGGCAATTGTACTAGTATCGTGCAAAGGAACTATCAAAATTCTTAGGGTGGCGTACGGTTGCCGCGGTGCATTGCCCAGTATGCACTAGCGACGTTCCATGCCAACACATCGAATTAAAGAGAGACATGTTAAACATGTACAGCACAGGATTAAGGGCTCTTTCACACAAGCGGATGCCGTGCGTGGAATCCGCTGCGTGAAAGAGTGCCAAGCCCCGTTCTGGACAGCAGAGACATGGAGCATTAACATTATTGATAATGCTCCGTGCCTCTCTGACCTTTTTACTACAAAATCCCAGCGAGATAAAAAGTTGTCACCGCTATTTTGTAGTAAAAAGGTCACATAGAGGCACAGAGCATTATCAATCATGTTACTGCTCCATGTCTCTGCTGTCCGGAACGGGGCTTGGCACTCAGTTACGCAGCGGATTCCACGCACGGCATTCGCTTGTGTGAAAGAGCCCTAAAGCAGGTCGGGAAAGCTGAGGCCCTCAAGGAGAAGACAGATAACTTTACCGTGCTCGTTACATAGTGCTCAATGTTCGCCTGGTGTCTTGGGTGCAGTGCAGGTGCAGGGACCCTAATCGGCTCTGCCCGTGCACAGTGTCTCCTTTGGATGCCCCAGTGGAAAAAAAAAAAAATAATATTTAAAGTTGCCCCCAGAAGTATTGTAATGACCTCTTGGGGATATATGTACCAAAAAAAAAAAAAGAAAACAAAAGAAAAAAAACACCAACAAAAAAACTGTTGCCTCGTTAATGTAAAACTATACATAACATATGAAAATGAACAAAACAAAGTAGCAAATCAATTTTAATGTTAGTTTGTGTGTGTAATATATATATATATATATATATATATATATATATATATATATATATATATATATATATATACACACACATACACACACACACACACACACAATATATATATACTTTTTTTTTTTTTTGTATAACTTACCAGTAAAAACGAGATTTTTGTATAACTTACCAGTAAAATCTCTTTCTCGCTCTTTCCTTGGGGGACACAGAAGACCTTGGGTATAGCTCATCTCCATAGGAGGCGTGTCACTAAGTGAAAACTGTTAAGCCCCTCCTCCATCAGCTATACCCTCAGCCTGGAGAGAGAGACTGCCAGTTGCGTGTCCAAGTAGTGAGAAAAGGCAAAGTCCAACAAGTGGAAACAACAAGCCAACTACCCAACGGGTAAACAAAACTCGGAAACCGTGCAGAAAAAAACAATGAAAGGGTGGGTGCGGTGTCCCCCAAGGAAAGAGCGAGAAAGAGATTTTACTGGTAAGTTATACAAAAAATCTCGTTTTCTCGCCCAATTTCCTTGGGGGACACAGAAGACCTTGGGACGTTCAAAAGCAGTCCAAGAGGGGAGGGACCACAGCACCAAGGCGAAGCACCCAAAGGCATCAAGGAAATGCCGCCTGCAAAACCAGGCGGCCCAAGGCAGCAGCCGCTGAAGCCAGAGTACGCACCCTGTAGAACTTGGTAAGGAGTGCAAGGAAGACCGTGGCCACCCTGCACAATTGCATGGCCGAAGCCCAATGCCTCCGGCCCCGGAGGCACCAACCGCTCTGGTGAAATGAACGGTGACACCAAAAACAGAACCCTGCCCTTGATGCGGTAACCTCAGCAATAGCCATTCTGATAAAGCGGAGGAAAGCCACCCTGGAGTCGTCAACCTTTGCGCGGACCTCCTGGAAACACAAGAGACCGAGCGTCGACAAGAGTCGGAGATGTCCAAGTAAAAAACTGCAGAGGGGGGGGCGTGGCCAGCTATGCAGGAGTGAAGACGTGCGGCTGTGAGCTCCTCCACAGCACCGGAGATAATCCACCACCAGCGGCCCTTTAAAGATGGGCAAACTACCCAAGAAAGCCAAGGCTCGTTCTGTAGCCCCCCGGGCGTCTCCACAGGGGGACATTTCCAGGCTTTTCGCCCGGCAACCTGCAACTCCAGGCCCCGACCTGACTGAGCGCGCCAAGCGCTTCCAAGATGGCGCCGCCGGCCCTGGAGAATCTCAGCTCTCAGCAGCAGCTGAGCCTGAGACTGAGCACCGGAATCAACGGCGGTACTCACCGGATAGAAGGAGAGTCAGGTCTGCATCGGTGCCGTCCTTGGGCAGTGGCTCCGACCGGACCCAGATGATGCATGCCCAGGTGGAAGGGGACTCTGAAGCACGCGCTGATCCCTCCTCTTCAGCCCAGGACAGAGGCCTAGCAGTCGCAGTGATGTCTCCCTGCGACCCGGCGATCCAGGTTAGTGAGGAAGAGTTCCCCCCACTTCAGGGGACTTCTCAGGTGACCCCTCACCCTGTCGCCTGGGGCCCTAGAACCCCCACCTCTCCTGCAGCTCCACTTAGCCCACCAGTGAGATCCCCCACTGGGTCCCCTTGGTCGGGTACCTCAGCCAGCCTTATGGGGTACCCCCAGTCACAGAGAGAAACTTCTCACAGGGGGCAACCTGAAAAGGATGATAAAAAGGCCTCAGATTCGCCACAGGCTGCGGCCTCCTCCCCGTATATGCTGCGGGAGCCCCCTTTAACTCACTCTCCTGAGCCGTCCCTAGCAAATTCCCCACACTGGTCCACGGGCTCGTCGTGGGACGGATCTCACCCACGCCAGGAGGGCATCGTATCATCGGGCACACAGACACTGGCTGCCCCTGCAGTGCCGGCCTCATGGGGCTCTCCACCCTTGCCCCAGAGATCTGGGTCTCCTGTCCCTCTTCCGGATGAGGACTCCCGGCCACCTACTATGGCGGACTTACGCAACCTGATGGGCTCACTCCCCACCAAGGCGGACCTCTCTAGTTTTGCAGCTAACATTTTACAGGAATGTAAAAAAGAATTCACGCAAGTACGCTCTGAGATGGCCTTGATTGATACAAAAGTGGACACTGTTCAACAGGAACATGATCACCTATCTGCAGACATGCAGGTATTGAAAGACAAGCTGCAAGCCCATGATGCACAGATACACGCCTTACAATACCATCTGGATGATGTCGAAAATAGGAGCCGTCGCAATAATATTCGGATCAGAGGTCTCCCGGAGTCTATAACGCAGGCGGTTCTTTTACCCACCATTGTAAAAATTTTCAATGACCTCCTGGGACGTCCGCCAAGTTCCAGCATTGAAATTGACCGAGCCCATAGGGCATTGAGGCCCCCCAACCCTGACCCCTCAAAACCAAGGGACGTCATATGCAGAGTTCATTTTTATGCCATCAAAGATCAGATTCTGCTCAGGGCTCGACAGATGTCGTCTTTGTCCTACGACGGTGTCCCCTTTATCTTGCTGCAGGACTTATCCCGTTACACCCTAGCCCAACCTGCTGCCTTGCGCCCACTGTTACATCTTCTCAAAGAGCGCGGTATCCCTTACCGCTGGGGCTTTCCTTTTGCTCTATTTGCCGGCCCTAAAGACCAAGTCGTCACCCTGCGGGACCCCACAGATCTTTCCCATTTTCTACAGCAGCTGGACTTGCCACCGGTTGAATTGGGTCTCTGGCCTTCCCTCCTCCCGCCTGCCTCTGAGTCGAGGGGGCGACAACGTCCATTATCTGTTGAAAAAGCGCTCAGCTCTTCTGCTCAGGCCTCAAGGGGACGACGCCAGAGAGGACCAGATTACTCAAGTCGTAGATCCTCACCTCCCCTTACCACCTGAGGGGATCCCTGCTTTTGCTACCTGGGACTACTAATGATCTAATATACTGATTGTTTCTTATTGGTTTTTAGCCGTTTGCTCATTTTCTTTATCTGTATTTATGCTCCAATTTTGCTGGTGCTTATAAGTTTTCACTTGCATCCATTGGTGCTGTGGGGGGCCAGCTCCTGTTTGGCTGACACTTTTTCCCCCGAATAAGCGGAGACTCTCCCTTGGGGTATCTGCCCCAGGTGACAGCCTCTTTAGACCTCTGGGTCACATAAAAACCCCTTTTCGGGGTACTCCACCTGTTTATTTGTTTATAACTGTTGTTCTTCTCTTTTTGTTTTTTGTCAGTGGTCTCCCCGTGCCTTCCTCGTGTTTTTTCCCTTTCCCCCTCCTCCCGTAGCAATGGGGTCTCTGAAGATTGCATCATTCAACGCGAAAGGCCTCAACACTCCCGAAAAGCGGGCACAGGTACTTCACCACTTTCATCGCCAAAAGGTACATATTATCTGTTTCCAAGAAACGCATTTTAAGGAGGGTAGCGCCCCGAACATCCGACATCGACACTACACCACCTGGCACTTAGCAAATAACGCGGTGAATAAGACCAAAGGAGTCGCCATAGCGATCCACAAGTCTTTACCCTATCAAGTGCTAGCTTGTACTGCCGATCCAGATGCAAGATACCTGGCACTCACATTACTGATTGGTGGCCAGGAATTAACCTTCCTTAATGTATATGCCCCTAATCAGAATCAAGCTCTCTTTATTGTAAACCTCATTGATAATGTCATACCGTTGCTTAGGGGGACAGTTATCTTATGTGGCGACCTTAATCTGACACTTGACCCAACACTTGACAATTCGACGGGACGTGCATCCCTCACATATCCCACCATTAAAAAGGTAAAACGGGCACTGCTCCAACTGCAACTGAGAGATGCCTGGAGGATCCAACATCCTTCTGATAAGGATTACACCTTTTATTCCGCCCCCCATGGCTCATATAGTCGTATTGATCATATCCTTATTCAGCAATCGGCCCTAGCTTGGCTTGATTCCACACAAATAGGAAATATCCTTTGGTCGGACCATGCCCCCATATACTGCTCCTTGAATTTGCCCTTCCTCTCTAGACAGGAGTGGACATGGCGATTGAACGAGAGTCTCCTTCTTGACGCGGGGTGCGCTGCTGACCTTGCTAGCAGTATAACGAACTTTTTAGCGGATCATAAGGAGGATTCTACTCCAATACCGATCCGATGGGAGGCCTTGAAGTGTGTTCTTCGAGGTGTACTCATTAAACACGGCTCCCGCCTCAAGAGGGAGAAAGCCCATTCACTTAAACTTGCTTTGCAAAAAGTCACATCCCTGGAACTGGCCCACAAACGAGCACTTACCCTGCAAACCTTACATGATCTCCAGAATGCGCGTATGGAAGCTAAGCGCCTCCTAGATGCATCCTACAAACGTATGGTACAAATTTGCAGGAGTAAGTTCTACGAGTACGGGAACAAAAGTGGCCGTATGTTGGCAAGGGCTCTAAAGGGAAGATTGGCAGCCTCCCATATCCCCGCTATCAAAAATGCCCAGGATCGTTTGATCCACACAACCACTGATATTGCGGCTACTTTTCACTCCTTCTACTCGAAGCTTTACAACCTGCCCCAGACATCCTCTCCAGCAGTGGGCAAACACCCCGACCTACCCCTCTTACTTCCCAAGCTTTCTGAGCTTGATTCTGCCACGATGGAGGCTCCATTCACAGACACTGAACTCCATATGGTACTTAAGTCGCTCCCGGGTGGTAAGAGTCCAGGCCCTGACGGGTTCACGGCTAGGTTCTATAAGGCCTTTTCCTCTAATCTTTCCCCTATTATGCTCCGGGTTTTCAATGGGGTGTCTCCTGGGCTCCCCTTCCCGGCGCAGACCACAGAGGCACACATTACGGTCATCCCGAAGCCAGGAAAGGACCCGCACCTGTGTGCCAGCTATCGTCCTATCTCCCTTTTAAATGTAGATCTCAAGATCTTTGCCAAATTAATGGCGAACAGATTGAGCGCTTATCTGCCTTCCCTGGTTTCTGCTGATCAGGTTGGGTTTGTGCCGGGGAGGGAGGCCCGGGACAACACTCTTAAAACCCTGGACATTATCCACTATGCCAAGTCCAAAAAGACCCCCCTCATGGTACTTTCCCTAGACGCAGAAAAGGCCTTTGACCGGATATCTTGGCGTACCATCCACGAGACCCTTTCACATATAGGTCTGGGCCCAATATTCCTGTCAAAGATCCTGACACTGTACCAACATCCTACCGCTAGAGTCAAAATAAATGGTGCCCTTTCCCCCCCCCTTCCCAATCCACAATGGGACACGACAGGGATGTCCACTATCCCCCTTACTATACGTCCTGGTTATGGAACATCTGTTAGCTTCTATTCGGGCCAATCCAGACATAACAGGGTTAAAGATCGGATCACGAGAGTATAAATGCGCGGCGTTTGCGGACGATCTCCTTCTCTACATAACCAACCCACGTATATCTTTGCCGTCCGTACTTCGGGAAATAGCTCAATTTGGTACCTGGTCCAATTTTAAAATTAATATGTCCAAGTCAGAGGCCCTGGATGTCTCTTTACCGAGCGATCTGGCTCCTGCTCTTAAGGCTTCCTTTCCCTTCACCTGGCCACCCAAAGGCATAACATATTTGGGGATCAAAATGACAGCAGACCTCTCATGTCTTCATAAATTGAACTTTACCCCACTCCTCGTGCAGTTTCAAAAAGATTTAGATGGTTGGCGTAAGCGAGACTTTTCTTGGTTTGGAAGGATTAGTATAGTAAAAATGACCCTTTTACCAAAACTACTGTACCTTCTACAAACTATTCCCATCCGCATACCGTCCACCTTCTGGTCCCAACTCCGTAGGTGCTTCACACAATTTGTATGGGCTCCTGGCCGACCACGAATCAAATGGGAGATAATGACCCGCACCAAAGAAACGGGAGGGGTGGGTCTGCCAGATTGCAGACTGTATTATCATTCTGCAGCATATGCCCGACTGTTGGACCTGACATGTGCTGAATCGCCCAAGGCGTGGGTACAAATGACCAAAGACACTTCAACGTGTGCGGTATCAACCCTCCCATGGTTAATGGGCTCTTCAAGCCAGACGTCGTCACACTTGTCCTTCTCTGCTCATCATACCTTTGCAACTTTAGCATCCATTAGTCGTGCGACCTCATTGATTGACCCAAAAGGCCCTCTGGTGCCAGTCACTGACCACCCTAGATTCCCTCCAGGGCACTCTTCCAAACACTTTCTTCAAAGCTCAAGATCCCGACCGATCAGGTTCTATCACGTTCTCTCTGGCCCTGCACTAAAACCCTTGCCCCAGATTTTAGAGGCTCCACTAACCCGCAATTCCTTTGAATACCTGCAGCTCCAACATTTTCACACCTCTCTAAGCAGAACTCACACTCTGGCCAGGAAACTCACTGAGTTTGAAAGGATGTGTGTCTCATCCTCAGCGATCTTACACCCCATATCCTCAGTATACAAACTTCTGATACATCAGCGATCCTCGTGCCTTCCTCCATATTGTCAAGCCTGGGAGCGGGATTTGGGGGATCATTATACCCCAGCCCAGTGGAACAGATGCTTCCTTCTAGCACATAAATCTACGATCTCGGCCAAAGCTCAGGAAACGAGCTACAAAATTATATCTAGATGGTACAGGGTACCTGCGCTACTTCATAGATGGTTCCCGACGGTATCGGACCGTTGTTGGAGATGTCTTACAGAGGAAGGCACGATGATTCATGTGTGGTGGAACTGCAGCGGCTTAAGGCCCTTCTGGAATTTCGTTCATAAAATTATTAAAGAGGTCACGGGTATCCCTATCCAAAACTCCCCAGAAGCTCTCCTACTCTTTGATAGTGTCCTGAATGTCCCAGCATATAAGAAATCCCTTCTAAAATACATGGTTCAGGCAGCGAAGGCGGTGATCCCCAGGCATTGGAAATCCCCTTCTCCCCCTTCGTCTGAGGAGTGGTTTGACGAAATTGCCTTATATCAGAGGTTGGAGGATCTCATTAGTACTACACCCGCAGACATCACACGATTTGTGCAGACTTGGGGCCCCTGGGAAGCCTTTCGCTCTTCAGCCGCATTTCGTGATGCGCAGGTCTAACCGCTTTAGTAGAATTGTACCCTTTCCCCTTCCTTTCCCTCCCCCTACTCCCCTGTCCAATGTCTTGTCTGTCTATATGTTACTGAGATTTCACATGTCCATTCAGATATGTCTAACTCATATTTTCTCATGAGCCATACTATGTGATAATGGGTATCTACCCAACACAGTTCTGTGGACATGATGTTTAAATTGTTAAACGCTTAAAAAAAAAACTAAAAAAAAAAAAAAAAAACTGCAGAGACACGATGGCTACAGAAACACAACCGTACAGGACAGAAGGAGTAGAGAGAGAGAACTTCTGTAACGCTCCAAGGGAAAAAGTGAGGCGCCAAGAGCTCAGTATGTAGTTCCCAGGGCGGTACCGGGGGACGGTACAGAGGAACCAAAGAGCCACTCCACGGCCAGGGAATGCTGGAAGAGGAAGGAAGAGTGGGGGAATGCCCAGCTTCCTAAAGAACCCCAGGTAAGATCCTAAGTCAGACAACAGAACCTGGACGAAGCACGGCCGGGAGCGAACACTAGTGTGCTCGCTGGACTCGTCTGGGCAGGCGGGAGAAAACCCAATGCGAGTAGGCGCAGATCAGTGACACGGGCAAAAAGGTTGGTAAAACTGGTCCCGTCGGCCCCCGAGCAACGTCGTCCCGTATCCACACGGAGTGGGGGAGCAGAAGGACAAACGGAAGGAACCGAAAAGGGCCCGGCCAGCATCCAACAGACGCCAGGACAAGTCAGGCTAAAGTCCCTGTCGTTGTAGCCACCACAGTAAGGTGTTCTACAGTACCGGTGTGGGGGCTTTAAGGATAATCTTGACAGAAGAAGTAGTCCCGCCAAGTTACCGAGAAGGTAAGTCCACAGCAGGACCATTGCCCAGAATGGAAAAAGTAATCTGCACCCAGCGGGAGGACAGAATGCGGCAAACCCGGTAAATAGGCACACAGCTAGTACAGCCAGTGTGAACAATGGAGACAGTACGAGGCAATAAGGAACACCGGAACCATCCATGTGGACAACCATGTTCTCCCCAGAGGGGAGGGCAGTGAAGGAACAGCCCCTGAAGCCTAGCCGGGGCAGAAGCCACATCGGAGTAAATCTGTCCCAGCGGAAGCCAAAACAGAGCCGGCGAGAAAAAACAGTCGAGACAGAGACCGGATGACACCCTCCAACCGAAAGGAGGAGTGGGCAACAGGGAAGCCATAGGACCGCTCAAAAGCAGAACTCCACTACTCCGAGACGTCCGGCTCACCAATTCGCAGAAGGCGAATAACCCTAATGAACCGAAGGTGGAGGTCCTTGGGACCTGGGTAATCGGAGCACCCAAGAGAAGTTGGGCGACCTGCTCGAGAAGAGCGGCTCGAACCTGGTAGCAAAACAAACTGAAGCACAGAGGGTGCCAACAGGAAGGACTCATACCAAAATGCATCCAAAGAGGAGGAATGGCAATAGGCGAGGGAACCGTAATCCCACCAGAGCCAACGTAGACTACGAGGGACGCTGGAGACAGCACTCTCGACCATGTGACCGCTTGCGCAGGGAAGCAATGCCACAGGGGAACTAATGGGTACGCATCTAGGAACCACGAACACTCCCCAGGCGGAAGGGCCAACGAACATGGTGGATACCGTCACAACGGAAACGCAATATACATTCCGAAAAGAGAATGGATACCACCCAGCTCGCTGCAGTAGAGAGCAAATAGAGCCCGTCCAGGTCAGGTGAACAGAAAGATCTCTTCAGAGAAGAGTGCCAGGCTTGCGGCAATCATCGTATCCCAAGAGAAAAACGGTATGTCGCAGGAAGAATGGAGGCATACGTACGAGCAGCCCCATAAGCAGTGAGAAAGCCAACCCACCTACGGAAGGAGAAGGCATACACGGCCCAACAACGCACAGAGCGCACAAGAGCGTCCGCTCACTGCAAAATAGTCACTCAGCGAAGAGGGCCAGCCACAGAATCCACGGAAGTGCAAAGTGCAACCGGAAAGGGGGATATGCACAAGACTAGTATGGCATGCGATGGAACGCAAGCAGTCCGCCCAGAAGAGAGGGAAATGTACTTGGCAAACATTGCAGACAGCAAGCGTGCAAAGCCCGCCCCACAAGGGGGTGATGCCCAAGACCAGTACCTACTTCAGAGAAGTAGGACATACCATATTCCGCCCAGAAGAGGGCCATGCACATGGCCACACAGCATCCAGCAGGACGTCCACCTAGTGAAATGGGGACATGCACAGGGTTATCCTAGCATTAAGTGAGTGTGCAATAATCCACCAAACACCGAATTTCGTGAGAGTACAACTACTCCGCCAATGAATGGGGACATGTACAAGTCCAGCACAGCATATACAAGGACAGTCGTGAGTCCTGTGAGCGTACAAAATTCCACCCATGAATGAGGGGTGGTCACGCACAAGGCCAGCACCGTATCCAATGGGAGCGCAAGCACTCCACCCATCTTAGAGGCCAGCAACCTATCTGGTGAGAGTGCAGTATGCTGCCCAGAAGGGGGAGCCATGCCCATGGCCAGTATTGCAACAGGGGAAAATGCGAGCACCCCGCCATGGATGGGGGTCATGCACCTGGCCAGCAGCGTACTGGCGAGAGAACAACACAGTCAATGAGAGTGTGTGTATGTTGCCTGAGGAAAGGAGACATGCCCATGGCCGGCAGCGAATCCAGTGAGAGTGCAGTACCCGCCCACGGAAGGGGGAACATGTATATGGCCGGCAGCGGATTCAGTGAGTTGCAAGCACCCCACCATGGAAGGGGGTCATGCACATGGCCAGCAACTTACCGGTGAGAGAACGACCCCAGTCAGTAAGGGTGTATGCATGGCGCCTGAGGGAAGAAGGCATGCCCAAGGCCGGCAGCGAATCCAATGAGAATGCAGCATACCGCCTATGGAAAGGGGTCATGCACATGGCCGGCAGCAAACCCAGTGAGAGTGCAGAATTTTGCCTACGAAAAGGAGTCATGCCTTATGGCCGGCAACGAATCCAGTGTGAGTGCAGCTTTTCCCTATGGAAGGAGGTCGTGCACATGCCCAGCACCATATCCGATGAAGTGTAGTATTCCGCCTAAGGAAGGGGGTCATGCACATGGCCGGTATCAAATCCAGTGAGTGCAGCGTTTCGCCTATGGAAGGGGATCACGCACATGGCCGGCAGCGAATCCAGTGAAAGTGCAGCGTTCCCCTATGGGAGGGGGTCGTGCACCAGACCAGCACCGTATCTGGTGAGAGTACAGATTCCACCTATGGAAGGAGGACATGCACAAGACCGGCAGCGAATCCAGTGAGTGCAGCATTCCGCCTATAGAAGGGGGTTGTGCACATGACCTGCAGCGAATCCAGTGAGTGCAGCGTTCTCGTGCACATGGCCAGCATCGTATCCGGTGAGAGTGCAGTATTCCGCCTAAGAAGGGGGTTGTCATGCACATGGCAGGCACCATAGCTGGAGGGTGACGAATTCTGCCTACAGAAAAAAAAGGGGCCGCATGCACTTGGCCAGCGCTGTATCCCGGAGAGGGCAAGAACCACTTAGAAGGGAAACATGCACCAGCCGGGGAGTGCGACACCATGCCGCCTATGGAAGGAGCATGCATACAGGCAGCACTACTGAGATAAGGCTGCAGCGTCCTGCGCAGCTCACAAGAAATCCGTTAGTTATCTATTTTATTTATTTTTAAATAACACAGCCCTCTCTGAGGCAGAAAGGGGGGCCACCATACAGGTGCACAGCATCTTAGAGAAGCAGGGAAAAACAGGGGGGGGTCCAGCCATACAGGCCCATCGGGTGCCGCCGGTACCCGAAGGGTTAACAGACATCCGACCTGGGGAGGGGGGAGGAGGCGGCGCCGCCGCGATCCCCTGGGGGCGGGGAAACCTCCAGGCGGGAAGAACTCGCGCCTGGAGAAGTTCCCGCCCCCTTCTACAGAGGCCGGAATTTTGCGGCCTAGTAGGCCGTGGCCTAAATTTTTTGCGGCACCCGGCTGACCGGGCCGCACAGGAAACCGGAGTGGACTGCTTGTACATACCGGCCTCGGGAGCCCACCCCGCGGACCGGAGAGTCAGGGGCCCGGGTGGAGCGCCGGAATGCGGCCCAGTAGGCCGAAGCCTAGGCCAAAATTTGCGGCGCCCGGCCGACCGGAATCGTTGGAGCATCGTGCTCAAGCCAAATGCCGGCCGCGGGAGTCCACCCCGCAGGCCAGAACAGTCGGGGGCCGGGAAGGAGCGCCGGAGGTGCGGCCCAGCAGGCCGGGAAGCCTGCAAAATCTACGCCACTGCCGTCAGGAACAGGCCCCCGGCCCAGAGCAGCGCATCGGTAAGGGGATGGGGGGACCCCGAGACCGGGTGCCCGTGCGGATGAGAGTACAGCGTTCCCAGGAGGGACGCCGATAGGTGATGGGAGGCGATGTGGCTGAACCTATTCGCAGCATTCTGCAGCTAGCGTGGGAGCTGCAATGTCCCATGAAGGCCAGAAAGGGAGGAGAGGTAGCAGGGAGTAGATTGTCGCCCTGCGGCACCCCAGGGGCCAGCCTAGGTCCAGCAGTGACAGAAGGGTCCAGAGGCCCAGTATGGGGGTCAGGCACGCAGGAGACCAGGGTGGGGGACGTAGGGCTGGAGAAGCCACTCTCTCACCATAGTCGTCTTTACCCTCGGTCCATTCCAGCAGGGTCGCCCCTTCAGCTACTGGCACCGTAGTGGCAGGACGCTGGAAGAGGGACTTGGCGTGCGGGCGACCCTTGCGCTGGCGGGATGTAGGGGAGCTAGGCTGCCCTGATCCACCTTGCCTTCTGTGGGGGAGGCAGCAGTGCGGGTGACCGGCACTGGCGCAGCTCAACCCCGGGAGAACAGAGAGGTCTAGTGCGTCTCTGTTGTCCCTGATCTGGAACAAAAAGAAGAAAAAAAGTAAAAATCAAAATTTAAACAAGGAGAAACCAGCCCTGCAGAGCAGGGAGTGTCTTGCCTCCTTGAACACTAAGCAAAAACTGGCAGTCTCTCTCTCCAGGCTGAGGGTATAGCTGTGGAGGAGGGGCTTAACAGTCTTCACTTAGTGTCACGCCTCCTATGGAGATGAGCTATACCCAAGGTCTTCTGTGTCCCCAAAGGAAATTGGGCGAGAAATCACATTTTCCCAAAATAAAAATAAAAAAGCACAAAAGCACATTGAAACCCCCTTCCCCCAAAACATACAATTACAGTGTAAACCTCGTCTCTTACCGATTTGGGAGCCAGACCAACAAATCCATATGGGAACTCCACAAAGATACCATACGGCATTATATTTTTCACAAATCCGGTGAACACCATCCCAACCGTCACTTTAGAGACGTTATTGACAACCGGCTCCTTTTCCATGAAGGAGATCAGGGCAGCTTTTCTGGTTAGTATCTGAAGCTTCTTGTAAAGGAGTAACCAGGAGAATTTAAATACATTAATAAAGACACAACGTGGAGCAGAAACCTTTCTGTATTTCATACATCACTCACTATGCTGTGGGAATGGGACGGTAGTGGGGACATCAGTTTCATCACGTTCTTACCGGTCCATGCTCCCTTGGCGGGCTCTGCTCCAAGAGCAGCAACACTGTCACGACAGCAGCCAGGCCAGCCGGTGGGGCAGTCTGGCCTATCAGTACCCAGGAACGTAACGTCATTTAAGCCCTCTCCCAGCAAATACATGTGTGCTGACGTCACGTGGGGTGCTGGCCGGTGTGCCAAGCCCACGCTTTTCCCTGCAGCCTATTTAAACTGTGATTGGGTCTTCTAAACCTCAGTAGCCTGTTTGTTTCTGACAGTGTGTTTCCGGATCCTGACCTCAAACTTCCTTTTGGACCGGCATTCTTATCGCACCCTTTCGTTGGATCCTTTGGTTCTTATCCAGCCTGGTATTACAACGGTGGGTTGTCTCTTGCTTTGGTATGGTCATTTGACTCCTGGCTTTGACCTTGGCTAGTGTTCTGGTTTCTGCATTGGTCTTTCGATTTAGTTTTTTGTATCTGGTTTTGACTTTGACCTGGTTCTCTAGAGTAGTGAATGTCGTCCAGTTGGAGGTCGCCATTTAGGGCTAGTAGTGGTTGGATGGAGACTAGGAGAGGGGCATTGTTCAAGACCTACCTGACAATTTTACAGTAAAAGTGCCCATACAAGTTAGGTAATTGTCAGCCAAACTCTGATTTTGTCAGGATGGACCAACAATATGTTGTCAGTAGACTATCCCCTGATGGCAGAGATAAAGACAAAGAAGGATCGGGGATGTTGGATATCAACATGTCTGATCACTTGTCCCCGCTGGAGACAAGTTGCTGCCAGAAGGGAATGGTAGTGTTATTGTCTCCCTCCCCCATTAAGGGTTCATTCACATGTCCGCAATTTCATTCCGCATTTTGCGGAATGGAATTGCGGACCCATTCATTTCTATAGGGCAGCACTTCCGGGTCCGCAATCCCGATCCCGAAAAAAATAGAACATATCCTATTCTTGTCCGCAATTGCAGACAAGAATAGGCATTTTCTGATAAGTGCCGGCGATGTGTGGTCCCCAAAATGCGGAACGCACATCGCCGATGTCCTTTTTTGCGGACGTGTGAATGGACCCTAAAACAAAAGATGCATATGTTGTGTGCAAGGGGGCATATGATCTTTTTCATGCCCATGACTTGATTTTGTAATGATCTGCATTACATATTGTGACACAGTGAAGGGTCTGCTGGTAGATGGGAGTTATTTTCCTAGGTGCAGCAAGGTGAGGTCAAGCACCGGATCTCACATGCCAGTCTGGGCTTTGCGCCAACGCCCAGCTGTCATAAAAGTCAGCTAAGAGTGTGGGCAAGGGGGTTGGTTGCTTTGTTAATGTGTTTCTGGCTTGGTGCGTGTTTGCGACCCATCTGGGAGGACAGGTCGTTGATGTCCAGAACTTGAAATACTGGTTAAGAACTGTTTTGTGCCTCTGTCCTACTAACATAATGCTGTCAGTGCTATCCAATACAATCCAGAACTGTTAGAGTTACATAGCATCATAAATTAATATAATGTTATGTGACCCCGCCTGGGAGGTCAGGACGGGAGCTGCTGCGTACTCGCGCTGCAAATCTGGAGTGTGGAACTCCCTCGTCTGAAAGGGGCCAAAGTGTTTGGAGACATTAAGAAATACTATCGTCAGGTGGAACTTAAGTTACTAATTACAAATGCAAAATATGTAAAGTGAGAATATGGTGATTGAAAAGGACTATATCAGGGCAGAGAGATAAAAAGGATACCGTTCTGCCTTTGGACAGGCTCAGGACCATTACTCCAGCGAGGGGATCACCCTCCTTCAAACTGTGCCACAAGAGCTCACTAATGGCGATGTGATCAGAAAGATGAGCCTTAGGAAGAAACGCAGGACTTTCCTCAGGCAGAATCAGCACATCGAGCCCCTCATCTGCCTTACTTACAATTCTCACATCAACAATCTGGTAAAGAGAAGAAAAACAATGAATCCCAGTTCAGTCCATCTATAAGTAACATACAGAAAGGGAATATTGTATAGAGTGTGCCGTAAAGGTTTCAAAGCGGTATATCGATCTCAAACATTTATGGCATATCCACCTATCTCTAGAAAGGGCATCCCCTCTTGCCTGCATGCGAGGTGGTCAGAAGGACGGAAACAACTGGACGAGCTGTTCTATACGGTTTCCATAGCTTGATTACAAGTGACAGAAGTTATGGAGATGGTGGAAATTTTACTTGAGATGTGGAAACATTGTAGATTGCTGTGCTACACTTTAAGCACCTGTTTTCTAGACGTTATGGAGTCAGATTTTTACCCCACTGTCTTCCCTGCGGTTTAGATGAACACCCCCATCACATGCAGGGGCCACTAAATGCATATTCTATGAGATATCAATAATACGGTCCATGAATACCTTCCCATATGCACAGGTTTTGGAAGACTTGGTTTTCTTGACTGCAGTCTCCTCTTCGGATAAGATCTTGAAGGACAGCAGAAGAGTCTCTTTCTCAGGATTACACTCCAATACTCTTACTTTAACCACCTGCAAATTGTGAAACACCACCGGTCATATACAACAACACATATCTGCCACGTAAGACCTTCTGTTATCTCACACCACAACACTGCAGAGGAAGTCTGCGCCCTTAAAGGAACACTTAAAGGGGTTGTGCCATGATTCATGTAAAAAAAAGGAAGACTAGACATACAATACACGGCACATCTTTCTATCAAAGCTAGAACCAGCCCTCACATGGCTCCAGAGATCTCCCTATTGATTGCTCTGCGAGATTCTGGCAGCTTAGAATCTGCCGTCGCCCTTTCCCTGTATTTGTCACAGCTTCTAACAGCAGGGAGGACTGATGGCAGCTGAAGGATGGGACTGAGCATGTGCGACCACCTTGGTAGATGGACGCGCACATTACTATACAGATTAAGCACTAGGGGGCACTATTATAATGATGTAGCATTTTTATTTTTTACAGAAAAAATGCTCAATTATATTAAAACAAAATTCAATGGTGGCACGACCCCTTTAAAGGCTACATGCACACAACCGTATGTGTTTTGCGGTCCGCAAATAAAAACAGATGACATCTGTATGCCATCAGTTTTTTTTTCTGCGGATCCATTGTAACAATGCCTAAAATGGACAAGAATAGAACATGTTATATTTTTTTTTTGAGGGGCTATGGAATGGACATATGGATGTGGATAGCACACAGTGTGCTGTCCGCATTTTTTGTGGACCCATAAAAAAAAAAAAAAAACACGGAACGGACACGGAAACAAAATACGTTAGTGTGCATGAGGCCTAAGAGTGATAATGCAACAAAAAAAAAAATATAAAAAGAAGAAATTCCTCCATTAACCCCCTCCTCTACTTCTGATCCTATATGGTCTCATATTATAATTAAAACTGAGAAGAATGCAACAAACTCAATGGGGGGCATTTACTACGCATGTTGCACTACAATTATGGAGTAAAATGCACCAAAAAGAATGGCATTTTGATCCGCGCCAAATATATCAACTGTTTTCTCCAGAATTTTCCCCATAAAGAATGCATCACGCCAGAAATGAGTTATAAATGTCAAAGTGGGCGGGGCTATCACACGGGTGGAGATTTTGCCCCATTTATCATCCTCTCATCTGCAGAAATGGCTCAATTTGCTGCGGACAATTAAGCCAGCTTATGTGGTGGTGCTTTGTGTAAAAAGTCGCATTTATGAAAAGAATCACGGGAACAAGCGATAGGCGAGTATTATTTTTTGTAATATAAATGAGCGAAACAGCAGAGTTCTGTCAGTAAATCGACATCCGACAAAAACAAAACTAACAAAAACTTCACGAGTCAAAAGTCGCAATTTACCAGCGGAAATGTCGCAAATGCGCTTCAAAAGTCTCAAGTGTGGTGTGGCAGGGGGTGACTGAAATGGCGCATTTTGGTTTGAAAAAAGTTTCATTTTAGTCCCGTTGGTGTTAGGCTACTTTCACACCTGCGTTTGGTGCGGATCCGTCTGGTATCTGCACAGATGGATCCGCACCTATAATGCAAACGCTTAGATCCGTTCAGAACGGATCCGTTTGCATTACCATGAAAAAAAATAAAAAATAAAAAATAATATATATTTTTTTTTTTTGTTCATGATAATGCAAACGGATCCGTTTGGACTTTACATTGAAAGTCAATGGGGGACGGATCCGTTTGAAAATGGAGCCATATTGTGTCAACTTCAAACGGATCCGTCCCCATTGACTTACATTGTAAGTCTGGACGGATCCGTTTGCCTCCGCACGGCCAGGCGGACACCTGAACGCTGCAAGCTGCGTTCAGGGGTCCGCCTGCTGAGCGGAGCGGAGGACAAACGGTGCCAAACTGATGCATTCTGAGCGGATCCTCATCCACTCAGAATGCATTAGGGCTGTACGGATCCGTTCGGGGCCGCTTGTGAGAGCCTTCAAACGGAACTCACAAGCGGAGCCCCGAACGCAAGTGTGAAAGTAGCCTTAAAATGTCGCAAATAGAGAGAAATAGGCGAATAATCTGATTTATATTTTAAAAAGTCACACTTTAAAAGAGGCATGCGCTTTTTGATATAGGAGGTGAAAATAAATCACCACTTTCGATTTGTAATGTTCGTATGTTTTGGCGCAAATTATGTTTTCTTCTAAAAAAATAGAACAGGTCATATTAGTGTCCGCATCACGGACAAGGATAGTGCTGTTCTTTTAGGCCCCTTTCACACGAGCGAGTATTCCGGGCGGGTGCAATGCGTGATGCACTGAATCCAGACCCATTCATTTCAATGGAGCCGTGTACATGAGCATTGTTTTTCACGCATCACTTGTGCGTTACATGAAAATCGCAGCATGTTCTAAATTCTGCAATTTTCACGCAACGCTGGCCCCATAGAAGTGAATGGGGCTGCCTGAAAATGCAAGTGCAGACGCGATGCGTTTTTTCACGGATGGTTGCTAAGAGATGTTGTTTGTATACCTTCCGTTTTTTATCACGCACGTGAAAAACGCATTAAATCGCATTGCACCCGCGCGATAAAAACTGAACTTAACGCGTTCGCAGGCAAAACTGAATGAACTTGCGTGCGAAATCACACATTTTTTCACTGAACGCATTTGCAATGCATCCGGGCACGCTCGCCTGCAAGGGGCCTTAGTGGCCAGCTGCTCCGTTCCACAAAAAATACGAATGACGTCCATGTGCATTCTGTATTTTGCCGATCCGTGTACATATGGTCGAGTGCATGAGCCCTTACTGGCACAAATCATTTCTAAATTTACTGCTCATTTAAGAGTAATTCTACCCAGCGGGTAATATTTGATAAGGAATGGACGGACCTCTCCTACATCAGGTGTTTGAAAAACGTTTGGCGTTCCTGCTATTGAAATCTCCAACGTTATTTTCGCTCTCATGGTTGATACATATCTCGAATCCATCGCCAGCATAGCAGATGTCCTGATCTATGAAGTTGTATTAAGTTATATGCATCGCTGGGTGCAAACCCATATGAATCCCAACCTAGCGGGCTACCAACCATTCCAGCGGCTGTGCAGCCATACTGGTTGTCAACCAGCTTCCCCAGCAACAGCCATAAAGAAGAAAAATGGAACAGTACTCTGTACAGCTTGATGGGAAAGGACAACTTACATTCATTTATATCCTGGATTTTTGCCTCAAAAAACATCCCAAACCGTGGAAAAATTTATAGCCCCATCCTTTCCCATCCAGGAACTCCTGCCCGAATTACAAATACGCTTTTTATGTCAATTTGAAAAATCCTTTCTTTTCAGGGACGGTTACAGGATATTATTTTCAAAAGCTGGCCATACATAGGAGATGAATTTCAGTGGAACTCAACAATTTTGGTGGGACCAGCAACCATCTTTTGTATGAGGGTACCCCAACCCCCCCCAATGGCAGATGTTGCAGAAAAAAAAGGATCAGGCAAGTTTGATTTCAACACTCCTGATCCTTAGCTCACGTTGGAGATAAGCTGCCGCCAGATGAGGCCGCTAGTGGCTTTTAAACCACCTCTTCAAGGGCACGTGAACAGTCAGCCAAGCATGCATGTCTACCAGGGAGAATAGCTGTAAGCCGAATGAACCAAGGTGTATGGCTACCTGAACACGGAACGGCTATAAATATGGCGACATAGAACTGCTCCCAAATGAAAGTATTGACCAGAAGCCAAGGACGACGTGTTATATTAGGTCTGTATATCAATCAGCTGGTGACATCACAGTTTAGGTTTTGATGACGGAAACGTTACCTGTCCTTTATAGAAAACTTCTTCTGGTGAGGAAATGAATGCAGAGCTCAGCTCCCGAACCGGCGCCAGCCCTTGAACATTGTTGTAAAACTTGACAATGCACCCAAAATCTTTTATTGTCCAAATAAAGCCATGAGTGACCAGACCAGGTGTAGCCTCGTGGTAGGTGGTCAGGATAGGCAACGGTGAGTTGATCATAATTTTTTTCCTGGTCAAGATCAATTTCTTGGCTGATGGATCCACACTTAGAACCTATAATGTAAAAAGGGAGACAATACATTATGACTGTACCCATTTGTTTTCTGGGATTACTATGGTGCATAAATCACTGCGAAAGGTGCACCACAATGATATGCAACCGACGACACTGGCTGATCCCTCAGGCTGATGTTAAGAACTGAGGAATGGCTCCCCCGATTATAAACACGCCACAGTGTTTGGGGTTTTTGAGCATTTCCTCCCATTTAGGCCACTTTATTTCAGTTCTATTACTATAGTGCAACAGATATTCTCCTTATATTTATAGTTGTACATCTTCCCCGTGCTTTATTTTTTCAATCCTGACCCGTTTTCACCATGTAAACTGATCCCTCTGGATTATTTCCCTCCTGTATGTAGCACTTCCTGTTCCTGTATCCAACCAAACCCATGATGCACTTCTCCTTTCTCTACCACAGCTCCAGCACTGCCCTTAAAGGGGTTTTCCCGAGACTTTAATACTGATGACCTCTCTGATCGGTGGGGGTTCGACACCCAGGATCCCCGCTGATCAGGTGTTTGGAAAGGCAGAGGCGCTCGCAGTAGCACCACGGCCTTCTCTCTGCTTTTCCCAGACCAGTAACGACACATTGAAGTGAATTGCGCTGGGGACAATACCAAGGACAGCCACAACACAATGTACAGTGCTGTGTTTGGTCTGCTGTGAGAAGGCCGGGATGCAGGCCGTCAGACCCCCACCGATCAGATACTGATGAGCTATCCTGAGGACTTGTATTTTATTCATTTACATTCACTGTCATTCTGGGCTTTGAAGTCCAGGAGGCGGTCCTATCAGTGATTGACAGCTCTCTCTGTATACACAGTCATAGAGGGAAGGGTGTCAATCACCGATAGGACCTTCTCCTGGACTTCAAAAGCCCAGAAGGAGCAGGAATGTATATGAATAAAACAAGTTATTTTGAACCTTTTCCCATAACACTATCAGTCAGCTCAGCTCCTCCTGCGCTATAACATGCTGCCTGCAGGTCAGACTCCATGTTCAACGTGACCGGCTCTGATGCAAACCGGAAAACCCCTTTAACCCCCTCGAAAGCCCATTTCCTCACCCTGCACTTGATCTTGCTCCCAGGAGTGTATTTCTTCTCTGGTTGGTGCAGGGTGACATCGGCTAGGTGAAGCGTAGGTACAAGGCCATTAAGGCGCTTGGTGATATCCACTACCATTCCTACCGGTGTTAGACTATTTACAGTACCCTGGAAAAGAAAAAAGAAATATTAATTAAATAAAGAGATAACTTTTTATACACCTGTTACAATTCAACTCAAACAGTGCTCATCTATTGGCTCAGGGATTACAGCATTGTACTGCAGTGTAAAGAATGGGACACATCATTGCAGAGGCAGCAGGACGTACAAAAGAAAGCACACAAGCCCTTGGGAGTACTGCCCACCTCCAGTAGTGCCCACTAATCACCCTTCGGTTCTATACATGCCAGTAAATCTCTGACCAGGTCATAAAGTCCTTGAGGTGCAAGAGGCCTGTCAAGAGATATTGTAAATCCGATTGCGGCAATCGATTTCTAAGAAAATTCTGGTCTTCTTCGAGATGCTTCATGACACCCTTCCCAATGGAAAAATTTGCCCTCGTTCCAAAATGGGAGCTATTTTCCTGACATAGCCTAAAAGATAGGCCGCCCCCTCACCCATTACATGCTGGGGTATTCAGATATTTCATTTCCCCCTTCGTTTCTGTGTACAGGGCGATTCAAATATCTCAGGACACCCTTTTATTTCAGAAACGAAGCCAAACTAACATCAAATTCACATACAGCATATTCCAGAGAATCAACAAGCATTGGGTTTACACTCACCTCCAGAATGTGTCCAACCTGCACATCTTCAAGCCTCAAATAAAAGTTACCAATAACATCTCTGAAAGAACAAAAATGCGATGTAAGAGGACGACGTGAAGAACGACGAAACACATCAAATACGACCAAGACACTACAAAGGCGATGTTGAGTTTATAACTGATCCCTCAGCACCCGACAGTCCACACCGGCTTATAACGAGGTGAATTCAGTGCAGTTTTCAAAGGGGCTATCCAACCCCTGAAATGCCCGGGCCCCGGGACACACACATTGTACTTAGCGCACTCCCCAGGACCCGAGTCACTTCTGAAGCCCGCACGGCCGCCGCTGCATCTTCCTGACACGCGGATGAAAACATCTGGGGCAGCCAATAGCAGGCGGTGACGAGAACGAGCCTCCCTAGTGTCACCCGCAATGCTAGGAAGGCTCGTTTCCGTCACCGCCTACCCCAGATGTTTTCATCCGCACTACAGGGAGATGCGGAGAGATGTGTAAGGGGCCCGGGCATATGGGGCATTTCAGGGGTTGGATAACCCCTTTAACATCAAAAATGACAAAATCTGCAACAGTGCCCATGATCCAGATAAGAACACTGCACATATTATAGTATAGGTCAGTATTGCTGAGTAGGCTTTTACTTGGTACATAGCAGGTTACCCAGATCTACTAATCCTAAAGATGGTGTCGCCTTAGACAGGCTGTCTAGACTTGCACCAGATTTATTGTGCTGGAAGATAATTTGCTAATTCCCAAACCGATTGCTTTGGTGCTCGGTGCTGCCTTGGTTCTGTGAACAGGACATAACTTACATTATTGTCAGATCGATCTGATCCAGTGTTAAGGGCTGACGTAACCTAAGGTCTCATTGCACACAAACTTATTTTTTGTCTGTTCCGTTTTATTTTTCTTGCTTTTGCGGCCTGTAGGGGAAACCATTCATTTTAACGGGGCCGCAAAAATACGTGAATGACTCCATGTGCATTCTGTATCCGTATGTCCACAACTCATGTCCTATTCTTGTCCGGTTTGTGGACAAGGACAGGGATTGTTACAATGGATCAGCCCAAAAAATGACTAACACGGATGTCATACGTTTTTGGTTTTTTTGCAGACTGGAAAATGCATATGGTCGTGTGCATGAACCCTAAGGCCAACACTAATTATTGGAAACAGGACATCCGAGGAAAGCAAATATCTTACGCTTTGAAAGACAGCAGAAGTATCTCATCCATAGGGCTAAAGCCCACAACTCGCCCCTTATGGACTGTTCCTTCCTTGAACGTATTCAGAGGTTTTGACTTTGAAAAACCAAGGTTTTTCTTCTGCAAGACAGAAACACACACTACGATAATAGGTAAGATAAGGATGGTATGCAATTTTACATGAAAGACACCAGGCATTCAATGGGTTATCCAGGAATTTGAGATTGATGACCTACCCTCAGGATAGGTCATCAATATCAGAATGGCGGAGCTGGCGGCTGCTCTGCTCACTGGAGCTCCGGTGATCGCTGTGGTTTCTTCACAACTTACCAAGCACGGCGCTGTACACTGGACAGCGGCAGTGCTTGGTATCGCAGCTCAGCCCCATTCACAGTGATGTCACTTGCCTAGGAGTAGGCCTAAGCCTCTTCATGCTGCTGATCGGTAGGGGTGCCGGAAGTTGGACCCACGACGATCCTGAGAACATTATCAAAGTCCCGGAAAACCCCTTTAATCATCTCGGTAGCAGGGAAACTCTTAGGCCTCTTTCACACGGGCGTTGCGGGAAAATGTGCGGGTGCGTTGCGGGAACACCCGCGATTTTTCCGTGCGAGTGCAAAACATTGTAATGCGTTTTGCACTCGCGTGAGAAAAATCACGCATGTTTGGTACCCAAACCCGAACTTCTTCACAGAAGTTCAGGTTTGGGTTCGGTGTTGTGTAGATGTTATTATTTTCCCTTATAACATGGTTATAAGAGAAAATAATAGCATTCTGAATACAGAATGCTTAGTAGGTGATCAATTGAGGGTTAAAAATAAACTAAAAAAAATTAACTCACCTTCTCTTGTTCGCGTAGTTCCCGGTCTCTTCTTTACTTCTTTAATGATGAGCTGTGGGCTAAAGGACCTTTGGTGATGTCAGATCACATGCTCCAATCACATGGCCCATCACCGTGGTGATGTACCATGTGATCTGACGTCACCACAGGTCCTAGCCGGTATTTTCATCTTTTAAGAAGAGACCGGGAACTACGCGAACAAGAGGAGAAGGTGAGTTAATTTTTTTTATTTTTTTTAAACCCTCAATTGATCACCTACTAAGCATTCTGTATTCAGAATGCTATTATTTTCCCTTATAACCATGTTATAAGGGAAAATAATACAGTGAATAGACTGTCACCTAGCAACCATGCGTGAAAATCGCACCGCATCCACACTTGCTTGAGATTTTCACGGCCCCATTCACTTCTATGGGGCCTGCATTGCGTGAAAAACACAGAATATAGAGCATGCTGCGATTTTCACGCAACGCACAAGTGATGCGTAAGAATCACCGCTCATGTGAACAGCCCCATAGAAATGAATGGGTCGGTATTCAGTGCGGGTGCAATGCGTTCACCTCACGCATCGCATCTGTGTGAAAGGGGCCTTAGGCTCCATTCAGACATCTGTGTGTGTTTTGCAGATCCACAAAACACGGACACTGGCAATGTGCGTTTCGCATTTTGCGGACCGCACATCGCCGGCACTTTATAGAAAATGCCTATTCTTGACCGCAATTGCGGACTAGAATAGGACATGTTCTATTTTTTTTTCGGGAAAGGAATTGCGGACCCGGAAGTGCAGGCAGCACATTGTGCGGCCCCATAGAAATGAATGGGTCTGCAATTCCATTCCACAAAATGCGGAACAGACATGCGGACGTGTGAATGGGGCCTTATTTGAGCACAGATAATAACAGATTCTAAAGTGGCTTATAACATTAAGAGCAATGCCTATAAAGAGGGTTGCCCAATTTCCTGTACAGGTATTGGGGTCATATTAGAGGGTTGCAGGAACAGTCTATATAACTATGGGGTGGACACCTTCACTATGGGCAAAAAGCTGCTGGCTCTGTTAGCTCCACTGTCCATAAATACGTTTTGGTGGGGGTCTTCCGACCCTCGTTTTCCACTGCATAGAGGCCCTGGCTTCAGAGGAGAGATGTGCGCATTAGTGTTTGGCTCCATCACTTCCATAGAAATTAATGGAGAGTGCGTGACATAAATGCCATCTCTCCACTGAAGTCATTGCAACAAGCGGTCACTGGAGGCAGTTTTTAATCAGCAAACGTTAGTCAAGGATCCCCCACAGTCCCAATTATTGTGACCCGCAAACATGAGACATTCATGGCATAGTCTAAGGATACTTCATAAATGCTTCCGCTAACAATACCCCTTTAATTTGCATCTCTGCCCCCACCAGTAAAAGCCAACTGACTGTTAGACCAGTTACTGCTCATAACTTACAAATGCAAAACCAAGTTCTTTTCCATCTATCTGAAAGACAGCGCCCGCACTCTTATGCAATGATTTCACGGTGCAGCTCTCGTATAAAGTACCGATCCAGTCACTGCTCAGCTGCTTCACAGAGCCCCCGGGCTGCAAGAAGCACTTGTGGAGGGTCAGTCTGATGGTCTTGGAAGATCTGTCAATCCATAAGATACAGGCTTTCACCTGGAGGAAAGAAAATCATATATTCTGTCATTAGAAAGACTTAAAGGGGTTGTCAGAGATATAATATACCTATACACATATATGGAGCACAGGCAAGGGACGGTTCAAGAGAACAATACAATACAACAGAAGTACTTACCTGCCGATTTGTGTTTTGGTCCTCCCTGACAGTCTTTGTCTACAGGGCTGCGGTGATGACGTCGCATCGAAAACAAATGAATGCTGCAAGCCAAGCAATATCCTCAAAGTTACACTGTTGAGGTCAGCGATTGGCTGCAGTGGTCAAGTGCCCTCTATGTGACGTCAGGCCTGTAAGCAATGACTGTCGGGGAGGCACTGGAGAGACAGACAATCCAACAGGCAAATAATACTTCTACACCAACCCCGTCATCTCACCCAGGATATGCTAACCTCCGACCACCCCTTTAACAGCAGGCAGTAACCTCAGTTTTCATGTAATCCTAGCAAAATCTTATTAAAGAGGATCAGTCAGCTCTCCTGACATGTGCAAGTGGGTCTTGAAGGGCAAGTAAACTATATCAAACCTGGTTTTGGTCAAACTGGAATTTGTTGGAATGTGTGATGTCATCATCAAGAAAACACCCCCAAATAAAAAAACTGTTACAGTACATTATGCCTGATGAAGGGGATAATAGGGAGGTGCATGACACAGATCCAAGGAGCACCCAAAATAGAAGCCATAACTAGGGATGAGCGAATCGACTTCGGATGAAACATGCCGAGTGTTGTAGTTTTGCAACAGCTGGAGAGCCAAAGGTGGGAGACCTCTGCTTTAAAGGGGTTTTCCACGAGTTTTTTTTTTTTTTTTTAAATGATGACCTATACTCTGGAAGATGTCATCAGTATCTGACCGGTGAGAGTCCGACACGCGAGCCACCGCCGATTTGCTCCAATGGGGCTGAGCAGCACCTAGGCCATGTGACTGATGAACATAGGGTTTCCACCACCAGAAATACTGTTATGTAGCTGACTGATATAGCGATGCGCTGATGTCAGCATTACATAACAGTATGTTTCTAACGTTAGGCCCTGCAGTCGTTTTTGTTAAAAAAGCACTTTTATTATATGCTAATGAGCCTCTAGGTGCTATGTGGGCGTAAAACAGCACCTAGAGGCTCTGTCCACTCACCCATTATCCCGCCCAGGTCCAGTGTTGTGCCCACCCCTCTTGATTGATGGCACGGTCCGCCGCATCGCTGCCAAAATCCCGCGCCTGCGCCGTTCACTTCTGTCTTCGGCGCAGTGAGTGAAGGCCGCTCTCCTGATGCCGGCTTCCTCACCGACGTAGTCGGCGCAGGTGCAGTGAAGAATCCGGCACCAGGATCGCATCATTCACTCACTGCGCCAAAGACAGAAGTGAACGGCGCAGGCGAGGGGTTTCGGCAGCGATGCGGCGGACCGTGCCATTAATCAAGAGGAGCGGGGCAGGCACAACACTGGACCTGGGCGGGATAATGGGTGAGTTGACGGAGCCTCTAGGTGCTGATTTTACGCCCACATAGCACCTAGAGGCTCATTAGCATATAATAAAAGTGCTTTTTTAACAAAAACGGCTGCAGGGACTAATATGTTAGAAACATACTGTTATGTAGTGCTGACATCAGCGCATCGCTATATCAGTCAGCTACATAACGGTATTTCTGGTGGTAGAAACCCTTTAAGAAAAGCTGGAGAAGACTTAAAACCCCTTTAATAAGTTTTTTTTTCCCCCTTCAATCTCAACTAATTCCAAAGATTTAACATACGCAGTTAATGATCTACAGCTCTGGATACATACTGTCTGATCTTCCTTGTAAGAACTGACTTTCTTGGACTCCAAGTGCAAGAAATCCACAACCCCAGTGTAGGATGACAGGAAGGATAAGATGACTCGGTCAGTTAGGATCTACAAGAATTAGGGGAAAAAGAAATAAATGATTAGGGAGGGTCACTAAGTACCAACCTGAAGCAGTATATGGAGCTTGTGGAAACCATACCTTCTGAATCTGAGCTTTTACCACCAGACCTGGCAGAAGATTATTCAGGGTCCACTTCTGCTCCTCCGTGGCAATAGCTGCTGCCACATCAGACTGCGTGATGGACAGGCGTATAATTCGGCCATCGTTCTTTACTTCATCAATCACACAGTTTAAATACTGACCGACCCGCAGAGATGCAGCTGAAAACAAAACAACATGACCATGAGAAAGCACAAGGTAATATACTATAAATGGGACATTCAACTCAACCTCTCTCACATTAAGGGGGTTGCCTCGCTGCATTAAACGGCTTTTATCATGTAGAGAAAGTTAATACAAGGCACTTACTAATGTATTGTGATTGTCCATATTGCTTCCTTTGCTGGCTGGAGTCATTTTTCCATCACATTATACACTGCTCATATCCAGCAATCCATCAGTGGTGAGTCGTGCTTGCACACTATAGCAAAAGGCGTCAGTCTATGCACACTCCTACGGTCCTGGCCACCAGAGAGAACAGCACTTTTTCCTATAGTGTGCAAGCACGGCCACCGCTGCTGGATTGCAGGATGGTCGTATCCCCTAGATATGAGTAGTGTATAATGTGATGGAAAAATGAATCAAGCCAGAAAAAGGAAACAATATGGAAAATCACAATACATTATTAAGTGCCTTGTATTAACTTTCTCTATGTGGTAAATACCATTCGCTGAAGTGAGACCGCCCCTTTAATGTGCAGTTTAACCCATTGGTGACTCTCCTGTTTTGGGCATTAGTGACCATGCAATAATTTTTCTTTTTTCCTCGTCACATTCCAAGAACCTTAACTTTTTTATTCCCCATTGATGTAGTCGTATGAGGGCTTGTTTTTTGCGGGACAAGTTAGTACTTACCACCATTTTGGGGTACACTACTTCATAACCACACTAATGATTAGTGTTATTTGTTAAAATATTAAATTCTAATTCTAAAAAGACTAAGGCCTCTTTCACACGAGCGAGTATTCCGCGCAGGTGCAATGCGTGATGCAAACGCACTGAGACCCATTCGTTTCAATAGGTCTGTGTGTACGAGCATTGGTTTTCACGCATCACTTGTGCATTGCGTGAAAATCGCAGCATGTTCTATATTCTGCATTTTTCACGCAGCCCTGGCCCTATAAAAGTGAATGCGGATGCGATTTTCACGCAGTCCCAAGCAAGTGCAGATGCGATGCGTTTTTCACAGATGGTTGCTAAAAGATGTTGCTTGTATACCTTCAGTAAAAATGCATCAACGCGCATTGCACCCGCGCAATAAAAACTGAACGCAAAAGTGAATGAACTTGCTTGCGAAATTGTGCATTTTTAACTGAACGCATCCAGACCGAATCCGTATCGCTCGTCTGCAAGGGGCCTAAGGAGGAGATTTATAATTTCCCTATGACAAACCCCACATTTGTGACTTTTTAAACACCACGGCAACTACATTTAGATGCAACTGGCATTTCTACGCCGCCCTCACCACTTTATCTCAAAGTGGTATGGCGCAGGGAGGCCGCACATTTATACCAGTTTTATGGCCTAAACGAAGGCATAGATCTTCGGCAGCTCCGAGCTCACTTTTGTACTGCATTTTTTCAGTTTTTGCGAGCACACACTGTCAAAGGATTTGCCCAATTTATGATGAGGGCCGAGCCTCGCCATAAATTAGGCAAATCCTCCGGCAGTAAAGCAGATATCCATAAAGGCCGGTCTTTGATAAATCTCCCCCAATGACTGCATCAGATAATATGGTGGCCTACAAGTTGCTGAGAGCGGGAACGATTTCATACATAGACTTCGCCCTCACCTGTACTTGTCTGATTTAGGTACACTTGGGCCTTCTGACGAGGCAAGAAAGCTTTAGTTCCTCCAATCCCTACATCTATGAGATATCCGTGATCTTCAATGCTGGACACACAGCCGCAGAGAAACTGAGAAGAGAAGAGATAAATGTGTCACTACAATAAGCAGAGACAGACGTAGAAACATGCCAAAAAGGTGCCTCCTACACCCGGCCAGTTTCAGCTTTATAAACTGATGGAGGAGGTGGCGGATAGTAAGACTAACAACAAGATGGATATGTTGAAGAGACGTACCATGCCCATTTGCAGAGACGCCGACATGAGATCTGCATTGACCAGTTTGGGGTTCAGAGACAATTTGATGCTGTGGTAGCCACCAGACGTGGTCTCCAGGCTACTAACCACGCATCTAACCAGCATCCCTGGTGAGTACAGGACCGAGAGCGGTGACAGAGCCTACAACATAAAGAGACAAGTCAGACAAAGTCCAGTGTATGCAGCGGGTCACTGCTTCTCGGATGGGATGTACAGCTGCTAAGGTGCATTATGACCACTCCATTTAGTGGGACAGCTCCATTGTCTTCTGGGAAGATGTCAATTCATACGCATTTTTCCCTGCAGCCACCATGTCATACAGCTATGCAGAGTTTTCAAGAGCAAGATCCAAACTTTTCACCTCTTTGCTCAGCTTATATAGAGGGGGGGGGGCCTTATAAAGCCCACTTGCACTTTGTCCTGATGGGGCATCAATAAAACAAAAAATGTTCCCAAGAGACGTTATTGCATTATAATCTACACTGATCAGCCACAATATCAAAATTAAGTTTTTATATGTGCAAATGGGCTTCTAGGAGCAGCTGGGGCGTTCTCTTCTGTAAGGGAAGCCTCTTCCCTGTCCTGCACCTGCCGCAGATTCTGAAGCGCGCTGTGAGACTTTAGGAGGAGTCAGGGGGTGATCACTTTTACACTGCCTGATCCTGTTAAAGTGGAGAGGGCGCTGGAGAGAGAGCACAGCCTCTAGGAGCAACAGGGGCGCTGCCATTACACCTAGAGGCTCAGCTCTCTCTGCAACTGTCCTGCCCTCTCCACTTTGATTGACAGGGCCAGGCAGAGAAAACATAACGCTTGACCCTGTCAAAAATGCAGAGTTTGTGGCAGTTGCGGAGAGAGCAGAGCCTCTAGGAGTAATGACATTGCCCCTGTTGCTCCTAGAGGCTCATTTGCCTATACTAAATAATCAGTTTTTTCAGCAATGCGGGCACATATGAACATGGGGCCAACAGATGCCTTCAGCTGCCAAGTGCACGTATAACAGGTCAGCCAGTGTCATAGGTACAGATCTGCTGACAGATGCCCTTTAAAACTGTTGACAGCTGAAGTGCTTACCACGGATTTGATCATCTCATAACGATGGCACCTGTGCCAAGCGGTGAGATCTACCAGACAGCGAGAGAATTGTCAGCTCTTCAAGTTATTCAGGGTTAATTGGGAAGTGTCTGGATCTGAGCAATAAGGGCCACATCACAATGGCTAGACAAAACTGGGTTAGGCCATCTCCAAAGCAGCAGGTCTTGTGGGGTATTCCCAGTATGCAGTGGTTGGTCCAAGTAAGACCAGTAATAGGGACATGGGCAGCCAAGGCTCACCGACGTGTGTGGAGAGCAAAGACTAGGCCGTCAGTCCCGATCCCACAGAACAGCTACTGGAGCATAAATTGATGAAAAAGTTCATGCAGGCTATGATAAAGGTGTCAGTAAACTGCGCAGTGGCCTCTTAGCAGAACAACGAACCCTGCACATTGCATAAATCGTCCAGGAAGGACTCGAGGAACATGATGAACACTACAAGGTGCCGATTTGGATCTCACTCTGATTAAGAATCTGTCGGATGCACAGGGAAAAAAAGTTTCATCCATACTTTAATGTAGAAGACTTTTAGGTTTAGTTGTAATGTTATTGCAGATCAGCGACTACCAAACTGCCATTCCACGGGAGAAGCCTTCACCTCCGAAATCTGTGGAGCTTGGCTCTTACCCATGGTAGAAGCAGCAGCCCCAGAGCCATAGAAGCCAGCAATAAATGAGGCAGTCCCATAAAGCAAGCACAAGTCCTTACCTCCAGTGGTTCATCTTTTTCAACCTGCTCATTAAGCAATCTGGTGTAGGCCTCACAAACATTAGTTGCCTGGACGTAGCCGGTGAAACCGTAAGGCAAGTTTACCGCCAACTCAAAGTCTTTTGCTTCTTTCACACAACCCAGGAACAACATGCCATTCTGAAGGCTCTGCCAATAGAAAGAGAAGCCAATGTCAGTAACAGACAATAATAGCATATACCGGTATGTGTACAAACCTGACCATAGCCAAGTAATGACGTTTCTTAAGATTTTAGGGTACAATGAACTCAATAGCAGATATAATCTTCAGTAGCAATTCTATAATAAGAGGTCATAATCTCACCAGTAACCTCCGGGCACACCTGGATGTACAGGTCACAGAAGCGCGCGGAGTGTATGGAGCTGAGCTCGCTCCATAATAGGCGGGCGATGCCCGCTGCAGCCGGAGACATCTCTGATCCCTGCCATTTAACCCCTCAGATACCACGATCAATTGGAACTGCAACATCTGAGAGGTCAGAAAGAAGCAAGCGGGCTGCCCCGGTCCCTGTGATGCAATCATGGGGTGCAGAGAAGTTGTCGAGGCAGCCAGGGACCTAGCGAAGGCCTCTAGACCTGACAGGTTATGACTCCTATCACACCATGCTTCTGACAGAGCGTAACAGGAGGAGAGTAAAATTAAAACACACTAAAATGCCCCATAAAGAGACTTTCAGAAAAGTTTTAAAAGCATTAAAAGGAAATAGTTATAAACTTTGCACTTCTCTCATTGGGGGCAGCATAAAGTAGTGACAGACATGCTGTTTTCAGAGGCGAGTCCGGGCCTGAATTAAAAGGAAGTGACCAACAAGAACCAGCATCATAATCATTACAGCCCGGGCCTGGAAAACAGTCATGGTTATTATGGGCTCCTGCTCTCCCCAGCCACCTACCCATGACCGTCTTCTCCTTAGTTTTCTCTCTAGGAGAGAAGTGCCAGAAGTCAGCAGGTGGGCAGGAACTCATGAATAACCGTGACTCTTCTCAGGTAGGTGATACTCCTGGGTCACAGCAACCTCGTATGTTTAGCTCATGAATAACACACCACTAAAATCTGAGTTTTCTGTGAGTTGATGACAGGTTCCCTTTAAAGTTTAAAAAAAAAAAAAAAAAAAAAAAAACACACACACACACACACACACACACACAGGACAAAGTGCCGCTGGAAAATAAATAAATAAAACAAAAAAAAAAAAACAGAACCCCAAGATAGAACCAACAAAAACTGAAGCTCACCCACAAAACATAAATAAAAACAGACCCCAAACTAGAACAATAAAAATTGGGCTTCATCTGGTCAGAGTTATCATACATAATAAAGTTATAACGAACACTGTAAAAACAAAACCTAAAAAGCAATGGCTGAATCAAGTTTCTTATTTTGCCTATTACACACCACATTTTTTTTCAGTTTCACAATACATTACATAGGACATTAAATGCTAGCATTAAAATATGTAAAATATGCAACTTGCCCTGCAAAAAAACACAAAAAAAAAACAAGCCCTCATACGGCGATTCCAAAGCAAAAAAAAATAAAAAATTTAAAGTTAGAAATAAAAGTTAAGGCTCTTGGAAAGCACAATTCCTCTCTTTGTTCCTCCTGGAAATATATGAATACATTGATAACTTCCCCTTAGAAACAGAGGGCGCCCGTGCAATGTACAGGTGTGTACTGTCAGACACACTATACATGAGGAATGGTAGCGTCCAGTAGATTCATCATTTCGGCACAATGCAGGAAAACAATGGGGTCAGACTATTGTTAACAGCATCACTGCCCACCGACCTTGTAATTCAGTAGCTCTATGCCCTCGTCTTTTACTGCAGCACTCTTCTGGGGCTTTAAAGTCTTTGGTTTCTCACTTAATACTTTCGTCTTTTTCTTCTTCACTTCGTCTACATCTTCATGTGTCTAGATGGAAGCATAATTAATGTCAAATTTGTGCTGCAAATAACTAAAGTAGCAATGATTACAAATGCACAAATACATACAGAACAATCATTTTATACCAGCACATTGTGGTAGCTGAATTGTGACAAAAGTTTTGCGGTGTTAGGGCCCTTTGACACTTGCGTTATTCTTTTCCGGTGTTGAGTTCCGTCCTAGGGGCTCAATACCGGAAGAGAACTGATCAGTTTTATCCCCTTGCATTCTGAATGGAGAGCAATCCGTTCAGGATGCATCAGGATGTCTTCAGTTCAGTCATTTTGCCTTTTCAGGACGGAGATAATACCGCAGCATGCTGCGGTTTTATCTCAGTCCAAAATTCCAGAACACTTACCCAAATCAGCATTTTTTTCCCCATCGACATGCATTAATGCCGGATCCAGCCCTGAGTGTTCCGGCAAAACAGATCCGTTTTTTGCGATCTGCGCATGCTCAGACCGCAAAAAATGTCAAAAAAAATAAATGCCGGATCCGTTTTTCCAGATGACACCGGAGAGACGGATCCGGCATTTCAATGCATTTGTTATACGGATAAGGATCCTGATCCGTCTGACAAATGCCATAGGTTTTCATACGTTTTGATGGATCCGTCAGGCAGTTCCGGCGACGGAATCAGTTACTGCCTGCCGGAATCCTCTGCCGCAAGTGTGTAAGTACCCCAAGTCGGATCCTTACACCATTACTAGTCCCAGAGTCATCCAGTCAGACATGACAACTCTGGGGTCCCCAGGGGGCACATGGAAAACGCTAGTCTTATGCAAAGATACAAGAGCAAACAATATATCTGTACCTGGCTATTCACAGATCTAGGAAAGCTGGGCAGTGGGATAACTAAACACTACCAAGATTGGCGATATGGGATACGATACAGTTAACTGCCTGATTGAATATCGCTAAAAACTACTTTTTTTTGTAATAACTATTAAAACTGAGTGCTAGTTCACACACATACTTTTCAGGCTGGTCATCAGATATACAGGGGTGCAATATTGAAACGTAATATCTCTTGCACCTCCAATGTAATCTGTCTACCACTAATCTGTGCCATGCAATCTGTTAGCACAAAAGAGGCGAAGTCGCCGTTTCACGAGTCGAACCTCCCTTCCTTCTGTATTGTCTCTATGGTGGAGATTTACTTTGTATACCACTCCACCTATACAGAGATATATAGGATCCCAATATGCGGTCTATATAAAATCTATGGCTGTCTCAATGTAGTCCAGCCCTGTGTCCTAGCTCCATTGCAGCCATATCCAAATTCTATGTTCACGCCTGTAAAGACACTGGGAACTCAATATACTGGGATCCCTTCCATGAAACATCTAATGCCTGAATGGCTACATAAGGTGCTGTAGCTGTTACTACTTGAACTGCATCTAAAGCTCGACGCGTTTCCTGGCTGATACTTTAACTCAGCCTTTCATCAGGGGCGGATGCAGTGTGTTCAGCTTGTAGCCTCCGGCTCTTGTGCGGCCGTAGGACACCCACGATCTGCGGCCGGCTAAATGGAACTAATCACGACCCCTGGGTGGGGCGGACGCCCCAATCATTGCATAAGAGAGTACAACCTGAATATTCATCCAATACAACGCAGACTCCCATTGGAAACCACAGAATGTGAATAGACTATGGTTTCTGGAATGCACACTGACATCCAAGTGAAAAAAGAGACACTGTGTGAACAAACCCTGAATGAGCCTTTACAACCAGACACATGACAGTTAGGAGCAGAGACACGGCTGGTCTCCTGGGACACAGAAAATCTCTTTATAAGGCCACATGCACACGACCGTATGTATTTTGCGGCCGGCAAAAAATCAGATTCACCAAAAAATATAGATGACGTCCGTGTGCATTCCGTATTTTGCGGAATGGAACAGCTGGCCCCTAATAGAACAGTCCTATCCTTGTCCGTAATGCGGACAATAAAAGGACATGTTCTATTTTTTTGCGGAACGGAAATGGAATGCACGCGGAGCACCTTCTGTTTTTTTTTGTGGACCCATTGAAATAAATGGTTCCATATATGGTCCGTTTTGTGGATAAGGCTAGGCATTGGTACACAGCAGACACCTGTTTTTTTTGAGGACCGCAAAACACATATGGTCATGTGAATGTTGCCCAAGTCTGTGCATTTTCTGTAGTTAGTGTTTCTTTCATTACTACAAGGTACACAACACAAGTATAACAACTAGAAACAACGCCTTAAACGGGTAGTGCACCTTTTGGAGGAACGCCTGCTAAGAGAAGCATACTTACCTGATCCCTGCGCAGGCTCCTTTGCTCCCTGCCTGTAAACTTCCTGTGTGACGCTGCTGCTGCTCAATTGCTGGCTGTAGCAGTGACCTGCTCCCCTTCCATCATGACAAATGGTGACACAAGGAGAGCAAGTCACCGCTGCGGTCAGAGATTGGCTACAGCAATGTCAAACATGAAGTATACAACCAGAGAGCCCAGCGGAGTGGTAAAGGAGCCGGTGCTGGGAAGCAGGTAAGTGTGCTTTTCTTTGTTAGGCTACTTTCACACTGGCGTTTTGGTTTCCGTTTGCGAGATCCGTTCAGGGCTCTCACAAGCGGTCCAAAACGGATCAGTTTGCATTCTAATGCATTCTGAATGGAAAAGGATCCGCTCAGAATGCTTCAGTTTGGCTCCGTTCCGTCTCCATTCCGCTTTGGAGGCTGCCTGCAGCGTTTTGTTGTCCGTCTGACGAAACTGAGCCAAACGGATCCGTCCTGACACAAAACGTAAATCAATGGGGACGAATCCGTTTTCACTGACACAATCTGGCACAATAGAAAAGGGATCCGTCCCCGATTGACTTTCAATGGTGTTCAAGACGGATCCGTCTTGGCTATGTTAAAGGTAATACAAACGGATCCGTTCTGAACTGATGCAGACGGTCGCACCAAACGCGAGTGTGAAAGTAGCCCAAGTCTGTTAACGAGGGGGGATTGCTAAACCACCCATCCTCCCAAAAGTGCACCCTTAGACAATCCCTCTAACATAATATTTCTATTCAAACATATAAACATAACAAAATTCAGTGACATACAGAAAAGAGGTTGTCATCTTCTCGAGGTCTCTTCGGAACGCCAGCTCTATCTGATTTCTTCTGTACGCCTCCACGGGGGAAGCTGTCTTCCATAGATTCCATTTTGGTGTATGTCTGGTGAAAATAAAAAATAAATAATATATCACACACTGTAAGGGGAGTCTATGATGTCTAAGGGTGCATAAAATATGGATGGCGTCTGTGTGACATGCTCTATCTTTTTTGCAGAGCCGGTGAATGCTGTCCGCGTTTTTTTGAAGTCCCATTGAAATGAACGGGTCCGCATGTGTTCCGCAAAAAAAGGCGGATCGGATGCAGACCAAAACTATGGTTGTGTGAATGGGGTCTAACTGCTGCATGCTGTTTCCATGCTGTAGAAGCAGCAGTCTAACAGCACGTTATACAATTGTCCAAATATTTTACAAAAATAATCTATGTTTTTGCGGAACGGAAATATGGACATACAGAAACAGAAAGCACACGGAGTAACTTCCGTTTAATTTTTTTTTGCAGACCCATTTGAGTAAACGGTTCCGCATACGGTCCGCAAAAAACAAAAAAACAAACAAATAAAAAAACGCACACGGAAAGAAAATAAGTTCATATGCATGAGCCTAAGGGTGCATTCACATGACCATATGTATTTTACGGTGCGCAAAAAATATGGATGACGTCAGTGTTGCATCTGTTTTTGTTTTTTTTTGCAGATCCATTATAACTAGGGATGAGCGAATAGACTTCGGATGAAACATCCAAAGTCGATTTGCATAAAACCATTTTCCGAACTCGGGTTCGGTTCCAAGTTGGAACATAACCAGAGTTCGGGAAAGGTTTTTTTGGAACAAAGTTTTATGCGAATCAACTTCGGATGTTTCATCCGAAGTCGATTCGCTCATCCCTAGTTATAACAATACAATTTTTTTTTAATGCAAAACAGGCAAGAATAGGACATGTTCTATATTTTTTGCGGAGATGAGGAACGGACATACGGATGCGGACAGTACACAGTGTGCGGTCTGCTTTTTTTTGTGGACCCATTGAAATGTATGGGTGCTGACCGTATGCAGAGAAAAAAATACGCCGTGTGAATGTGGAGGTACCAAGGGACACACCTGATCAACGTCACAATGACACTTAAAGGAATACACCACAAATAACTGCTACACTGTGTTATGTCTAGTGCCAGCCTGAAGGGGGGGGGGGGAGGGAGCATGACTTCTACCCCGTATGGGTCCTACTCAGACTCCAAGTAGTAAAACCCTTTAGGTTTGGCTATGCTGCAACCCCATGTATTTCTATCCTAACACTGCGATCCTTGGGCACAACAGCTCGCCATGTAGCCAAACCCTTATACAGTATCACAGTGAATGGCGACAAAGGAACAGCATGTAGTCTGCTGCTAAGGAGCAACTGACAATTTTAGCTCCCATCCAGTTACACCGACTCATTGGGTTAATTCATCACGGCTTGTACACTAAAATGGTGTCGAAAAGTGACACATTTTTGAGCGGCTATTTAACGTGTACAATTTTGCAAACAGCCCCCCAAAAAGTTTAATATTACTTGTGCCAGGAAAGTGCATATATGCTAACAGAACCCTATGCCAGCTCCTGCCTGGTGTAGATTTCCATATCTGAGGCATTAATCTCCCAAAGTTATTGAGGTGCGCAAACAGTGGCGTAACTACCGGGGAAGCAGCTGCTTCGGGGCCCGGGCTGCCAAGGGGGCCCGGCGTCGGCAGCGTGTGTGACAGTTTATTTTCAAGTTCTATCGATGTCTTAACTGTTCAGGGCCCCTTCACAGCAGCTGACCGGCTAATATGATCTAATCTTTCTTGTCTCCTAAAGTCTTCTGATGTGTCTGGGATTCGAACCCACAACCTCCAAAGTCTGAGTGTATCAGAGGCAAAGCATTAACCCTCACAACCATAAAGGCTGCATTACAACTGACGGGGGGGGGGGGGGGGGTTGGCACCTGATACTGGCACCTGGGGGGGGGGGGGGGGGAGAGGGGGGTTGGCACCTGATACTGGCACCTGGGAGGGGGGAGGGGTTGGCACCTGATACTGGCACCTGGGGGGGGGGGAGAGGGGTTGGCACCTGATACTGGCACCTGGGGGGGGGAGAGGGGTTGGCACCTGATACTGGCACCTGGGGGGTCAGGGGGGGCTGGCACCTGATACTGGCACATGGGGGGGGGGGGGGAGAGAGGCACCTCATACTGGCACATGGGGGGGGGAGAGGGGTTGGCACCTGATACTGGCACATGGGGGGGGGGGTTGGCACCTGATACTGGCACATGGGGGGAGGCACCTGATACTGGCACCTGGGGGGGAGAGAGCCACCGGATACTGGCACATGGGGGGGAGAGAGCCACCGGATACTGGCACATGGGGGGGAGAGAGCCACCGGATACTGGCACATGGGGGGGAGAGGGGTTACCGGATACTGGCACATGGGGGGGAGAGGGGTTGGCACCTGATACTGGCACCTGGGGGGGGGGGGGGGGGGGTTGGCACCTGATACTGGCACATGGGGGGGATGCACCTGATGCTGGCACATGGGGGGAGGCACCGGATACTGGCACCTGGGGGGTCAGGGGGGGCTGGCACCTGATACTGGCACATGGGGGGGGGGGAGTATCACAGTCAATGGCGACAAAGGAACAGCATGTAGTCTGCTGCTAAGGAGCAACTGACAATTTTAGCTCCCATCCAGTTACACCGACTCATTGGGTTAATTCATCACGGCTTGTACACTAAAATGGTGTCGAAAAGTGACACATTTTTGAGCGGCTATTTAACGTGTACAATTTTGCAAACAGCCCCCCAAAAAGTTTAATATTACTTGTGCCAGGAAAGTGCATACAGTCAGGTGAAAAAATTAGGACACCCTTTGAAAGCATGTGGTTTTTTTGTAACATTTTTAATAAATGGTTATTTCATCTCCGTTTCAACAATACAGAGAGATTAAAGTAATCCAACTAAACAAAGAAAACTGAAGAAAAGTCTTTTCAAGATCTTCTGTAAATGTCATTCTACAAAAATGCCTATTCTAACTGAGGAAAAAGATAGGACACCCTCACATGTATTCCCTCTTAAATTGGCTCAGATCTCACACAGGTATATCACACCAGGTGCACATAATTAGTAGATCGTTACTCTGCATGTTGAATGAGGCTTGCCCTATTTAAACCTCAGACATTTAGTTTGGTGTGCTCCTGACTGTTGAAGTGAGAGTGAGCACCATGGTGAGAGCAAAAGAGCTGTCAGAGGACTTCAGAAAAAAGATTGTAGCAGCCTATGAGTCTGGGAAGGGATTTAAAAAGATCTCAAAAGATTTTGAAATCAGCCATTCCACTGTCCGGAAGATAGTCTACAAGTGGAGGGCTTTCAAAACAACTGCCAACATGCCCAGGACTGGTCGCCCCAGCAAGTTCACCCCAAGAGCAGACCGCAAGATGCTAAAAGAGGTATCCAAAAACCCTAAAGTGTCATCTCGAGAACTACAGCAGGCTCTGGCTACTGTTGATGTAGAAGTACATGCCTCTACAATCAGAAAGAGACTGTACAAGTTTAACTTGCATGGGAGGTGTGCAAGGAGGAAACCTTTGCTTTCCAAGAGAAACATCGAGGCCAGACTGACATTTGCCAGCGATAAAGTTGACAAAGACCAGGACTTCTGGAATAATGTTCTTTGGACAGATGAGTCCAAAATTGAATTATTTGGACACAACAGCAGAGGACATGTTTGGCGTAAACCAAACACAGCATTCCAAGAAAAGAACCTCATACCAACTGTGAAGCATGGAGGTGGAAGTGTCATGGTTTGGGGCTGCTTTGCTGCAGCAGGACCTGGTCAGCTCACCATCATAGAATCCACGATGAATTCTACTGTGTATCAGAAGGTGCTTGAAGAACATGTGAGACCATCAGTTAGAAAATTAAAGCTGAAGCGGAACTGGACCATGCAACATGACAATGACCCAAAACATACTAGTAAATCAACCAAAGATTGGCTGAAAAAGAAGAAATGGAGAGTCCTGGAATGGCCAAGTCAAAGTCCAGATTTGAATCCCATTGAGATGCTGTGGGGTGACTTGAAAAGGGCTGTACGTGCAAGAAACCCCTCAAACATCTCACAGCTGAAAAAGTTCTGCATTGAGGAGTGGGGTAAAATTTCCTCAGACCGATGTCGAAGACTGGTAGATGGCTACAAGAACCGTCTCACTGCAGTTATTTCAGCCAAAGGAGGTAACACTCGCTATTAGGGGCAAGGGTGTCCTATCTTTTTCCTCAGTTAGAATAGGCATTTTTGTAGAATGACATTTACAGAAGATCTTGAAAAGACTTTTCTTCAGTTTTCTTTGTTTAGTCGGATTACTTTAATCTCTCTGTATTGTTGAAACGGAGATGAAATAACCATTTATTAAAAATGTTACAAAAAACCACATGCTTTCAAAGGGTGTCCTAATTTTTTCACATGACTGTATATGCTAACAGAACCCTATGCCAGCTCCTGCCTGGTGTAGATTTCCATATCTGAGGCATTAATCTCCCAAAGTTATTGAGGTGCGCAAACAGTGGCGTAACTACCGGGGAAGCAGCTGCTTCGGGGCCCGGGCTGCCAAGGGGGCCCGGCGTCGGCAGCGTGTGTGACAGTTTATTTTCAAGTTCTAACGATGTCTTAACTGTTCAGGGCCCCTTCACAGCAGCTGACCGGCTAATATGATCTAATCTTTCTTGTCTCCTAAAGTCTTCTGATGTGTCTGGGATTCGAACCCACAACCTCCAAAGTCTGAGTGTATCAGAGGCAAAGCATTAACCCTCACAACCATAAAGGCTGCATTACAACTGACGGGGGGGGGGGGGGGGTGGGGGGGGGGTGAGGGGTTGGCACCTGATACTGGCACCTGGGGGGGGGGGGAGAGGGGTTGGCACCTGGGAGGGGGGGGGGAGAGGGGTTGGCACCTGATACTGGCACCTGGGAGGGGGGGGGGGAGAGGGGTTGGCACCTGATAGTGGCACCTGGGGGGGGGGGGGGAGGGGTTGGCACCTGATACTGGCACCTGGGGGGTCAGGGGGGGCTGGCACCTGATACTGGCACCTGGGGGGTCAGGGGGGGCTGGCACCTGATACTGGCACATGGGGGGGGGGGAGAGAGGCACCTGATACTGGCACTTGGGGGGGGAGAGGGGTTGGCACCTGATACTGGCACATGGGGGGGGAGAGGGGTTGGCACCTGATACTGGCACATGGGGGGGGAGAGGGGTTGGCACCTGATACTGGCACCTGGGGGGGTGGGGAGAAGAGGGGTTGGCACCTGATACTGGCACCTGGTGGGGGAAGGGGGGGTTGGCACCTGATACTGGCACCTGGGGGGGGGGTTGGCACCTGATACTGGCACCTGGGGGGGAGAGAGCCACCGGATACTGGCACCTGGGGGGGAGAGGGGTTGGCACCTGATACTGGCACCTGGGGGGGGAGGGGGGGTTGGCACCTGATACTGGCACATGGGGGGGATGCACCTGATGCTGGCACATGGGGGGAGGCACCGGATACTGGCACATGGGGGGAGGCACCGGATACTGGCACCTGGGGGGTCAGGGGGGGCTGGCACCTGATACTGGCACATGGGGGGGGGGGGGAGAGAGAGGCATCTGATACTGGCACATGGGGGGGAGAGGGGTTGGCACCTGATACTGGCACCTGGGGGGGGGGAGGGGGGGTTGGCACCTGATACTGGCACATGGGGGGGGGGGGAGGCACTTGATACTGGCACTTTTTTTGTGGGGGGGGGGGGGGGGGGAGGTGGCACTATGATACTGGGACATGTGGGGGGGGGGGAGAGAGGCACTTGATACTGGCACATGATGGGGGGGGGCATTATGGGGGACACTAGGCCGGCAGCCTATCAGAGGCCGGACACTGAGGGGCATCTACTGGGGCACTATATATGGGGCATTTTATACTGGTACATTATGGGGGGCACTAGCAGGAAGGGGGGAGAGGAGCACTATGGAGGCATTTACTGGGGGCACTATATAGGGGTATTTTATACTGGGACATTATGGGGGCACTATGGGGACATTAGCTCAACTGGGGGCATTACAAGGTTTTTTTTTTTGCACTGTCACATTATAAAGGAGAATTATTACTACTGGGGGGGGGGGGGGGGCATTATGGTGGGCTTTATTACTCCCCCATGGTATGACCCCCTAGTAGCAGCACCAGCCTCTCCCTGCTCTGCTATCCCACTGCCCCTTCTCCAAATCCTTATTATGAAATCTTTCTCATTAGGATAAAGCACAACATCAGCTCCGCCGAGCCCCCGGCCAAAGTGTGGAAGTGGTGTCCGAGATCCCCAAGGGTCAAGTAACTAAGTTTTCATGTGAAATATGTTTGTTATACACATATAGCATCCACTGTGCCACACAATATACAGTATACCGCTACACTGTGCCCCACAATATACAGTATACCGCTACACTGTGCCCCACAGTATACCGCTACACTGTGCCACACAATATACAGTATACCACTACACTGTGCCACACAATATACAGTATACCGCTACACTGTGCCAAAGGAGTGGGGTTTACACAGGAGGAGGAAGGTGCGAAGCGCGCTGGGGGGGGGGGGGGGCCTTACAAATATTTGCTGTGGGGCCCAGTCACTTCTAGTTACGCCCCTGTGCGCAAAGCATATTCTGTAAGAACCTGGATCTCCTCTGAGGGTCCCACCCCCTCTGGAAGACTTTTCGATGGAATTTTGGGTGGTGGTCTTCTTGACAAATCTCAGCATGACTGAAGCACTTCTCCCATGCCCCCTCCCCCCTAAATATATAACGGGATCTGGATCAGCAACATGCCCACCCACAACCACTACGTTACCTCTGCGGTAATCCCCTGACCTACTGCTGTTCATGTTGACTGCAGTAGTCATATCACAGCTTAATAACCTCTGCATGGCTAAGATCTGTCCTTTACGTGCAGGGCTCCTTTAAGATGGCCACTTACCGGCTGCAGCACAGATCACACACGCAGAAGTTCCTCGCCTCTTGTCACAGCCTGGCTTCCTTGCAGAAACATGCAGCCATCATACCCACGTGTAGCAACCGAGCAGATAACCCGGAAGCACTAGGACCTTCCTCGCGCCCACGTGACAGGGACTTCCTGTTCCTGTCAGTAGGGGAACTAGCGTCGGAGGAGTCACCTTCCCAGTTTAGGAGTAGGAGCGAATCCTTCAGCCAATAGGAAGACGGGAAGCTTTGACAGGCAGTTCGATCAGCCAATGAGCGCCGCCGGTGTCTAGAAAGCCAGAGGCCGGAGACAGCGGGCGCAGCAGTCGGCAGTGAAGGGCATTGGGCACATTGCTGCAGTTACAGACCGGTGAGTAGAGCTGCGGTGCCGGCACATTGTGTGTGTTATGTTACACTTTAGCTGCATTACATTCAGCTGTGTCTGGATTGTGTTACTGATGAGACGTGTGCAGGGATTCATTGCTGTGGCCTGGCCTCCTCCACTCCTGTACTGTACTAGCGAATGTCCTTTCTCTGTAATATAGGGGGGGCATCTGCAGACCTTGGTCAGACTTGGACCCCAAGAACCACTGGTATTCTCAGCTACTTAGTGACTACTCTGGGATATGCTTCTGGCATATACATAAAGGGGTACTCCAATAATAGTTTATAGGGGGGGGGATCTTCTACAGGAACCCCTACTGATCACAAGAATGGTGGTCCCCAGTCCCCCATCTGAATGGAGCAAGTGTGCTGTTCCCACATTCACTGCCCTACTTACCTATCAGCAGCATCCAATAGCCCATTCAAAGGGGGGGGGGGGGACCCCTGTTTTGGGGATAGGGGTCCCCAGTGGTTGGACCCGGAACAATCTCCTATCTACTGATATTACTGGAATACCCCTTAGGGTTCCATTCAATGGTCATTTTACACTAACCAACAATCTGGCCAAATATTGGGGGGTAAGCATTTGTAGAAACGCCTGTTTCTTGTTGGGTCGTGCATGTCTTGAGTCCAAAAAAAAAAAAAAGACACCAAAAAAAAAAAAAGGGCCTGACGCTTATTTTATTTCTAATTTTTGCCATTGTTGTCCATATAGTGTGATTAACCACACGTTTTGCATTTTATTTAATCGGAAAGTCTGTACCCCCCTGTAGTGTCACTTCCTCTATAGAGCAATACATTGGTACAATGTAGGACTATGGGACAGAAACACCAAGCAATGAGGGGAAGAATACCAGAGCACGGTGTAATTAAAAAAAACAACCCAAAATAATACACCTTGAGTTTCAAAACTACCACGACAAAAAACTGCCTGATTGTTCTGTGTTGAAGGCCTGTATTACACCAACAGATTATCTGATCAATATCTGTCCAATCAGACCAATAGCTGGTGTGTATAACAGAAGATCTGTGTGTGTAACTGGCCATCTGACTAATGACTGATCAGAAAATCTGTCAGATAATCTGCTGGTGTAACACAGGCCTAAGGCTACACAGTGACAAGTGTCTTATGACAATTGATCTAATGATCGTTAACTGTGGCAGTCTAAAAAACAATCCAGACATCATAGATTTTGTGTCGCACACGACTATTTCTCCATTGGCTTTAATGTTAGCTGCATGTGACGGCCAAATCAGTTCTAAAAGTGTCAGCAGGTTGCAGGCAAGTCACTCAACTTTTCTGAGACTTGCCGTCACACATCACTTGTCACCGTGTACCCCCCAGCCTCATTTCCCGTACACTTCCAAGCAACATCTGGAGCTGGCGGGGATTTTTTTTTATCTTTGCCTAAAAAGGGCATAAAAACCCACCGAGCCAGTCAAAAAAAAAAATCTGACACTATCCTTATAATGTAGCTGGAGATCTTGGAAAACCAAGAGGTTTTGTGCATTATCATTGGGGGGGGAAAAAGCAATAAAATATTAGAAAAACTGTAAAAGATGGCTTAAGTGGCCTTGTGCTCTCACAGTGACCCGTTTCCTGCTGGGTCTGATAATTTGTCCTAATTCTGTCTCGTGTGAATTGCATACAATCTTTAAGACCTGTGTATAATTATTTGAAATATTTTTATAGTCCCCCCCCCCCTTATAATTACAAAGCTGAATATATTATTACAGACTTATGTTTTCAGCAGTGTTTCTAACGTCGGCAAACTACTTGCAGATGCCAGGGCGTGGCGGGCACCATCAGACGGCTATGCTGCTGGCCTGCGCTATACAGATGTTACCTGTCTATAGTAATGTTGTTTTTTTTTATTATTTGTGTTGGCTGTACTTGTATTTCAGGTGAGTAGCCATGGGAGGACACGACTCAGGGGCACAGCACCACTTCACTGGCATCAAGAAGTACTTCAACTCTTATACCATGGTCGGCAGGAGGAATGTACGTGATTAAAAGGGTTAAGGGGGGGTGTATAGTGATTTTGTCAGCTTTATCTAAAGTTTTTTTTTTTTTTTTTTTTCTGCAGTGTGTACTGGCCACATACGCAAGCATTGCAGCGATTGTCCTTTTCTTTAAGTTAAAACCCAAGAAACAAGCGGCAGTCACAGATAAATAATGGTACGTATGGAAATAGACGTGGCCCGGGACAAGGTAGAACCATAGTGATGTCCTAGTGCAGGCATCAGCAACCTTCGGCACTCCAGCTGTTGTGAAACTACAACGCCCAGCATGCTCTTTCCACTTGTGTGGGAGTTTAGAGAGCAGCCAAGCAAGTGTGCATGATGGGAGATGTAGTTTGACAACACCTGGAGGGCCGGAGGTTGCTGATCCCTGTCCTAGTGAATGGCAGTGGACTTGCAGCGTGTGTCAGGGAGAGCACCCGTCCTGAACCCCCAGCACTGCCGGGGTTGCATAGCATTATATTAATTTATGATGCTATGTAACCCTTAGGCCTCTTTCACACGGGCATCACGTTTTGGCTCCGGAGGCGTCCCGGGTGCAATGCGGCGAACCCGTGCGAGTAGGTACCCAATTGCAGTCAGTTTTGATTGCACCCGCGCGATAAAAACTGAACGGAACGCAATGTGTTTTGCACACGTGTGATAAAAAACTGAATGTGGTACCCAGACCCGAACTTCTTCACAGAAGTTCAGGTTTGGGTTCAAGGTTGTGTAGATTGTATTATTTTCCCTTATAACATGGTTATAAGGGAAAATAACAGCATTCTTAATACAGAATGCATAGTAGAATAGGGCTGGAGGGGTTAAAAAAAAACACTTTTTTTTAACTCTCCTTTATCCACTTGTTCGTGCAGCCCGGCTTCTCTTCTGTCTTCTTCTTTGAGGAATAGGACCTTTTGATGATGTCACTGCGCTCATCACATGATCTTTTACCATGGTGACGGACCATGTGACGAGCATAGTGACGTCACCACAGGTCCTTTTTCCTGTGCACAGCAAAGATGAAGACAGATGAGAAGCCGGGCTGCGCGTACAAGTGGATTAAGGTGAGTTAAATAAATATTTTGTTTTTAACCCCTCCAGTCCTATTGTACTATGCATTCTGTATTAAGAATGCTATTTGCCCTTATAACTATTGCACCCTTACAGTTCTGGAATGTATTGTATTGCAGTGACAGCATTATGTCAGTGTTATCCAATACATTCCAGAAATGTAAGGATTACATAGCATTATAAATCAATATAATCTGATGTGACCCCGGCAGGTCAGGACAGGAGCTGCTGCATACTCACGCTGGGAGTCCGGCGTTAGACAAGCGTGTCCTGTGTTATGGGGACTGCGCCTTTCACAGGCGCGCACAGCATTATACTGATTTATGTTGTGTGTCTATGCTTGACCTGTATCTACTGAATTATACGGACATAATGCGATCAGTATCATTCTGTAGAAGTAAGGTCATGCAGGGACACACAGCATCATAAATCAGGGCCGTGCACTTCTGTAAAACATGCAGTGTCCATAACGGGGAATCGCGCTTACACATGGTGCGTGATTTCAGCACAGGGCACGCTCGTCTGAAAGAGACTTTAGGCCCCATGCCCATGGTGCATAGTAAGTTCAGATTTTCCACTTGGAAAATCCACATCATAATACAGTACCAGCTTAGTAGAGGAGTTTTTCTAAACGTACAGTGTAGAAACTTTCCATGCAGAATACGACCGATGGTGCGGATTTTGGAAATCGACAGCATGTCCGTTGTTTCATTCTCTGCCTTATTAGTGTAGTTCCGGGATCAGCAACCTTCAGCACACCAGCTGCTATGATACTACAACTCCCAGCATGCACACTTACTTGCCTGTTCTTGTTAGGGCTCTTTCACACTTGCGTTCTTTTCTTACGGCATAGAGTTCCGTCGTCGGGGCTCTATGCCGGAAGAATCCTGATCAGTTTTATCCTAATGCATTCTGAATGGAGAGAAATCCGTTCAGGATGCATCAGGATGTCTTCAGTTCCGGACCGGAACGTTTTTTGGCCAGAGAAAATACTGCAGCATGCTGCGCTTTTTGCTCCGGCCAAAAATCCTGAACACTTGCCGTAAGGCCGGATCCGGAATTAATGCCCATTGAAAGGCATTGATCCGGATCCAGCCTTAAGCTAAACGTCGTTTCGGCGCATTGCCGGATCCGACGTTTAGCTTTTTCTGAATGGTTACCATGGCTGCTGCGACGCTAAAGTCCTGGCAGCCATGGTAAAGTGTAGTGGGGAGCGGGGGAGCAGTATACTTACCGTCAGGGCGCCCCACGCTCATGGATGACGTGTCGCATGGATCACGTCATCCATGCGCATGGGGCGCTCTGATGTCATTCTGGAGCACCCCGGGAGCCGCACGGACGGTAAGTATACTGCTCCCCACTACTACTATGGCAACCAGGACTTTAATAGCGTCTTGGCTGCCATAGTAACACTGAACGCATTTTGAAGACGGATCAGTCTTCAAATGCTTTCAGTTCACTTGTGTTTTTCCGGATCCGGCGTGTAATTCCGGCAAATGGAGTACACGCTGGATCCGGACAACGCAAGTGTGAAAGAGCCCTAAGTCCCATAGAAATAAAAGGAGGATTCTGGGACAGAAGAGATGGAGCTCCAGAGGTTGCTGATCCCTGAACTAGGCCAGCGATGAACACAGGCCGCTGTCAGATTCTTAATGGACAACCACTTAGTTTAGTTACACCAGGTGCTCTGCTTTAGGCCTCATGCGCAGGAACGTATTTTCTTTCCGTTATTTTTGGACCGTATACGGAACCATTCATTTCAAAGGGTCCGCAAAAAAAAAAGTTACTCTGTGTGCATTCAGTTTTTGTTCCGCAAGAAAATAGAACATGTCCTATTATCCGCATTACAGACAAGGATAGGACTGTTCTATTAGGGGCCAGCTGTTCCGTTCTGCAAAATACATATGGTCGTGTGCATGAGACCTTAAACAGATGTCTTTTAAAGAGCATTCTAAGGTGTCATGTAGCAGACAGTCTTTTTACGCTGTGCTGCCTGAGAATGCAGGTCTGGTCATAAATTGGGTGAATCCCGTCAGTCTATGCTCCTACACTGAAATATACTCCAGCCGCCGACTTCAATTGTCATTTATGACAGCCCAGCCCCTACCACTCCCCGGTGTCAAGGGCAGCATAAAAATGCTGGGTGCAACTAAATTTGGGCACACAACAGGGATGTGCAACATTTTATGCCAAAAACTTACACATAAGGACAATGATAAATGACCCCCAGTCTTTTAACCCTTGACTTATATGTTCCCATTACCCTACTAATTGTTGTGACTTGTTAACAGGTTCCTGGACAGAGAGGCTGCAGGACCATCTCCCCTCCCATGGACTCGCTCACATCTTGACATTAAAAACCAGATAGCTTGTATTTGTATTGTCTTTATTTGCAAGATAAAAAGGTCTGTACAAAATGCGGCGGCGGCGCCATCCTGCCCAGGCGGCCATGTTCCACTTCACCAGTTTGTTGGTCTGAGTAAATAAATGTTTCACAAGTCCCTCCTGTCTCTTCTGTGACGTTATTGCTCCAGCATCAATTAGAACCAGCCTAGATTTATTCCCTGTCGAGGTAGTAAGTACAGTGCTTAAGACGGGACTTAGAGGACCTTTCATCTGTTTAATCCCTAGTCTAATTAGGGTCTTGCCTTATCGGGCGGCCCCCACTGATGTCATCGCTTTTTATTTTTTTTCAGCTGCTGATTTTGGCGCCTTATTATAATGAGCTGACTGTTATACTAGGCGGAGACTAGAGCAGTTCTTTTCTCCCTGGCTGTGAGCGCATCCAATCAGAGTGCACCGCTCATAGCCAGGGAGGAGCTCATTCTTCCGGGCTATGAGCGGTGCGCTCTGATTGGATGCGCTCACAGCCACGAAAAAAAGAACCGCTCCAGTCTCCGCCTAGTATAACTAAATTGGCTAATTAGAACATAAGGCGCCAAAATCAATGGTTAACAGCGGACGAGGAAAAAAAAAAGTGCAATGACATCAGTGGGGGCCGCCGTATAAGGCAAGACCCTAATTAGACTAGGGATTAAACAGATGAAAGGTCCTCTTTAAAGGTAAACTAATGTCTAGGGGGGGGGGGGGATGTAAATACATGGACATATACAGCCACTGGTAACACTCATAATTTATGGCTAATATCCAGGCTGCACTTGGAACCTGAAGACGCGCCAAGTCTTCCTCCAGCCGGCAGTCCGTGGGCCTTGGGTACTGCTTGCACCTGTGTAACTGCATCCTAAGGCTATATTGTCACACAACTGACGATCAGCTCTTTAGTCTGAATACAAGTCAGAAATTTCTGTATGTTCTGCTGCTGTTGTAAATCCTAAGGGTGCTGGCACACAGCGCAGTTCTGACATGCATTCACACTCCGTGGTGTGTTGCGGACAAGAATAGGACATGTTTTATCTTTTGCGGACCTGAAGATCGGGGCCGCGCTCCGCAAATGCTGACAGCACACTGTGTGCTGTCCCCATAGAAAATTAATGGGTCCGCAACGGATGCGGACGTGTGAATGGAGCCTTAGGCCCCCTGCACACGATCAGGATTGCGCGCGGAAAATCCGCACCGTAGGTCATGTCCATTGTATTCTATGAGAATTTGAAATTCTCAATGCACACGATGCGGATTTTTTCCTCGTGGATTTTGACCTGCGGTGCGGATTTTAAAATCCACGACATGTCAATTAATTTTTTTTTTCCTGACCGGATTTTCTTCATTCACTTAGTGAAATCCGCACGCAAATCTGTATACAAATCCGCACCAATTAATGCGGATTGACCGCACAGATTTGCCTGCGAACACCTGCGGATTTCAGTGCGGATTCTCCGCACATGAATCCTGAACGTGTGCATGTACCCTTATTGTAGCTGGCTGAAATGAAGTCATTTCCACTATGCAGAAGACCAGGGTTTAATGAGGCCAATTAAACGGCATCCTGCATGTCAGAACTGCAGCGTGCCAGCACCCTAACACATTGGCTTCAGGATACTAATTTCCTCTGTTGGTTGAAACATTCAGGACCTGCTTTTCAGTCATTAGATGGTAGCACCCCTATTGTATGAAAACCCATGCAGTTCTTCCACTGCTGTACAACTAGAACCATTGTAGCTATTTTACAGTATCTGCCCTTTTACTGACTGACCGGGGGAGGGAAATGTTATATCTGAGAATGATCAATCTAGTCACACCTATGGCACCAGAAAAGGGGGGGGGGGGGGGTCTAGATGGTAACAGTAAGCAGAAGACCCCTGGCACTAGTGGCATGAGAACTGTGCCAGATCAAAACACTGTCTGCTAACAAATGGCTTTCCTTCTATTTGAAAGTATCCATGCAGTTCGAGAGGAAAAAACAAACAAACAGCACAACTGATGGCAGGGTGACATACTGGTGGATTAATAGCACCTGTATTAGACCCTGGTCACATCTGATTGTAGTTCCGGCAGGCTGTGTCAGAAGTCACTGCCAGATCTACAAACAGATATGAACGAGGCCTTACCCATGTCCCTTACAAGGGTCCTTTTAAATTTATAGATCCAGCAGATTATTGGGAATAAAGTACATATTTCCAACATGTATCAGAGCATAATCAGCGCTCAGGCCACATTTACATATAGCAGTCTCTATAGAGAGTTCTTGTTTCGACAATGAATATTTTTGATGCAGGCAGAAGGACACTATCACCGGATGACGAGCGTTTGTGGCACCTTTCACACATTATAGGGAACAGGCATTTATCTAAATTCTTATCCCCACTAATCAGTCGCTGTAAAAGACCCTTAGGGCTCTTTCTTGTTACTGCTCTGCTGTCTGGAGCAGGGCGTGGCCCTCTTTCAGGCACGGCATCCCCTCATGTGAAAGAGCCCTTAAAGAGGACCTTTCACCGATTCTTACCCTATGAACTAACTATACAGACATGTAGAGCGGCGCCCGGGGATCTCACTGCACTTACTATTATCCCCGGGCGCCGCTCCGTTCTCCTGCTATGCCCTCCGGTATCTCCGCTCACTAAGTTATAGTAGGCGGAGTCTGCCCTAGCGCTGGCCAATCGCAGAGCTCACAGCCTGGGAGGTTATGTTCTCCCAGGCTGTGAGCTCTGCAATGCGATTGGCCAGCGCTAGGGCAGACTCCGCCTACCATAACTTAGGGAACAGAGATACCGGAGGGCATAGCAGGAGAACGGAGCGGCGCCCGGGGATAATAGTAAGTGCAGTGAGATCCCCGGGCGCCGCTCTACATGTCTGTATAGTTAGTTCATAGGGTAAGAATCGGTGAAAGGTCCTCTTTAAGGTTGCTTCTACATCCTCAGTGACTGAGCAAAAACCAGGACTAGATCCCAGAGATCAGGAATAGACTTGCACCTGGTTTTTGGCTCAATCACTGCCTGTGTGAATGAAAGGCACTTCACATAGGCCAAAATCCACCCAACAAGCGCTCATAGGAATGTTTGTTAGCAATTATCTGGAGGTGTAAGGGCTGCTTCACATAAGCCATTCCATTGCAGTAATCAAACTGTGTGTCAGCAGGAGCGCGCAGCGTCATGATTTATAATTCTATCTCTGCTTGACCTTACTTCCACAGATGGATTTATGTCACTATAATTCTGTATCAGTAAGGTCAAGCGGAGGCACACAGCACTACAAGTCATGATAAGGCCATGTACTCGTGTGAAACAGCCCTAAAAGGTGCCACCACTGAACAAGCAATACACTTGTTCGTTGGGTAATGGGATAGGTTGTGCAGGCACCTAAATTGTCATTTGCCGGCAGCAGATCGTGCTGTATAAAACAACCTGCTGCCGTCAAACAATGAGTCTGTAAGGGGATGAGTGATGGTAATAGCTCCTCCCCATACTGTGGAGGAGATCTGACAATTTAGGGCTCATGAACATATTTTTTTTTCTGTGTATGTACTGTTTTTTTGCAGCCTGTCTGTGCACCCATCCACTTCAATGGGGCTGTAAAAAAAAAGACAAGATTACTGCATGGCCATTCCACAAAATACAGAATTCACACGGCTGGTATCTGTTTTGTGGATCTGCAGACCGCAAAACATCCAACAGTCAGATGCATGAGCCCTTACAGGGCTTTAATAGCCTATACATGAAGACTGTTTTTTTTGGTGGATGGGTTCTGGCTATAATTTTCAAGTCACTCAATGTATTGTACCTCCTTTTTGTTTGGACTTTTAGCTCAGCAGACTGCCTCGCTTGCTTTTTTTCTTACTCAGGCCATTCACTCTGGTCGGACAGGCCCCTGTAGTGCCTAAATTACAACACATTGATAAAAGGACATCTGTCAGCAGATCTGTACCTATGACACTGTCTGACCTGTTACATGTGCGCTTGGCAGCTGAAGACGTCTGTGTTGGTCCCATGTCCATCTGTGTCCGCATTGCTGAGAAAAATGATTTAAATATATCCAAATGATCCTCTAGGAGCAACGGGGGCGTTGCTGTTACACCTAGAGACACTGCACCCTCTGGAGAGGACATGGCAGTTGCAGAGAGAGCAGAGCTTCTAGGTGTAAGGACAACGCCCCCATTGCTCCAAGAGGGTAATTTGCATATAATAAAACATCATCATCTTTCTCAGTAATGCGGGCACATAGGAACATGGGACCAACACAGACGTCTTCAGCTGCCAAGTGCACATGTAACAGGTCAGCCAGTGTCACAGGTACAAATCTGCTGACAGATGCCATTTAAGTGCAATGGTCTTCTGTAGACATCTTTTCTAGGCCTATCAGGAGAATAGAGGAGCCATACTGTTCCTCAGATTCTACTAGTATACTTTCCCTCACAGCAGCAGTGGATTCCCTATCTCTGTATAGGAGTTTTCTTTGTGCTGACAGTTACAGAAAGGCAATATTACATTTTCAATGGCATATTAATGCTGGAATGAAAACAAAAAACAGTCACAAATGCAAACAAACTTTCTATGAATACAGAGTATAATAAAAATACCCCTTTTTAACAGAAGTGTCCCTTTAAAGATGCTGAGAGAGACCTAATCCGTCACACTCGTGTGAAAGAGGCCTAAAGGTCAAACAGTTTCAGAAAGCAAAAGAATAAAGGTCAAAAGGAGGCAGTTTCTGAAAACAACAAAACCACACACAAAATACCCTCATTCAGATGTATAGAACAGGGTATAGAGGCTGTGAATATTCCCCAACCCTCCACCCCATTATAAATCAATGGGATCTACTTGAAAACAGATCCACTGTCAGACACCATGATGGCAATATCGATATAACCTTAAGGCAGGGATAGCCAACCTGCGGCTCTCCAGCTGTTGCAAAACTACAACTCCCAGCATGCCCGGACTGCCTACAGCTATCAGCCTACAGCAGGGCATGGTGGGAATTGTAGTTTTTCAACAGCTGGAGAGCCGCAGGTTGGCTATCCCTGCCTTAAGGGCTCATGCCCACGAGCGCAAGTGGAAATATACAGGCACTGGCTGTGTGCACACCACTTGCGGATGCGGACCCATCAACATGTGGTGTGGTGGCAAGGAGCCAAAACTCCATTCACTTCAATGGCAGTACCACTGCAGGAACCAGCTCCATCCACTACACAATGTACAGAACTACTCCGAAACAGCCGATTGGCAGGGGTGCGGGTTGTCAGCCCCCCGCCGATAAGGTATCAATAGCCTGGCATAGGTAGTCAATATAAAAATAATGAACAACCCCTTTGAGGTTGTAAATATCTCCTGAAATAGGTCTGCTTTAACAACTCAGTGGATTGTATGGTAATTGATGGATGGATATAAGTATAGCTGCCAGTAAATAAAAAATCTAAACCACTATACAAAGACACGAAGTAATGTGGCCTGTTTGTATATTTCTACACCTAGAGCGGTAATCATGCAGGACAAAGTGACGAGAAAAAGAAATCTTCATTGCGATGCTACTAATATCATATAACTAGCATTACATGTGCATTGGGGGCGACATCTGGTGGACAAGCCGAGTAACAGCACCCAATCAGGCAACAGCAAAATAATAAAGCAAAGAGACATCTGCAACAAACAGCAGCTTCAAAAGCTTTCAAAATAGGGCTTTGCAAAGACGGTCACATTTTATATTTTTCACCAGAAGAGGGTGGGAAAGTGGGCACGGTTATCGCTGTAAGTCTCGCTCCATACACCAGCAGGGTGCTGGGCATCACCTGACATTTTACTATGGAGCCTTGTCCACTGGCGATGCTTCTGTGGTTGGTGCCGATTCAGATGCCTCATTAGCTCTTTGGCTCCATATAACTTTTGTCACGCAATATTTTGCAGTCGCCTTATTGGATGCTCCCCTTGCTTGTACAATATTATTTGATATTAATAGCATTATAATAAAGAGTATATATTATTATCCGGCATGATTAGCACATTAGATTGGGTGTAATATCTGTTCACATGCATAAGGACCATTATATGCCAGATTAAAGGGGGTTGTTCACTCCTTTTGGGCAAACCCCACTTCCCAGCATGGCCAGAACTGCAGAGGGAATCATTCTTGCCTCATCCCCCGTGGCCGGGTTTTGGCTCCCTCACTCCCCTGCCATTGCTGCAGGACTCAGGTTCCCCCCCCTTTCCCCAAAGTGGTTACATGACCCAATGACATGACACATAGGGTACACATCACCCGCATCAGACCAGATGTTGATATGCAGAGACCATAGATCTGCAGCGGCAAGGGAAGGAGATGTGGGGATTAGGTGAGCGATTGCTGTTGCAGGTCCAGCCATGCTGAGGGGGAAGGGGGGGCAGAGTCTGCCTGAAAATCCCTTTAAGGTTGGGGCTACAAAACAATTTCAGCCATGACACCCTTCTTGCAACCAAAGATCTCTGTGTAGCACTGCAGTCACTGAACTGGGGGCGCAGCAGGACTACCACGTTGCCACAACCATCACATTGGATTCTTTGTGACCCAATGGCTACTCTGAACACAGAGCTTTGGTCACTGCCCAGATTGGCATGTAGCCCCCAGCCTTAAACTCACCACCTATCCACAGGATAGGTGATAAGTGTGATCCCCCCCCCCCCCCCCCAATCACAAGAACGGGTTACCTCTATGGCGACACGATGCTAAAGAGAATATAGAAATCGCCATGGAAAATAGCATAGTGATAAAGTGAAGGTCCTCCTTTTAGCATAAATTTAACTGACGAGTCAACCTTAAAAACATCTTCTGACATGTTGTGTGAGGGACGCCAAGCTTTGACCGCTTCCCAATTCCCAGGGACAGCTGCACCACTGGAAACGGTGGTGCCGACAGCACAATCGCGTGAGGCACTTCCAATGCTTCCTCATTGCCCCTGAAATCTGAGACCACCACTGAAATCAGTCTAATACATAGATGCAGTGTTACATGTACACAAGCACTCAGTGCTCAACTATAACAGTCATTAGATCACAGCACCATTTCTGCATATGCCTTTCAGCCCTGCTGCTTTCCATATAAAGCCGATCCCTAGGGCGACCAAGGCAGTGCAGTGAATGCAAGAGGATCTTGCGGAAATTGACATCGGAAATCCCATTTGGTAACTTCATTGCATAAGTTGGCCCCCGCCCTTGGCTGGACGCTTCATCACTGCGGGCTGTACGCTCCAGACGCCAGGAGGAGGTTTCTTCTTGTGAAATGAAGGTGGATAACAGGGGTGGATTTGGTCATGTAAGAACCGAGCAGTAAGTCTTGGGAATTTTCATGTAAGTTTATATGACCTGTAGCACTTGTAAAGTCATCCGTTTCCAAATCTTCAAAAGCCTTTATTGCATCCCATAAACAAACTGTATTATCCATCGAACCTAGAATGGATATAAAGGAAAAGAGGATTTAGAAAATACGGTACACAGCAAACTGAAGAAACCATTCCTTAAAAAGGGATTGAGCAGCCAGTAATGGTGATGACCTATCCTCAGAATAGGTCAATATTACTGGCTGCACCTCCCCTAAAATACACCCCCTTGTGGAAAGAAGGATAAAGCACAGGGCTGCAGATCATTTCAATTTTAAGGAGAATTCTGTGTATAAGAAGATGCAGACAAGCTGAATTTCCACCGATCTGTGATCATATCTACATGTTACCTAGGGATTTTGTTGCATTTATTATTTTTATTTTTTTATGGGGGGGGGGGGGGGTGAAAACACCATTCACATGTATTGTACTGTGAATTGCAGCACAGAATACACAATTTAACTTCACCTAAAATTGGTACTTAACAAAAATTCCTGCTCTCAGTTGCTATCATTTTAAAAATGCTGTTATTAGGAAAGAGGAGACTGACAGTATATACGTAACCTACCTGATGCTAAAATTTCTCCATCGCGACTAAATCTAAGTGCATAGATTGTGTTGGTGTGACCCTTTAACTCTCCAACCATTAAACCATGGCCAATGTCCCAAAGCAAGACTCTGGCATCTGTGCCTCCGCTAGCTAGAAACTTTCCATTAGGAGTAAAGGTCAGCGAGTGAATAGGTCCCTGCAGAAAAACAAATTGCAGATCAGTCACTGCACACAGAAGCAACATCGAGAAGTACCGTACAGGTCACATCAAAATCATTTATATAGTACGATAAAAAAAAAGTCCATCACAATTCATCTGGTGTGCGGGAGAGGAACTGGACAAAGGAATATGGTAAACTTCAAAACTATGAAGGGAATGGTTAGTTGGTTTTGCATGAGTCTGCGTTGCCTTAGGGTAGGTTCATAAAAAGTCATTTAGACTCAAATTTTGGTGTGGATTCTGCACCAAAAATCCACGCAGAGCTTCTCCAATGATTTTTAAAAAAAAAAATGTAATCAAAGAGTGAGGGCTCATGCACACAAACGTATTTTCTTTCCATGTCCATTCCGATTCCGTATGTCCGTTCCGTATTACGGACAAGGATAGGACTGTTCTATAACTGTAAAAAAAAAACAATTCATAAATAAAAAATAATTGTGCCTCAGAACCAGATCCAAAAGTTGGATAATAAAGTCCTGACAAACCACAGAGTATTAGCTATCCACCAGACATCTCCGGACAGCCGACACTCCCCTGGAGTGATCAATAGAAGTATAGAGACTCGTGACGGCTTCTTTTGAGGATCCATCTGGTTTAAAAAAAAATCAGTCCTGAGGGTCGGCTGTCCGGAGATGTCTGGTGGATAGCCAATACTCTGTGGATTGTCAGGATTTTATTAGCCAACTTTTGGATCTGGTTCTGAGGCACAACAATTTTTTGTTTATGGATTGTTTTTTCTTACAGTTACAGGGGACCACCATGGGGTCAAATGTCTTCATGGCAGCCCTCGAGGAGGACCTTGTCTATGTATCCCACCACTTCAGTCATGTACTGGGGTGGTGGCGGTACACAGACCATGTCTTCCTGATTTGGCAAGGTGATTCTTCATCTTTAGCATTATTCCACACTTTTTTGAACCAGATGGATCCTGATATCTTTTTTACTCTGACACACGAATACAATTTTTGGATACTATGGTTTCAGTGGTGGGTAACTTATTATCTACTGATATTTTCACTAAACCAACTGATTGTAACACTGTTGCATTACAATAGTTGTCACCCTAGATCTATTGATTCATTGCCATATAGCCAGTTATTTTAGGGTTAAAAGGATAGTGCAGGATCCTGACAAACTACCCATTCATTATGCTCCGATGGTGCGTAAATTTCAACAGAGGATATCCCTCTCGGGTGATTCAGAAACTTCTAGACAAGGTTAGGTATCCACAAAAGATTAAAACTGATGTTACATCTAATAAAATGGTTCGGATTCCTTTTATATCGACCTACTCTGAACAGTGTATCAGTTGCCAGGATTATTCGTAAACACTGGACAATCCTGAAGAGTAATTTGCCACAGATTGAAGCTTTATCTGTACCCACTCTCATCTTACAGGCGCCCTGCCAATTTACAAGTCAAATTGGTACGGGCTGATGTTCCTACTAAGGGTTTGGTGCAGACTTATATTGGGACTCGACGAAAGGGATGTTTTCCTTGTTTGAACTGCATAAAATGTTAGTTTATGATTAAGGGGGGACAAGTTTATTCATCCAACATCTGGGACCCAATATGACATTCGTCACTTTTTGACATGCGATAGTGGTATGTTTATGTGCTTTCGTGTCTATGTGGTCTCCCATATGTTGGGCTTTCTATCTGCCTGACGGTTCTTTGCCTGGTTCTGCTCTGGTTTTGGGGTCATTATTTTATGATACATATATTTATATATTTTTTTCTTTTTCTCTTTTTTAGATTATCATCAACATTTTCGCAGCGGTGTGTACAGAGGGCATCCTCAGGATCCTGGGTCAATTTACATACTGAATTACCAAGAAGATAGGGATTCATAATGGCACAATGACGTTTATGTTGGATTAATTACTTTAGCCTGTATATGGATTTTTAAGTGAGTGGTGGTTCACGTTCACCTTTTAACTGGGTTTGGGGGTGACGTTGGGTTGGAGGGCGTTTGGCATGGACGTGTCTTACGCCTCTACCCCATTATAGGCTCGTGGTGATGATCATGCATAATGATAACTACAGGGCCCCCCTCTGTTTGCCCAGAATATGCTTGGCATTTTAGCCATGTAGCTTATAAGGGCTTTTTTTCCCTTTTTTGGTTTTTTATAAAACCATGGAACCATGAGAACTCCTATGTACATCCTGAGTACAGCGGTGATATGTATGTCTTTATTTATAGGATCTAGACATGTAATATTATCCATACATATTGGTCTTTTGACTTTTTTTGCCTTTTGTCTCCCCATTTCTCTATAGTTGTGACTGCGGTGTCTAGTTGTCTAATTGGTAAGCGCTTCGCCTGCGTGGGGCAGTCAGCTGTTACTATGGCAACGACGCTAGTTTTACTGGTGTTGGTGGCCTATGTGCGCTCGCTCCTCCCCGTCGACTTGTCGTGTCCAAGCACTCCTCTCTGCGTAGTCTCGCGATGATTGTTCAGGTGATGAGATTGGTCATGTGATCTGTCATGTGACTTAGATGACGTCTCCTGATTCCGTTTGTTTGTGGTGTGGTTGCTAGGCTTCTGGACATGCGCAGTCATACTTGGAGGACGCGGATCTTGCCGCCGCATATCTGTCCCCGCTGTGTGAGTTTCTTTTATCTATAACAGCTGTTGCTGACACTTAATGATGCACGAGTGATTTATTGAGTCCAATATACACATTCTATATTGTGTGTATAAATCATGTATGCTAATAATTTGCACATTTGTACACAATCATGGATACTGTATTTTTGCCACATAAGTAATTCTATAATCATGTTTTATGGATTTTAAAACACTTTTTATATTACACTATTGATTTGATTGCTACTTAATTTGCTGCTATGTATTCTGGGTACATATACCCCTGTGAGACACCATTTTATATGATTGATAAAGACTGCATTGAGCGTTTGAAACGTTGCAGAGGGGTCAATAAAGGGTCCACCGTTTTTCACTTTATCTACTGGAGTGCTGCTATATAACACACACACACACACACACACACTGCTCTTACACACAATGTAACTCAAAGTCAATCACACTTCTGTGAAATCAATCTGTCCAGTTATGACGCAACACTGATTGCGAATCAATGTCTCCTGCTGTTGTGCAAATTGAACAGACAACAAGTAGAAATGATAGGCAATTAGCAGGACAACCCCTATAAGTGGTGGTTCTGCCGGTGGGGACCACAGACCATTTCTCGGTTCTCATCCTTTGGCTGTTTTGGTCACTGTTGCATTTTGTCATTGCTCTCACCCCTAGAGGTAGAATGAGGCGGCATCTACAACCTCGCTTGTGAGGATCTAATTGGATCCAGTGCAGCAAGGAGAGAGCGCGGATGCGTCTCTCCCCTCGTTCTAGAAAAAACGTCAGGTGTTTCAGCACTTAGACCTCCACCAATTACAGCTTTTGATATGCATCTAACATATCAAAAGTTGTGTGAAACGTTAGTGATACTTTGAGGACCCCCCCCCCCCCCCCCCCCAATTGTGAGAGGTGAGAAGATCGGATAGACTTGCTGCATGTGAGGCTGACAGGTCTCTGTTTTCCCTCTATGTATGTTGTTTGGCAGGATCTCACCTCTCCTCAGGTGCCGCTCGTTATCAGTGATGAGGCTCTATTTAGATCCACCTCACACTGCTGTCCATGCGGTTGATAGTTTCTGCTTGGAGTTGCTAGTGCTGGTTTGTCTAGGATCTCCTGCTTCTCCATTCATCTCTAAGCTAAGTACTTGTTGCCTTCGCTGTTTCTTATTATCTGATGTGTGTTGTTTCTAGGCCTCAGGGAGACGCAGGTTCCTTCATTCTGGAAGAAACCAGCTGTCCCATCCCCTGCTACCTATCCTAGGGCTCGTCAGTTTTAGCAGGGCTTTAGGTATCCAGTGCTCATACTGGCAGGAGTTAGGGAAAGGCCTACTAGGTCACCATCCCTCTTCCTTAGCTTTTGAGGCCTAGATTGTTGTCTATTCGTTGTGGTGTGTATTTGGTGTTTTCCCTTCGCCTTAACCTGTGACATCATGCCAGTTATCAGTTTAGTCACCCTTCTTTGAACGTTCTCCATCTCCAGGGGGATCTTTTGTATGAACTGGAGCAGAGAAATGACATTCCAGAAGAATATTCCTACATGTGACTGTCCCAGTTTTACTACCCCTAGGAGATATGGTACATTAGTACCCAGTTGCATCAATTTACATTTATCCACACAAATTATTTGCCATAATTTGATAACCAAATAATCTGTCAGCTTGTAGTTTATGAACATATCCATCATCCCCTAAAATTTCAAAGCTTTTTATATAGTTTTAGGTCTAGTAAAACGATTACAAGGTGGAATTTGTATAGTTTGTTTAGAGGCGACAATACATTATGTAGTGGTAAACTATACCTTGTGTCCAGTAAAGATCCTTACACAGTTCCCATTGAGCACATCCCACATTCTGACTGTCCTGTCCGTGGAGCCAGTGGCTATATAGTTAGAATTGGGATGGAAACGTGTACTTATCACATCTGCCAGATGGCCAGCAAATATACGTAGAGGCTGATAGTGGTCAGTAGCCCATAATCTGAAAATGACAAAATGAAGCAGCAATTAGATCTAGTTAGACATCTACAGTAGTTTTCCGTTGTTAAGGCTGTGTTACACAGCCTGATGTGGCAGACAATTGTCAGGAGGGAAGTGTTCCCACCCGGTAATCGCCTGCTTCCTAGCAGAGGAGACCCGGTGCTATTACATGCAGGGATCTCCTCCTCAGTATAAGGACGAGTGATCTCTATGCCATCGCTCGTCCCCATGCTGTATAGTGATTTGCAGATTTGGATTGCCCGATGGAGCGTATGCTCGTTCACTGGGAAGTCAGCGGCAGTATTACACTGCAAAAAATGGGTTTTTGTACTTACCGTAAAATCCTTTTCTCGTTGGATGCATTGGGGGACACACCACCATGGGTATATGCCCAGCTGCCACTAGGAGGCGGACACTAAAAAAGAAAAGTGTTGGCTCCACCCAGATGGGCTATACCCTCTGCTCAGACACTATACTAACCAGTTGGTCCGAAGGCAGTAGGAGCATCAAAAAACCAGACGAACAGTGAAGCCAACATGTCCTAAACCAGAAAGAGGACCATTATCAAAGGGTCCTGGGAAATCTGGAAAACCTGAACGAAGGAAAACAAGAGTGGGATCTGTGTCCCCCAATGCATCCAACGAGAAAAGGATTTTACAGTAAGTACAAAAATTCTTTTTTCTCGTGAATGGCATTGGGGGACACCATGGGACGTCCCAAAGCAGTCCCCGAGGGGAAAAAAAAACAGCCATGTCAAAAACCTAGCGCACAGCTGCTTGCAAAACCTTGCAACCCAAACTGGCATCAGCAGAGGCCAAGGAATGAATATGGTAAAATCTGGAGAAGGTGTGAACTGAGGCCCGGGTGGTGGCCTTGCAGACCTGGGAAGCAGAGGCTAAATGCCAGAGTGAGCAGTCACCCGGAAGCGGAGCCTACGACCCTTCGCCAAATAAGCTTCCTTGACAGCTGACCTAATCCAACAGGAGATGGTAGCTTTGGAGGCTTGTAAACCCTTACATGAGCACTCAGGAAAAACAAGAGTCAGATCGATGGAAGGACTCAGTTAGCTGGAGATACAGCCGAAGCGCCCAAACCACATCCAGACTGTGGAGATACCACTCTCTGGGATGAGAGGGGTTGGGACAGAAAGAAGGTAGAACAATCTCCTCAATAATGTGAAAGGGAGAAACCACCTTGGGAAGAAAGGAGGGAACCTTGTCCTGGTGAAAAACCAAAAAGGGGGTCCTACAAGACCGTGCCGCCAGCTCGGAGACTCTGCAAATGGAAGTAATCGCAACTAAACACAACTTTAAAGGAAGACATAAGAAAGGGAGACCTCCTTCAAGGGCTCGAAGGGAGAGGCTTGAAAGGCATCTAGGACCAAATTAAAATCCCAGGACCAAATTAAAATCCCACCGCAGAACGGAAGAGAGGGACCCAATGCACCACCTCCCGAAGGAAAGTCTTAACCTGGGAACGAGAAGCCAAGGAACTTTGGAAAAGGACAGACCAGGCGGAGACCTGACCTTTGAGGAAGACCAGGCGGAGACCCTTCTCAGGGCCGGCCTGAAGAAAAGCAAGAATCCTAGGGACGTAATAAAAGGAGGGAGTGTAAACCTCGTCAGATTCACACCAGGCAAAGTAAGTCTTCTGGGTACGATGGTAAATCCTGGCCGACTGGGGTTTATGTGCATCTGCAGCCCAGGCCCGAAGCCAAACCGTGCGGTGGATGGCCACCGAGTTAGCAGCCGCCCTAACAGAGCATCACAAAGGTACCTGGAGAAGATGAGAGGCAAGGAGATGGAGCTCCCCCAGAGCAAAATCCGTGGGTAAGGACCGAACAAGCTGTTTGGCCCAGACCATACAGGCCTTAGCCACCCAAGACGTGGCAAAGGCAGGGCAGATAGTGGAACCTGCTGCAACGAATACAGACTTGGACAAGGAGTCTATCTTTTTGTCTAATGGACCAGACAAGGACGCCGCGTCTGCCAAAGGAAGGGTGGTGGCCGTAGCAAGTCGGGCCACTTGTGGATCTACCTGAGGTGGAACAGACCACATAGTAATGGACTCCAAGCAAAAGAGGACATCCAAACCCTTGGCGAGCTGAAGACTCCTATCCGGGTGACGCGCCACTCCTTGGCCAGGAGTGCGTCCAGATCCGCATGGTTAGGGAAAACCAAAGCGGGGCACCTGGAACGGCGGAATCCTGAGCTGAGGAGGAGGGGTCTTCCTGCACGTGGAGAGCGTCCCTAACTGCCCTGATGAGATCCTGCATGGCCGCAGACAGGGCAGTGCTCTGCTCTGATCCACAATCAGAGTTAGAGGAGTCCGCTGAGGCAGCAGAAGGTGCAGCAGTGGAGGATTCGTCGCCAGCAACAGACCTGTCCTGGGAATGACCCGAGGATGCCAAGGAGGAGCGGGACATGGTTGGTTTGCATCCTGAGAGGGTCTGGGGGCAAGGCACTGCGCACAAATTGCCTCAAGCTGACCGCAAGGCCACTTTTTATTACAGCGGGCACACGTATAATTCATGACGACCCCGCAGTGGGGCTGGGAGTCTTCTCTGGAAGAGGACATGAGGGCTGAGTGAGAGCCTGAAAAAAAGAAAAGCCAGCCAGAGGCTGTCCTACCGGACCCCAGGTGCTGTGTCCCCAAAGAGGTGCTGCAGCAGTCGCAGGAGTGCCAGGAAGGTTGCAGGAGATTGGAGAGCATCCCTTATTGAGTGCTGGCAAGATAGAGGTCCCAGAGGAAGAACTAGCCAGAAGGTAAACTCCACCCGCAGGCAAAAGCCCGTGCCAAACTGGGATAGGAGGGGAAAGAGACCCCTCCCAGGAGGGAAGAGAATCGGGGAGGGGCCAAGAAAAAAAGCCCAAGAAGCGAGGGGAGGGTACGAGAAGGATGCAGCCTAGGCTAGGTAAAAGATGGGGCCTCAATTAATTGAGGAGCGCCATCGTCGGGACAGAACTGCGGGAGAACGAGGTTCCCCCCGGAAGGAAAACAGGTGAAGGGGACTCCTGAGGAGAAACGATGCCAAAACCGGGGGAAACAGAGCACCAGGGGCCAAAGGACAGGTCAGGGAAGATGCGGCCCAGTCCCAGGCAGAGGCTGGGGACTAAAGTAAAGGAAGGCCAGGGAGGTGTATAGGTGGTTGAAGGCCCAGCTAACCAACTTCTGGATGGCAGGCAAATAACTTTAAACTGGGGAGCCACAGGCCATGCTAGAAGCTCCCACCACATGGGAAAAGGGAACTAATCTTAGACCCATGCGACAGGGACGCAGGGAGAATACTCACCGTCTGACGTCTTCAGGCGCCGCAGGGTCACCCCTTCAGCAAACTCGCACATATTTGGGATTACCGGCATGCCACTGCGGATGCAGTAATGGGGGACTGGGTGACCGGCGAAGTACTGAGAGTATGCACCCGCAGGGGGTGCAACTAAAGTGGATATCCACGATGGAGCCCCATCCTGCAGCAGGCCGAGAACTGCAGGAGAAGTTTATTTTTTTTTTTAAATAAAATTAAATTAAAATTAAAAAAAAGGAGCAAGACCTGCAAAAAAAAAAAAAAAGCAGGTCATGTCTGCCTCCTACAGACACCAAGTCTGAGCAGAGGGTATAGCCCATCTGGGTGGAGCCAACACTTTTCTAGGTCAGCCTCCTAGTGGCGGCTGGGCATATACCTATGGTGCTGTGTCCCCAATGCCATTCACAAGAAATAGTCGCTACCCAGCGTTCATACGAATGCTTGTTAATCATCTGCCAAAAAATTGACAGGTGTAATACAGGCTTTAGAATCTAGGGAAGGTGATCTTAGCTGGAACGTGAAATTTGCAGATGGAAACAGACTCCATGCACATAATGTAACCTGCAGGTTACAGAGCATGCATGCTCTCACATTCTGGGCAATATACATTTCACATGATATAGACAGATCACTTTACTCCCAGTAATTTAACTATAAAACCGTAGCAGTCACAGAAAAAAAACTATTTGCCCAGGAAACCGATTTGTTATATTAGAAAAAGGTGATTTCACAAGGTTATTTTTATTACCGTGCAACTCTGTCATGTCCTCCGGAAACAAAGTAATACCCATATGGCGAGAACTGTGCATCCCACACGGGATAATTGTGACCTTTGTACGCCACTAAGCAGGTAAAGGTCTGTAGGCTCCACAGCCGGACGGTGCCATCTTCTGAACTGGACAGCAAGTAGTTCCTAAAAGAGACCTGAAATGTTAGTTACCAGCACAAGAATGAAGCACGGATGCTCTGAACAAGCTACAAAAATTCTTTTCACCTGTCTGGGCTGAAGCTAGTTGCATATACAGGACCACTGTGACCACATAAAACTTTCACCTCGCTGGCAGTTTTCTCATCCATAATTCGCTCTAGAACATCATCTGATTCTTTGTCAATCACATTGAGATCTAATAGAAAAAAAGAAAAAATCAAGAAATTCTAATGCAATGTAGCTAAACAAGAAAACAGGTCCAGTAAAGAGTTATCCCACAAAAACTCCTTGTTGAGTGTCACCCAGGCTCCCATCATAACAGCAGGCAGAGAAACTTCTGAGCCGCTTAACCCCTTACATGCCAGTCTATAGGGACCATAGCCTCTATGTGGTTAGACAGAGGGAGGATTCCCGCAGTCACCCCAAGATGCAATTGCGGGACATCAATAGGTTACCAAAGTCATGCCTTGATAGACAACCTGTCTGTTAATTACTGCAATATACGCAATTGCAATAAAGTGCATACCAAAGACTTCTAAAAAGCGATCAGCATATTGCATTGTAAAGTTCCCCAGTCAGTGAGAAAAATAAATATTATAAATGTAAATTTTAAATATGACTAGTCCCACAAAGTAGGAATCCAAAGCAGGCTTTGGTTCAGAGGTACCAGCCAGTACCAAAGCCCACTTCGGATCCCTATTTTAAAAGGTTTTTAAAAACGCAGATATGAACACAGTAGTAGTTCACCGAAGTCTCAGGCAACTTCGGGCGAGATGAAGTTTGGCTCCTTGGAGCCCATACATTTTAATGCTATAATGAAACATTAAAAACAGTTTTTGAACAAATCGACTTCGGATCTATAATTCAAAAGTAGATTCGTTCAAGCCTAATTATAATGGATTTATGATGCAGTGTCTCTGCATGACCTTACTGCTACAGAAATATGGGAATCACTCTCACACAAACAGCAAAGTGGCTGTCCACTTTAGAATATAAGAATTATAAGTTGATTTTACCAGATGTGCTTTTAACACTGCGCAGTTTTTTAGGTGTCAGACTCCATACGCGCACAGTGGAATCGGCAAAGCCTCCTGCGATCATGCTGGAGTCATCAGTAATGTCCAATGCGGTCAGGCCCTAAATGGAAACGAAGAATAAATTTATACATAGTCCACAAATTATTATTTTTTAAACTCATTTTATTAGAGTATAAAGGTGCAATAGTAAATTACATGACATATGTCACATGACAGTAAATTCAGCAAATGAAAATGCAAAATCAAAACACACATTGACCTAAAACAAAAAGGAAAACAACCCGTGGTACATGGTTCTTGATGGTTTTCCCCTGAACGCAGCAGGGTCTCTGTCAAATATTAGAACTTTTCCTGCTCATCATAACACGTGGCATCCCAGGGGCCCTTTCTCAAGCGGCATTTGGTTACAATAGTATTCCATATCTCATACATATATGGGGCCTCATCAAGTATTTAACGTATTAGTGGACGAACACCACTCCCCCCACACTTTCTGAAATTTCTGAGGGCATCCCCTATGTATGTATACTACTTTTTCCAGAGGTATGATCTGGTTAACTGTTTCCAATGGTTTAAATTAGGCATCCTATCGGCCATCCATCTAAGTGCTATCGCCTTCCTAGCAAGGAATAGTTTCCTCCAGGAATATCCTGTGGTGATGAGACCACTGCTCATCGTCTACAATTCCCAGCAAACACATCTTGGGACAAAGAGGGACATTTCCTGGCACAAAATCTGACAGGAATGACATCACATCTCGCCAAAATCTTTGTATATGTCTACATTCCCAAATCATGTGCCAGAAGTTGGCATTGGCCTGGTGGCATCTGAGGCAGTTACTGTTCTCCATTCTACCCATTCTGAATAACCTGTTAGGGGTAAGGTAGCTCCTGTGAAGAATATGCAGCTGTACCATTGTTATGGACTATTGATACAAAATGGATACTTGCTTGTTGAGGACTATGTTTAGCTAAGATGGCGGCCAGGCATTCAGCCAACACCTATAAACTAGAATCTTATTTTGTGTTTTATCATGTGTTTCTTTGTGGTTTCCGTTCAGCTCAAGCAAGCAGTTACAAAGAGGTTTCCTTTCAGCTCAAGCAAGCAGTTACAAAGAATAAGAAGTAACGGTATCTCCCACGAGCAAGGGGGGAGGGTGGAGGAATTTTTTCTTCTGGCCGTCAAGGTTACAGAGAAGCATAGAGTGTTCGTAGCCAATAGAAAAGATATACTTTATCTTTCACCCCCCCTCCCTGTCGTAAAACTTATGCATTGTATGTTGTTTTACGAAATAAACTAGAGATCCTGTTTAACTCCTTGCTGTGAGTTGTCTCAGTCTGATCTCTCCGTGCACGTACACTAATCAATTTGGAGCAGTACATCAACCGAACTGGCAGCTTGGCCAGAACCAGAACACCATCTTGTTATTAACTGAGAGAGAGACTCCTGTAGGAGCTGCGAGGGCCTCAGCCCATTCTGTCTCGGAGAGGGATGGGATGCATTCCCTCCATTTGTCTTCTACGGTCAGAGGGGACATGCTCATTTTAGTGTTTATGAGGTATGTGTAGATAGCCGATATGAGGCCTCTAGGGCCCTGTGTGGACAGCACTCCAATTAATGGATAATTGGAGATCTTTCTGGAGACCCTACCAAACTGTGCAGAGAGGGCATGTCTAATCTGGAGGTATCTGAAGAACATATGCCTCGGGACCTCAAATTTGTCTTGGAGTTGAGAAAAGGACCTCCTAGATCCTCCCTCATATAAATCACCTAGGGTCTGTACCCCATGTTCCTGCCACAATGCAGCACCATCATGTCGATTCAAATGACGAAACATAGGGTTCTCCCACAGGGGTATTGCGCCCGACAGGTCATTATAGGACTTGAGCTTAGCTGCTTCCCAGAAGGGCCCTTCCATGGAACAGACTAATATCTTCCAGTACTGGCCATAAGGAATGAATCTGCAAATATTGCAGATAAAATTCTGCATTGGGGAGAGATTGCGAGGAGACCCAGGACGTGAGGTAACACAACTGACCCGCTAGGAAATACAGGAACAAGTCCGGGAGTGCCGCTCCCCCCTGCAAAGTACGGAGCGCCAATTTCCTTCTAGCCTGTCCCCAAATGAAGGTCGACATCATGGAGTGAAGGCGATCAAAGAACAGTCTCGGGACGGTCGTGCTAGCATGCGCCAGGACATACAGAGCCTTAGGCAGGAGGACCATCTTTATGAGGTTCAGACGACCCATCATTGAGATGGGAAGGGATTGCCATGCCGCAAATTTCTTAGCAAATGTAGAGGCTAGAGGCTCTGTATTCAAAGTATATGCTAAGGGAGGGTCTCTGGTTACTATGATTCCTAGGTATTTAAACCGGTTGTAGGCTAACCTACAAGTTTAAGGGGCATCAGAGCCGACTTGGACCAGTTAATATGCAATCCAGAAAAGCGGCCGAAGGTTTCAATTAGCTCAAATCGCTCTGGGCAGTGAATGATCCGCCCTATCCATAAAAAGGATCAGGTCGTCGGCATATAATCCGACACGGTCCTCCCTGCCACCCAGGGAAACTCCACTGTAAACTCCATCCTGCCTCAGTCTAAGTGCTAAATGCTCTATTGCTACTGCAAACAGGAGGGGGCGACAGAGGACACCCTTGCCTGGTTCCTCTGCCAAGGTTAAACTGACCTGAGTGTGAACCGTTCACCAGTATGCTCGCTTTAGGGTGCTTATAGAGCATATGTACCCACTGGGCAAACACTGGACCAAAGCCAAAACATTTTAGTACTTCCAGCAGATATGGCCATTCTACAGAGTCAAAGGCTTTGGCCGTGTCTGAATGCCATAACCCACGGCTTGTCCAAAGCTTTACCTATTTGCGTAATCACTTGAGCCCTCCTGATGTTAGTAGATGTAGACCTCCCCGGTATAAATCCGGACTGATCCGGGTGTACAATAGATGCTATGACCCTATTTAATCTATTGGCAATTATTTTCATAAGTACCTTGTAATCTAGGTTTAACAAGGAGATGGGCCTGTACGACCCACACTCTGAAGGGTCCTTGTCTGGCTTCAGGATGACCACTATGGTGGCATCATAAAATGAGTCTGGCAATCTCTGTTGTGCCTTTGCCGATTGCAACATTTTTTTCATTCTAGGGGCCAGAATGTCACCATATCTATTGTACACCTCGATCGGGATGCCATCAGGGCCGGGTGCCTTCCCAGTTGCGAGTCCCCGCATAGCCTCTTGTATCTCCTCTAATGCAAAATGCCTCTCTAGCATTTCCCTATCCTAGTCACTCAATCGGGGATGTGTCACCTCCTGCAAATATATTTCCAGCTCTTGGGATGAATAATTTATCACTGAGCTATACAAATCCTGATAGAAATCCTGGAACCTAGCAAGGATACCCGGTGACGTTTCTATTATCCCTCCACCCATCCCTCTAATACGTATAACTGGAGGCACCGAGGAGTTGTTCCGGGCAATGTGAGCCAATATCTTACCTGCCTGACCTCCCTGCTCAAAAAACTGCTGTTTGAGGATAAATAGCTTGCGATCGCTTTTCTCTTGCAAGTGCTGCATATACTGCCTTCCCCTAAGAAGCCATTCTAACCTATTGGATTCAGTGGGGTTCCCAGTAAAGGTATTCTCAGCCTCTCTGCAGGATTCCTGAAGCTCTACTTCCCTTCGGTGGGTCTCTCTTTGAATAAATGCTATGGATGATTTAATGCATCCCCTCAAGTAGGCTTTTAACGTTTCCCAAATTAGTAACTCATCTGTTATATCACCCTGTACCTCAAAAAACATACGGCGTTGATCCAGGAATCGATCATTGGATCCCATGAGGGTGAGCCAGAAGGGGTGTATACGCATTTTGTTCCCTCTCGCCAGTCCATCCACCAATAAAAAAAACCTCACAAACAGCGGTGCGTGGTCAGAGGGCCCCTGCGGGCAGTACTCAATACTCTAACTCAGTAAAGGTCAGTGCGTTCCCCATGATGTAATCCATCCTCGATAAAGCACCTCTTGAAGGGGTGAAGCAAGAGTACTGCACAGTTATGGCGGGAAAGACATCCCCTAAGTCCAGCCATCCCATCTCAGTGACCACCTTCAAGAGCACTGAGGTTGAAGTAACGGCCATTTCGTCTCTAGCCATGCTCCGAAAGCGATCCAAGTCCGGGTTCATCAACATATTAAAGTCCCCCATACATAGTAATCTGACATTCGGATACTGCGCTACAAAGCCCACTACAGCCTGCAGTACTGATACACTGGCCGGCGGAGGGTTATATACATTAATGATGACATATGGAGTACAGTTGACGTATGCAAACACAAATATATAACGTCCGTCCGGATCCACTACAAGCCTCTGCGTCTCCCACCTCAGGCAGCTATGCACTAAAACTGCTACCCCTCTAGAATACGAGTTCCCATATGCATTGGCGCTCCACTGTACCCAGAGCTTCTTAATTCTGTTGCCCGTCTCTGACGTTAAGTGGGTCTCCTATAGGCCGCGGATAAGTGGAGCAAGGCGATGCACATGCGAAAACACAGCGATCCTTTTCCTAGGTCCTCCCAATCCTCTCTCATTCCACGACATGACCGTTAGCTCGCCATATTATCTTAAACACCATAAATTGCATAAGTATTGTTCCTTTAAATAGATTCTCAGATCCCCCATCTTTGCCACCCATACTATAATTCTGCACCATCCCTTTCCAGGAAATGTTAAAGTACCACCATAACAAACACACACAAATAGGAAAACTTAACGTTAGGAACATCACAAACATACTGAACAGACTCAAGGTCTGCTTCAATCATGGCCATATACTCGGGGACCTGCACGGTGTACGTAGATGTTATCCCAGTGCAGGTATTCGCCGGGTGAGTCCCGGAGCCGTGTCCTCCTAAACAGCCATATATCAACTAGTACAAATGCAGCATATAAACATTACAGATAACTGGTTACTCCGCATGTCCCTAATAAAAGACCATGGTATTCATACGATACCCAGGATACGCATCTGTAAGCGGAGTCCATCTTTGAACAGGTAAGCGTCCTTCTCAAGTCGGCTTGGAGCAGGTAGATGAAATAGAGTCCAGATGTCTCCTCGGATCAGAGTCCCGGTCTGCTGGCTACCCAATCATCAGCTTCCCTCGGATCATTGAAAAATAAGGATTTCCCGCCATAAACAATCCGAAGCCGGGCAGGATACGACATGGAGTACTGGATATTCAACTCTCTGAGCTTTCTCTTGACGGCTACAAAGGTGGATCTCTTTCTGTAACTCGCCGGAAAAGTCAGGGAACAGTGAAATCCTTGAGTTATTATAAGATATGTCCTGCACGGATCTGGCCAGGTTGAATAGCAGATCCCTATTCTTCCAGTTCAGGAATCTGGCTAGCAGGGGTCTGTAGGGAGCACCTGGGGGAGGAGGTCTTGCCAGGACTCTGTGAGCCCTCTCCACGGCGTATGTCGCCGAAAACGCGGCCCCAGGGAACATGGTCTTAAACCATTTTTCTATGAAGGTCGCCGGATCTGATCCTTCTGTCCTTTCCGGGAAGCCTAGGATTCGGACAGTGTTACGTCTGGATATATTCTCCAGATCGTCGCATTTCTGCTGCCACAAATGTACTTTCTTCTCCAGATCCGACAGTTTAGCTTGCATTGGTCGGGTGATATCTTCCAGCTCAGATACCCTGTGCTCAGTCTGTCTCGCCCTCTCTATCAGCTGCTGCACATCGTGTCTGAGGAGCCCAACATCCACCTTCACCTCCTCAATTTTACTCGTGAGAGAGGTCTGGCACATAGAAATAGCAGTCATCAGCAGCTCATGAGCTTAGGCGAGAGTTCGGGTTCTTCCTTGCTGGGAGGGTCTTGCTGTAGGTTCGGGTTGCCACAAGTCGCTGGGGCGCGCGAGTTAGATGGAGTCGCAGCGCCATGTTGGCTTTCGGCTCTAGCATATTCTTTGAGCCGTTCCGCCGCCGCTTGCGCCTTGCTTGGGCTCATCTTACTCCTGCGGGTGGTTCCCCTCCTCTTCTGCACCTGCCACTCTATTTTTGCAGCTGTTTTTTTAATCAGGATGGAGCAGGATTCTAAACGGGACTCAGAGCTACACTCAGAAGCGTGCGCTCATGCCGGAAGTTGGCCACGCCCCCCCCCAGTCCACGAATTTTAATAGCACTCAAATATCAACTAGTGACATTTCCAACATACCTGATAAGCATTGAGGAATGTGTAGAAACAGATGGATGGTAAAAAGTCAGGACCAAGTCGCACGCGCTTTGCAGCTTCCTTCATGATCATAATTTTATCGAGTTTGTCGGAATCTTTCAGCTCTGGAAGAGGAATCCTGGCAACACGAAACACAATGGGGGAAATTTATCACAAGAGGAATTCTGAAAGTCAGTTTCGCAGAAGTCTGCTTTGCCATAATTTGAGACGAAAGTCGCACAATGTTAAACATATAAATTTACAATAAATGTTACATCAGTGGAGATACAACATCTAGTCACTCTTTCAGCCATTTTTGGTACCACAGTTGTATGGAGTGGCAGAGCTGACAAGATATCCTGGAAGGCAATGGCATACTCCCCATACTAACAATCAGGGGGTTCTAGGGGTTCCCAAGCACATTAACATGGGTGATTAAAACCTTCCCTTGAAATAAAGTCAGAATTTGCAAAGCAGCAGCTTACAATCTCACGGAAGAATAAGAATAAGAATAATAATATATATAAACTGTCAGCCATATTTGAGCCCACTGGGAGGGAAAATGTAGGATTACATGCAGCCATTGAAATGAATTGTCAACTAGTGCACCCGAATGAAAACCACTATTAAAGGGTTTCGGTCACCAGAATTAACCCCCTTAAAACTGTCTGACATTAGTGATGTGCTAATGTCAGCTCCGTTCTCCCACGCCCTGCTGTCTGTGATTGACAGGCCAGAGTTAGTCTTCTCCTGCTGGCCCTGTGTGCTGGCTAAACGGCACCGCACAGGCGCGAGACTTACCCAGCACACAGGGCCGGCAGGAGAAAACGAACGCTGGCCTGTCAATCGCAGACAGCAGGGCGTGGAATGAGGTGGGAGAACGGAGCCTCTAGGAGCAGGCGCAATGCCCCCCCTACTCCTAGAGGCTAATTTGCATATTACAAAAGTAAGAATTGTGCCGTAAGGGGGGCATCAATAAACATAAAAATAGAGTTGTATTCAGCTGACATTAGCACATCACTAATGTCAGACAGTTTTAAGAGGGTCAATTCTGGTGACAGAAACCCTTTAGGGGCCATTCACACGTCTGCATGCATTTTGCATCTTGCGGACCGGCACATCGCCGGCACTCTCCTAGAAAATGCCTTTTCTTGTCCGCAATCGCGGACAAGAATAGGACACGTCCTATTTTTCTGCAGAACGGAAGTGCGGATCCGCAAATGCGGATAGCAAATTATAGCCCTATTGAAAATGAATGGGTCCGCACATGTTCCGCAAAATTACGGAACGGATGCGGACGTGTGAATGGACAGTAAGTGGCTCTTTTAAACTGGGTCATAAGAGGGGCTCCAAGCAGAGGACCCCCTCTATGACCTCCATAAGCCCTAATGGCACCTATGGACAGGGGCTGCAGCCATGAGACTACCGCCTTTAAAAGATTAGTTTTCTGTTCCATGAAAAGCATCCACACACCTATTCTGTGGAGGAGCATGAGGGTCTTGCTTTTTACTTTTTGAGCCAATACTATCCTTTTTTGGCTTCTTTTTCTTCGGCTTGCCTTCCTCATTTTCCCCTTCTTCATCTTCATCATCCAAAGGCACTTCAATCTCTGGCTCTTTTAGAAGACCATAGAACACCTATAAACAAGAATACAATTTTTTTAATTAATCTTACCGATAATTCCGTTTCCTTGAATCCACCATGACAGCCACAAAGATGACCCTTGACCTCTGTAGGGGCAGGAATACAGTTTAAATTGCCTCCACCCCTCCTCCTCATTGCTTTTACAAATTACCCAAGTAGGTGAGCAATTTTGTGCGTGTCCCCTTTGAGTCACTTTATACTCAAATAAAGACCCATATTCGTGTAATATATAAAGTAAAACCTTATATATTTTTTTTTGTAAGGGAAGGGAAATATATGGGCCGTCATGGTGGATTGAAGGAAACTGAATTACCGGTAAGACTAATTACGGTTTTCCATTCCATCCATGACGGCCACAATGAGAACAAAAATATTTAAATAGGGTGGGAAGCCGCCTGCAGAATCTCTTGTCCATAAGCTAAATCTGTGGAGGCAGAAAGGTTAACACGATAGTGTTTTACAAAAGTGTTGAGACTTGACCAGGTAGCAGTTTTGCAAGTTTGATCTAATGAAACACCAGCTCTTTCTGCCCAAGAAGAGGCTGTAGCCCTGGTAGAATGGGCTTTTATACCCTCCGGACAAGGTTTGTTCTGAAGGGGGTAGCCGCATTCTACAGTGGATCTGATTCACCTAGCTATCGAAGTTTTGGAAAGCTTTTTTCCCTTATTTCAGCCAAACTGAATCAGGTTGTAGTCTTTCCGGAAATTTTTAGCTGCATTTAGATACTGTATTATGGTGTTTATAATATCCAGGAGTTGCATCTTCTCTTCTACCTCCTTTTCTGGGTAGCTGGTGACAGATAGTATTACCATCTCATGTTCACGATGAAAATTTGAAACCACTTTGGGGAGAAACCCAGGATCTAGTCTTGGCACAATTCGATACTCAAAAACCCCAAGATATGGTTCTCCACAGGAGAGGGCCTGGATCTCACTTAGTCTGGCGGAAGTGATGGCCATCAGAAAAAAAACTGTCTTGAAGGACAGATGTTTAATAGAGATCACAGATAAGGAAAAAAACGGGGGCCTAGTTAGCCCCTCTAATACTGTATTAAGATCCCACTAAGGAATCCTAGATCTTAAGGTTGGTTTTAACCTAGAGGCCGCCCTAAAATCTCCTTATCCATGTTCTGCGAGACTAGCATAGTAAAAGGTGCTTAAGGCCTATATTTGGACCTTAAGAGTACTAGGCCTCAGGCCCAATTCTAGTCCATTTGGCAGGAAATCTAGTATTTTATTAACCGGCAGAGAAGTGTTCAGATGATCTTCTCCCAGCCAACTGCAAAATCTTTTCCAGAAATGGCTGATGTGATTCTCTTCCTGCTTGCCTTAAGAGTAAGACTACATGCACACGAACGTATTTCGTTTCCGCGTCCGTTCAGTTTTGGTTTTTTTTTGCGGATAGGATGCGGACCCATTCGTTTTAATGGGTTCGCAAAAAATGCAGACAGCACACAGTGTGCTGTCCGCATCAGGATGTCCGTTCCGTAGCCCTGCAAAAAATAAAATAAAAAATTCTTGTCCATTTTAGGCATTGTTGCAATGGATCCGCAAAAGAAAAGTAACTTTTTTTTTGCGGATCCGCAATTTGCGGACTGCAAAACACATACGGTCGTGTGCATGTAGCCTAAGGGCTACTCTGTCTGAAAGACCTTGTCTTCTGAGTGATTCACTCTCAGGATCCAGACTGACAAATTGTAGATCTGGGGGTTTGGGTGGTTTATTGGGCCCTGAGAGAGCACATTCTCCGGGAAGGGTATTTTCCAAGGCTCTTCTATAGTGCCAACTGCCTCAGGATTGAGAACCAGCTTCTCTTTGGCCAGTGGGGAGCTAAGATTACTGTTGTTTCGTTCTGTAATTTCTGTAGTAAGCGAGGAATCAGTGGAAAAGCATAGACTAGATCCCATCTTATTGATAGGGCATCTATTGCCCATAGTCCGTCTCTTTTGAATTTAGTGAACAGAACTGCCAGACCTGGGCATTTTCCCTGGAGGCAAACACGTCCTCTCTGGTAGTCCCCACCTGGAGGCGATGTCATGAAATAGGTCACAGTTTAATGTCCATTCTCTGACTGTCACACCTGTGAAAGGTGTTAGAAGGTCTGAAAGACTGGCTGCACACAAGTGATCTGAGCCTCTTTTGGTTTCACTTTGTGTTGCTAGTATGTCCACACCTCCTGTTCAGGTGTGGATCATGTGACCTTTACCTCCCCCTATTTAGTCTGACTTTACCCATCACTTCTTGTTCCGGATAGCTTCATTTGGTTTTGGAAGAGCTGGAGTGTGGTTCTTGTTGAAGTCCTGTTCATCCATCATCCCCAGAAGTTAAGTGTTCCGCTTGTTGTTGTTTACTAGGCCTCAGCGAGATGCTGGTTCCTTCACCAGGGAAGGAATGGGTCGTCTCTGCCCTATCATTACCTTCAGGGCATCCGAGGGTCACCAGGATTTTCTAGGTTCCTGTGTATGGGCATCTCTACCATCGAGAGGAGCCCATACAGATAGAAGTTAGGGCCAGGAGCAGGGTTTTATAGGTGGTGACCCTTTTCCTTCCCTAGAGGCGAGGCCTAGTGTCTTTCCCCTTTCTTATTGCTGTCTTTTGGTGTTCTCCCCTACTACATCCGTGACACTGACCTTTTTAGGTAGACCGCTGTTTGCTTCTGCCCAGGAAATTATTATTTTTGGTACTTCCGCCAGCGGATCGGACTTCGTGCCCCCCGGTGTTTCAGGTACGCCACTGTCGTGATATTGTCAGAGAGGACCTTCATATGCCTGTTTTTTTAATAGGTCTACTGCCTGAGCGTCATAAGGACTGCATTCAGCTCTCTGAAATTTGAGGATCTTTCTTTTATGCTGTTTGGCCAGTCTCCCTTGAAAAACTGGTTGCCTACCTTTGCACCCCAACCTGAAGTGCTGGCATCGGTTATGACCTGAGCTTCTGAGCCATTCTATACCCTGGAGCAGATTTTCCTCTTCCTGCCACCAGTCTAGGTCTATTTTGACTGTTGAAGGCACCTGTATCGTCCTGTCTAAGGGCGACTGTTTCCTGTCCCATTTCTTCACCATCCATGACTGCATGATTGTTGTGTGGGCCTGACTCCATGGAACTGAGTTTATGCATGTGGTTAAGTTCCCTAACAGGCTCATTGCCCTCCGAATGGAACACCTGGATTATTTTTGAAAGAGACTTAACTTGTCTGAGAGTTCTTACTTTGTCCTGGGGTAAATTCTGTATCCAAGAGAACCTAACTACGCCCAGGAACCTTATTTTTGTAGATGGAGCGAGTATTGATTTATTTTTTAGATTCATCACCCATCCTAAACCTGAAAGGTTACTTATAACTTCTGTAGTCCTTGAGGTTTCTTCTTTTGAAATTGCCAATTATTAGGAAATCATCTAGCTAAGGGATGATATTGGTTCCCTTAATGCGTAGAAAGGCGATCATTTCCACCACCAGCTTGGTGAATGTTCTTGGGGCTGATGAGATACCAAAGGGGAGGGCTACGTACTGAAAGTGATGGGAGTCCCCCAGGATCTCCTATTGCAAACCTTAGATATTTCTGGGAGGCCTGATGAATTGGTATGCGATAGTAGACGTCCTTTAGATCCACTGACGTCATAAAGGCACCTTTTGGAATCAGTGAAATCATAGATGCAATTGACTCCATCTTGAACCTCCTGTATACTATAGATCTGTTCAAAGGTTTTAGATTATTGTGCGGAATGTGTTGTCGGTTTTTTTTTTTACTAGAAAGATGCCCGAGTAGAACTCCTTCCTCTTTAGGACTACCCCCGATCTGATTCAATCCTGAATTCCCTGCCAAATTTCCCGTATACCTCTGTTGTGGGTGGTAACTGAGAATTTTTCTGGAGGCGTTGAAGAAATTTCTATTCTGTATCCCTGGGCTATGGTGTTTAGTGCCCATGAATTTGACGTAACCAGAATCCACTGGTTTAGAAAATTCTTCAAACTGCCTCCCACTTTGGCGTCATTGTTTGTTGCTGTTTATTTTGGGGATTAAGGATAAATCCTCTCCCCCTTCCACCTTTTGGGTAGCTCCAGCAGCATGTTTTACCCTTACCTCTGTAGGGCTTAGATTGTGAAGGGAACTGACTAATGGGTCTCTTTTTTGCTTCTCTCTCCTCCAGAAACCCTTTATTTTTGTCAGCCGCTTTCTCCAGTATCTTATCTAACACTGGGCCAAAAAAACTCCCCTGAGAAGGCAATAGAGCATAGTTTAGACTTGGAGGTTTTATCCCCAGACCATGCTTTCATCCATAAAGCTCTTTTGGCTGCACTGGAAAGGGTTGCATCTTTCGCTGCAAAATGTACAGACTCCGCCGAGGCATCTGCCAAAAAAGCAGTTGCTGATTTTAATAGCGGTACGGAATTTATGATATCCTCCCTGGGAGTTTTGTTCTTTAGGTGATCCTCTAACTGACAAGCAGAAGTACATGGCTCTTGCCACGGATGTAGCCGCAATGTTGGTTTTTACACCAAACCTAGATGCCTCCTATGCTCTCTTTAATAAAGAATCTGCTTTGTGTTCCATCAGATCGCTTCGTTGTGACGAATCCTCAAATGGTAAGGCCGTCTTTTTTACTACCTTTGCCACCTGAATATCAATTTTGGGCATCTCAAAAATTTTACATTCAGCCTAATCAAATAGTAAGCTGTTCCTGAACTCTTTGGACACCCCTAGTCTTTTTTTCAGGTTCAATCCACTCATCCAATATCATATCTTTGATATTCTCATTAATGTGGAATACTTTGGTTCTTTTAGTACGTAAACCCCCTGAACATCTCACCCTGTACCGTATGAGGTTTGGTAGTATCCTCTAAGCCCATGGTAGATCTAACTGCTTTCAGTAACTCTTCCATTTCATCTGAGGAAATAATTACTTTATCATCCTCTACAATTTCCCCTCTGAGAAAAGTTCTTCCTCAAGCACTCGTCTAGAGGTATGTTCATCAATGTCCTCAGCATCAGAGTAGGATTGAATGGATAGTCTGTTTTTTGGCAGGCGGGACACTAGGAGTAGTCAGAGATGCTAGGGAAGACTAAAATCTCATCCTGGATAAAAGACTTCATTTCGGACAGGATAGATGATTGCTCCTCTTTTAAGACGTCAGAAATGCATTGCTTGCACAACTTTTTATAGTTATCAGATAGTCTCTTGGCACAGGTAGTGCACTTTAGAGCTCTTGACTTAGACTTCGTATCCCTTGCTCCCTAAGGAACAGAGAAGAGCAACCAAATATCCGCTTCTAAGCATTATATCTAAACAAAAAGATAACAATACTCCCCTTAGGGGAACTCACAGTAGGTGCAGCCAGAGAGGTGTCAGAACCCATCTGACGGGATGCAGGAGCCCCAGGAGTAGACAGTGGCGGTGATGCACAGCTCCATGAGCGCCACTTTTTAAACACTTTCTGGCATCTGATGTCATCCAGGAGCACCTCCCAGTACTATGCGCCCTTGTTCTGCCGCCTCCCGCCTGCTGTAAGATCAAAAGGACGCCGCACTCCTAGCTCGCTCGTGCGTGCGTCCTACATGAATCCGGCATCAGCGGTCTGCTTCCGACCCGCAGTGGAAGGGAGACTGTGATATAAGAGGGAGCGCAGGTCCCAGCATGTGCCGGGGCGAGCGTCCACGTTGCGCACTGCTGCCCAGCCTTAGCCCCTGCCGCAGGAAGGCAGTCAGGGATGAACGCAACTTCTTTGCTGATCTCCACCTCCCCACAGGGAGGACTCTATGCGTGCTAACACCGTAGAGGCAGGAAAAACACTGAGGGGGAGGGAGTTGGGGGCAGTTTAAACTCTGTGCATTCCTGCGCGTACAGAGGACAAGGGGCATCTCTCATTGTGGCCGTCATGGTGGATGGAATGGAAATTGAAGACTCACTTGGGCCAAGGCTCTCTTCAGTGGCTACTTTACAGTGAGAATAGTTTGTTCACTGCACAAAACATGCCAGCAACCGGTAGAGACAAGACCACTGGACTGGCAGGGACCAAAGTAAGATTTGGGGGCTGGAGCGAACCCCTTTCTTCCAGGCAAAAGTTTGACTTACATTTTATCAGGGGGTCATTTTAAATTATGGTCATATTTAACAGTCCCCTTTTCGTATACCTCCCTCTTATTACTAGCACAAACCTTAACTTTGTTGGCTTCTCTTTTCGCCTCTCCGGAGAGGCTGCCCACCATCGCATCAATCTGTTGCTTGCTACGTGGCATGCCATCGAAGATATCAATATACAAATGTTCCTGGACTATACTCCAGATCTGATTGTTCTGCCTCTCCTGTAGATGGCGCTTCAGAAGCTGGTAGGAGTCCCGGGATATTCTTAGAACAAACTTGCTTGTCCGAAAGTCAAGCATGGTCTCGTTTCCTTTCATATGCTCTTTTTTAGTCAGGCTGACCAAAATCCGAAGATCATCTTCATAGTAACATTCCTGATCTCCATGAAACCTACAGGAAATCGCAAAAAGGAAATACATTACATAGAAGAAATATGTCCGCTACTCAGTCATAATTAGGACGAGGGGGAACATTTAAATACTTGAGAATCTTACAGATGCTTGCAAAGAGCTTGACCACTTACAGATTACACCTAGTCATAGAGGTCTCACTGATAACAGATATTCAATATCATTAATTATAAAGTCATAATATTGAACGGGTCATCTCATCCCGCCATCCCTAAGGCAAGACAGAATTAAGCACCGACTATTAGTGGGTCAGAAAACCATGCAGGCGGCCAGCGCTTCTGTTTCAATAGCTCCCATTGCAGAAACAGCACAGAAAGCTATTCTAATTAGACAAATCACGTTGACCTTGATTAGGTGGTACATACAGGTGTGTGCGCCTCCTCTCATTGGTGGCTGATGCACATAGAGGTAACTGGGTGCAACACACTATAAGTGCAGTGTGGGCCCTCCAAAACAAATGCATAAAGGCTTAGGCAGGTTTAGTGTAGGATCTGCCTGAACTGAGACCACCTTGGCGCTGGGTAGGTGGGCACAGATGTATTGGTTAAGAGTCTCAGATTTTTATCACATCAAAGTGAGGGCTTAGTCCATATCTTATGCTTTTTATTATTATAGTGCATTATTTTCTGTGGCTTTAATTCTGAGTTAGGGAAACCGCTTAGCTTGCCGTGCTACATTGTTTCCATAGTCCCCATAAACTGCAATGGGAGATACTGAAACAGAAGCGCCGGCTACCTGGTGGTCAATGCTGAGTCCCATCTTGCTTAGAAATGAGGAGATGGAACAAACCCCTAAAAGGCTATGTACACCTTTAGCTGGCCTTTATTAAAAATATTGAGCCATTCTGTCACAAAGGGTTAACTGTCGAGCTGTGTGAATCCTACAGTCCTCTAATCACCTTTATCTCTAAATTACTAAAAAGGTCAAACACACACAGTAAGACAGGAATGGAGCTATAACGAGTGTTTATAATGTCAGGTCAGAGATAAGGAGTCCCCTCAGCGGAGCTGCCTGATGGAACAGAACGAAAATTCAGATCCTGCTACTAGATAAACTGAAAGCTGCACAAAGACAGTGGTTAAAAGACCAATTAAAAAAAAAATGAGTATAATGCAATAATGCCCTCAAAGGTGTGCATAGCCTTTAAGCTGCTGATAAATGGCCCAATATTTCTCTAATCCCATGGAGACATTGTAAAAAGGGAGAACTGCCACTCCGCTGCTGGGTGGTTAGGGCTGGCCAATATCTCCTTGCCAGTCGGTGTACAGAACGGTGCAGAATCCGGTGTTGACGGCCCCAACATCTGCCTTGGTTGAAAGGATCAGGCAAATAGGGTTCCAATATGTAAAAAAAAAAAGAAAAAAAAAAAAGAGCCTGGCAGTGACACCATCTTCTTCCTATGGAAATAAACATGCAAACTCCCTGACTACTGCGCAGTGTCTACACCTCCTGCAGCCGGGCGGCCACACTTGTAATTGTACTCACTTATCAAAGAATGACTTTGCCTTGTTTTCATGCTGGTTGTAGACGAGCTCCAGATACATGTGTACAAAGAGCGGGTAGAATAACTGAGACAGCTCGGCACGGTGACAGTCCAGGACAGACTCGATGAATCTCTTCAGACCGCTGTAATAGTCCTCATACCGGGCAGGATCTCCTTGCTGGGTATACGCAGACAGAACGGCGCTGACGTCTGGCTGATCCTGGGGGCCACTACTTACTGGAGCTGGAAAGAGTAACATGAATATATAGTGAGAAATATGTCGTCTTATATGAAATATACACCTACAACTAATCCACAATGGCCATGAAGGAAAGCGGACAACATAGCACTGGAGGCACCAGCATGCCATGAGACTTTGCCAGTATGTGTGGGTGGGGGAAGGGACTCTTATCTCTACACACGACCGTGTGCTGGCCGGGCCCATGCTGCAAATTGCGGTCCGCAATGCACGGGCACCGACTGTGGGGAAGCTGCGTACGGATCGCAGACCTATTCACATCAATGGAGTCCGCGATCCGCATCCGACAGTCAAAGTAGTGCATGCATTATTTTTTTTGCGGTGCGGAGGCACGTACAGTAAACCCACGCAAGAACTCCATAGTGTTTCCGTGGGCTTCCGATCCGTGCCTCCGTTCTGCAGCTCAAGTGAATGGGTCCGCAATCTGTGATGCGGGATGCACACAGCTAGTACCTGTGTATTGCAGACCCGCCGTATGCATGCCGCAATATGGCCAGGCAACGGCCGTGTGCATGAGCCCTTAGTAACCTCCTTAATACTCTGGGTCCCACATTTACTGATGCGGCTGTACATTCTGGCATCATTTGTCTCCCCTTTTAGATATATTTAACAAGTAAACAAAACACAGTGATCCGCTCTGTGTGCCGGAGCGTAGCTTAAAAAAAAACGTTTCCCGAGACTTTACAACTAATTACCTGTCCTCCATCGGTGGGGGTCAGACAACCGGGACCCCCACCGATCAGCGCCCCTGTGAGCACCGCGGCCTTCTCAGCACTCCTCTAGTGAGAGCGGCGCTCAGTGGTAAACTAGATTCCAATATATACAAAAAACCACGGCACTGTGTAATTGTGCTGCAGAAACTTATTTTATTTAATCCATCTGGAAAATCCTATTTAGCCACTGGCCAACGTTTCGGTCTAACCTAGAACCTTGTTCACGGCCTTCGTAGTAGAATTTTGTTTGCAGGATGGCGTATGGATTAAATAAAATAAAAAGAGTTTATGCAACACAATTAGAGCGCCGTGGTCTGCTAGGACACATGCAGCTGAAGTCCCATTCAAGTGAATGGGGCAGAGTGCGATACCAAGCAGGGCCACTGTACGGCGCTGCGCTTGGGGAGCAGAGAGGAGGCCGCAGCGCTTACAGGAGTATCTGCGCCTTCTCAAAAAGCTGATCGCCGCAGGTCCCAGGTAGGGACGAGCGAATCAACTTTGGATGCTTCATCCGAAGTCGATTCGCATAAAACTTTGTAATACTGTGCGGAGCGGTATCAAGGTTTTACAGTAATAATTCACAAAGTTATTACACAAAGTCGCGCAAGACCTCGCAAAGTAATAACTTCAGCTCATTAGAGCCAATACATTCTAATACTGTACGGAGCGCCTGCTCAGTGCGGTATTACAACAAAGTTTTATGCAAAACGACTTTGGATAAAGCATCCGAAGTCCATTCGCTCATCTGTAGTCCCAGGTGTCGGACCCCCATGATCAGATATTGATGACTAGAGATGAGCGAGTTTCATATTTTGAAATTCAGTCACTGGTAAAAGGTGAATTGCGTTATGGATTCTGTTACCACGGACCATAACGTAATTCTATGACTGAATGCCTTTAGAGGAATTCCGTTATTCATTCCGTCATAATAGAAGTCTATGGGCTGCAAAACGGATCCGTCCAGTTTCCTTTATGCAGGCGAGTCCTCCCCTGAATGCCAGAGTCAGTTCTCCCCTGAATAACGGAAATGGGACGGAACCGTTTTGCAGGCCATAGACTTCTATTATGCCGGAATGAATAATGGAATTCCTCTAAAGGCATTCCGTTTTGCGTTCCGTCATAGGATTGCGTTATGGTCCGTGGTAACAGAATCCATAATGCAATTCACCTTTTACCAGTGAATGAATTTCAATATATGAGACGCGCTCATCTCTAGTACCTTTATTGGGTACAAGTAACATTCCCATTAGTATGGTATATACAGGCTGTCAGTCACCTGCCGCCCATGTATATAATATATATAGCGGAGTATCAGTGTGACAACAGTTCCATTACTACAGTACTGCCATGTATATAGTATGTGTGATAGGTTTATATAGTCAGTCACCTGCAGTCCATGCATATAATGAGTAGTAACACTGATACTACTGCTATGTGATCAGTAGGTAGAATACGGACGCAGGTGTCCGAGTACATGTATATGTGAAGAGTCCGTGTAGTATCCGTGATGTGCGGGCTGCTCACCTTTCGCCGGGCCCCCCGCACTGGCGCCGCTGCTGGAGGTGGCTCCCCCGCCGGCCGCTGAGGACGAGCTCCCCGCGGTCACCCGGCTGAGGAGCGTCTGCTCTGCCCCGTCCTGCTGCCCGGGGCTCGGCGCGTCCTCCCCGTCCACGACGCCGATCTCCCGGAGCAGAACATCCGCCGACTCCTTCAGGTTACTTTTCTTGAGGAACTGCAGCACGGCGAGCAGCGTCTGCCGGTCCGGCGCCTCCGAGCTCCCCGCCTGAGGGGTGACGGCAGCCGGGGCAGCCGCCTGGGGACTGGCGGGCTTGGGAGAGACTCCATTCCCGTTGCCGAGCGCCGTCTCCTCGCTGTCATTGCAGCCCGGGGTCTCCTGCTTCACCTCCTCCAGGAGCTCGGGCTCCGTCTTCACCGACTCGCTCGCCTCATCTGGCGGCGCCGCCATCTTGGAGCGGGAGTTTATTCTTTACGACGTCGCGTTTTACGTTACAAAGGGGCGGGGTTCCACTTACTTCCGGGCTCCTGCTCGCAGCTGACAGGCCGAGGGGGGTGGGGGTTGTCCCGCACAGTGTGGACCGGGAGCTACGAACCGGTCACATGCGGTTTCAGGGCCCGGCTGGGTATAATCACATGACGCGACTTGTGTGCGATTATTGACGCTTCTCAGAAGTGGATACAATGTCGCAGAGCGTTGCGTTTTCTCATTCACATAGAGAAGAAATGTATCAGATGAAGTCCAGATATAATAGGGATGTGAGAGGTGATGGTCTCCCCCAGCCACCCACACGCACTCTCGGCTGGGCAGAGCATGCATGTGTTTTTTAATTGGGGGAGGAAAGTATTAATCTTCTGCACTGATGTGCCTGCTCCTACAATCTGCCTCGAAAGTGGCGCAGTTTGGACACAACTAGGTTTCTACATCTTTTTCTGACTTTCTGGTGGTTCTGCTGAAAGCGGCGGAGCTTCCCATGGAAGGGGCAGGGCTTTTTGCGCCAAGAATGCTCCACTAAGGGTATGTCCTCTCCTGGCGCGGTGCCATGGCGGTTTCACTTCATTCAATGGGGCTGAACCACAAATGGAGAAGCTGCAAAATACGAAGTAGGTTTTGCCTTTGCAAAACACGCGGTGTGAACTAGCCCTAATGAACAAAAAAGTCACTTGTGGGGGCTGCCTCTCGTATTTCCCATAGCGAACATCTTCAACAAATTGAACCAAAAAGGCCACTAAAAACACAAAAGTGCAGAAATGGCAGCAGAAACCTATGTGTGAAAGTAACTTAAAGAGTAAGGCCCCTTTCACACGGGCGAGATTTCCGCGCAGGTTCAGTGCGTGAAGTGAACGCATTGCACCCGCACTGAATCCGGACCCATTCATTTCTATGGGGCTGTGCACATGAGCGGTGATTTTCATGCATCACTTGTGCGTTGCGTGAAAATCGCAGCAAGCTCTATATTGTGCGTTTTTCATGCAACGCAGGCCCCATAGAAGTGAATGGGACTGCGTGAAAATCGCAAGCATCCGCAAGCAAGTGCGGTGCAATTTTCATGCATGGTTGCTAGGAGATGATCGGGATGGAGACCCGATCTTTATTATTTTCCTTTATAACATGGTTATAAGGGAAAATAATAGCATTCTTAATACAGAATGCTTAGTAAAATAGGGCTGGAGGGGTTAAAAAATAAATAATTTAACTCACCTCATTCACTTGTTTGCACAGCCCGGCTTCTCTTCTGTCTTCTTTGCTGTCCAGGAGGAAAAGAACCTGTGGTGACGTCACTGCGCTCATCACATGGTCCATCACTATAGTGATGGATCATGTGATGGACCATGTGATGAGCGCAGTGACGTCACCACAGGTCCTTTTCCTCAAAGAAGAAGAAAGAAGAGAAGCCGGGCTGTGCGAACAAGTGGATAAGGTGAGTTACATTTATTTTATTTTTAGTAACCCCTCCAGCCCTATTGTACTATGCATTCTGTATTCAGAATGCTATTATTTTCCCTTATAACCATGTTATAAGGGAAAATAATAAAATCTACACAACACCAGGTTTGGGTACCAAACATGCCGATTTTTCTCACGCGCATGCAAAACGCATTGAAATGTTTTGCACTCGCGCGGAAAAATCGCGCATTTTCCCGCGACGCACCCATATCCTATCCGGCCCAAATCCATGACGCCCGTGTGAAAGAGGCCTAAGTCTACTTTCACACTTGCGTTTTGGTTTCCGTTTGTGAGATCCGTTCAGGGAGACGGAACGGAGGCAAACTGATGCATTCTGAGCGGATCCTTTTCCATTCAGAATGCATTAGGGCAAAACTGATCCGTTTTGGACCGATTGTGAGAGCCCTGAACGGATCTCACAAATGGAAACCAAAACGTCAGTGTGAAAGTAGCCTACTGATTTATGATGCTATGTAACCCTAGACGTCTGGAATGTATTGGATAACACTGGCATAATGCTCCCAGTCCCCGCACCACCGCTGCTGCTTTTCCCCCTGTGCAGATTAAAACATCCGGTGTAGGGGGGGGGGGGGGGGGGGGGGGCGCAGCCAATGGCAGACGGGGGCGAGCCTGCCTAGCATAGTGGGTGATGGAATGCACACGGACTTCATCCGTATTTTTTGTGGATCCGTTTTTTGCAGACCGCAAAATACTGAAAAAGCCATACAGTCGTGTGCAAGAGGCCTTAGATGCTTAGCTGGTGAAATATATGGGTTTGGCCAACATGAGGCTGATTTCAGAGTCAGATGAGTGTCCTGGCACGACACCGGACCTACTGACCAGAACTCATAGCACCATATGGTTCTAGGATGCTTTTAGTTTAGCCTCATGCAAACAACCATATGTATTTTGCTGTCTGCAAAAATACGGATGACGTCTGTGTGCATTCCGTATTTTGCTGAACGGAACAGCTGGCCCCTAAAAGAACAGTACTATCCTTGTCTGTAATGCAGAGAATAATAGGACATTTCTCATCCGTATCATCGGGATACGCAGGCTTGACCATGGGTATAGCTGTTGCCACTAGGAGGCGACACTAAGCACAAAGGTGTGAGCTCCTCCCTTCAGCTGTACCCTTCCTACAGGGACTAAGCTAAATCAGTTTTAGCTTAGTGTCTGTAGGAAGCAGACCTCACTGCTTTGCCGGTCTGCTAATCTTTTTCCTTTTTTCTTTCCTTTTAGCGGGATTTCAGGCAGTCCTGGCTACCTGCATTCCCACCCAGGAGACAGGAGATCAAGGAGCCCTCCAAGCCCGCTGCTCCTTCCCGGTCTCCAGAAGTCAAGGAGGACCAGAGGTTCTTAAAGCCTCTGCATCCTGCCAGCCTTCCGATCACCAGTGCCGCCCACCGCAAGCCCCCCTCTGTTTACTTCTAGAAGTTAACTTTATCTTCTTTGTTGTTTTCACCTACCTGCTGATATTAGGCCTGAGGGGGTCTCCTGTTCCTTCATCTGTGAAGGAATAGGCCATCCCTCTCCTAAAACTATCTGCAGGGCCCTGTTAGGGTTAGATAGGGCTTAGGTTCCTGCATATGAACATTCCTACCATCAAGGTCTGTTCATACTAATAGCAGTCAGGGCTCGGCGTAGGGACTCACTAGGTGTGACCTTTTTTCCTAGGTTCCAGGCCTAACACCTTTTTCCTTCCCTTCTGTGTCCAGTGTGGAGTGTATTTACCACACTGCGGCGTGACAGAGCCAGGGGGGGAAGAAGACTCCGGATGGGTGAGTATGTTTGGCTCCAAACAACTCCCCTTCTTCCTCCTCCCTCCCCCTTCTCAGGTTACCTGGGCTGATTGTCCCCTCCAGGCATCTCTTTTCTCTCATGTCGGGGGGAGAAGGCCCCTGAGTGCGTGCTATCCCCCTTTGTTCTGCGGGCCCTTTCCTTCTTCTCGGCATCCCTGGTTCTGGACTTCACCGGGGCCGCTTGTAATTGAGGCCCCAGCTTCTCTGCAGCCTACTCCCGTTTCAGCTTCCCTGGGGTTCTTCTCACCCGGCCGGCATCCCCGTTCGGCGGGGGCTTCGAGCGGCAGCTACGCTACACTGGGGGGGGGCCCTTAAAGAGGAACAGAGGGATCGGGCCTGCGCTTCCCTGCATTCGCCGGGTACCGACTCCATATTGGGGACAGGGTTTGCAGTTCTCTCCGCTCCCTTCTCCTTCATCTGTGTTCTGGGGCGAATCCTTGGCGCTCTTTCTGCGCTCCGCCCACTTTCTGCTCCAAGAGAACCTCTGCGGGACTCTGGCTCAAGGCTCCTCCGAACCAGCTGCATTGAGGGACACAGGCGCTTACAGGGTCTAACCATCCCTCCTCATCCTCCTTCCTGTCACTACAGGGTACTCACTATGTCGGAACCTAGGCCCCAAAGCAGGTGGTCACTTCTGTGCGCCATTTTGCCTGTGCTTCTTGTCGCTCCAAATTTCCATCCGGTCAGTCAGATCCCCTCTGCTCTTCGTGCTCTGCCCCACCGCCAAGTGGCTCTGACCCTGTCCCAGTCGCGCCTACTGCCCAGCCCATGGTAGAGCCGGAGTGGGTGCGCTCCCTGTCAAGGATGGTACAGGAAGTCTCACATACCAACAAAGCCATTGTGGAAATACTGGGGCATTTGTCCGCAAGGCCTTCCTCTGACCAGTCTGACTCTGGGGATCCTGGGGCTCATTCCCATCGCAGCCGTCCCGCTAAACGGGCCAGACCATCCTCCCCCAAAAGGCTGTCTGTGTCTCTCGTTTCCTCTACCTCTCCACCTCCTCCCAGAGAGTCTCACTCCGACGTGTCCTCCGTGGAAGAGGCATGTTCCGAGGAGAGGTTTTCAGATGAGGATTTTGTCTCTCCTGAGGGTCAGTCGTCAAAGCTGTCCTCTATGGTGGACAATCTCAATACAGCGGTTATAGAGACCTTACAGGTTGAGGACACCGCACCCTCATCGGCTGGCTCGGGTTTTTCCTTTAGGAGGTCCCGTCGCTCGCCCAAATGTTTCCCCAACCACCAGGATTTTGATTCCTCTCTTTCCAAGGAGTGGAATTTTTCTGATAGACGTTTTGCCTTGCCAAAACGCTTAGACGTACTTTATCCATTTCCGGAGGATTTGACTAAGAAGTAGTCGTCCTTACCTATAGTTGACCCGCCAGTATCCCGGTTGGGATACTTTGCCGATGGCGATAGGGCTTCTTTCTCTGATATCAGGAATAAAAAATTGGAGTCTTTTGCAAAATCCTCCTTTGAAGCAGTGGGCACAGCACTGCGACCGGTCTTTGCCTCTACATTGGTGAGTAAAGCTATAGGTAAGTGGGCAAATAATTTATGTCAGGGTCTCTCCTCGGGGGAACTTTCCGATATTGCCCTGCAGCTCTCTTATGCCAGTGCGTATATTTGTGAAGCCTCTCTGGACGTGGCCAGGCTTATGGCCCGCTTGTCAGCCCTTTTGGTGACTATTCGCCGTACCCTTTGGCTCTCCTGCTGGGCGGCAGATTCCTGACGACCCTTCCCTTTACCGGCAGCCGACTTTTTGGAAAACATCTGGATGAAATCATTTCTGATGCTACAAGTCAAAAAAGCGTAAACCTCTTTTTCGCCCATTTCTGAGTTTTTTCAGCCCCAAGCGGCCAACTGACAAGTCTGCCCCGAATCAGAAGCGCAAGCCTGCCTTCTAACCTCGCCCTTCCTGGCGTCCCCGTCAACAGGGCTCCAAGTCCTATAACCCCAAGACCTCCTGTGCATGACGTGCAGCTTCCAGCTCCCTCCATACAGATTTTTTCACGCATCTCCTCCGACCTCTCCGTCGGCCGCAAATTCCTTTTTTCAGGCTATTCACACACTTCTGCGGCAGGGAGTGATTGTCCTGGTTCCTGCGCAAGACCGTTTGGGTTCTACTCCAATCTCTTTGTGGTTCCAAAAAAGGGGGGGACGTTCCGTCCTGTTCTGGACCTTAAGGCGCTCAACCGCTTCCTTTGGCTTCGCCACTTCCGGATGGAGTCTCTGAGATCAGTCATTGGGTCCATGGAACCGGGGGAGTACCTGTCCTCGATAGATATCAAGGACGCTTATCTTCATGTTCTCATCTGCGTCAGTCATCAAAAATTTCTCTGGTTCGCAGTGAGTTCCTTTCACTACCAGTTTGTGGCCCTCCCGTTCGGCCTGGCCACAGCTCTGAGTCTTAACGAAGATTCTGGCAGCGGTCATGGCCCTGCTCCATGCCATGGACGATATCCTGATAAAGGGTCCGTCGTTTAGGGCAACTGCGCACAGACTGCGCAAAGTCCTGGATACCCTGGAACGCTTCGGATGGATCCTGAACCCGCAGAAGTCACGTCTTTTGTTGAATATCTTCTATATAAAAAAAATCTTCATATAAAAAAAGAGGATAAAAAAATATATATAAAAATTATATGATCCTTCAGGCGGACATAATCGCCTCTAAGTTCTTTTATCGAGTATCTTAAATTCATTTGTGCAAGCAGTGAAACAAAGGGACAATTGTCTATGCAAAAATATATATATATAATTTATTATACACAATACAAACCAATAATATAAAATCAATACAATTGCAAAGACAAACAATGAAGCTGTAAAATAAAACCCCAAATATGCCACACAGTGGTGCTAACACACCACTATCTCACCGTCACAGTACAACTTAAAGTTACTTATGAAAAATTGCCAATGATATACTTTTAACAAACAGATCATTGATTTATATACCAGGAGAAACTTAAGATCTTCTGTTTACCAAACAGGCTATAACAATAAAACACAGATTAATATAAATGTTATCCCTTGACTCTGTTTCCCTTTGACCAATCAAAAATATATGATATTAATACGACAAAATATCCAGCTCGGCAATCAGACTATGGAAAATAACTTCCCAAGGGTTTCAGTCCTCTTTTCAAATAATGTCAGATCTTCCATTAGCAATATGCATCTTTGCTAAGAGAATAATCAGCATTATGGAGGCGCCTAACACTATATGTTCCCACAGTATGGGGACTTTTGGCTATATACCGAGAGAAATATTAATATCACAAGGAATAAGCACAGTTTACGTTACCGGGTCAAAGATAGACAGAGTTTCAGATGGGACCAGTTCTCAAGGACTTTCCTAGTAGTCAAAAAATAATCCAAGTTTCTTTTGGTATATCTTTCTTGTGATCAGTTTCCTTTGTGAGTTTTTCTTTTGGTTGTGAGTGATTGTCCCCTGATGCTCTGCACACGAGTAATTATTCCCCACCTTATCTAATAATCATCCCCTTCTGGATGTGGGTGTATTCGTATGTTAATAACACAATGATGTCATATTAACCCTTGACATATGTGAGGCAGTGACAGGCCTCACGGCTGCTAGGGGAGAGATATGGCAGGAGTTTCCATTTCTTCGCTGTCAATCAGCAGGTCAGAGGCCGCACCAGGTGGAACAATCAGTCTGGGATAAGAGCCCAGTCCAGACTGTTAGGAGGAGGAAGAGTCTGTGTGCAGCAGAGGCCTGGGAAGGCTCTGTACAGGTGGGCTCAGCCGAGGTGGCTGAGGGGCCACGGGGCTAGGTGTTAGCCTGAACTTTGGGGGACTCCGCGAGGTCTTGGAATCGACGGTCGCTAGGCCAGAGTCAGGAGGACTTCTGGGCCACAATCCCCCAAAAGGTACTGGACTTTGTTACAGCCTGGAAGTGCTGGATTGTTAGGCTGGGAAAAGCCGCATGTTCTTCCCGTGTGTGAACGGGGCTTTCAGTGAGGTAGGGAGTCCTCATGTTTAGTCAGAGCCCAACCGGGCAGGTGTTTTATTTGTATTGTTTGTTTTGGTTTTGCTGAGGTGCCAAATAAAAGCAATGTTTGGCCCCTAACCCTGTGGTCGATGAAGATCATTGTGAGAATGACCCCCGAATAAGAGGCGATCCCTTACAATTGGTGTCAGATGCGGGCAAGTTGTCCACGAAAGAAGGGCAACGGTCGGTTGCTAGGGGCAACGACGAGACAGCAGGTGCTGCTGAAAGCTGTTTTGCAGTGTGTAGGGCTAAAGGGCCGGAAGCCCGTTTGTTCGGTGGAGCAGGTGCTGCTCGTGCTATTGTGGACTTTTTTTTGTTGTGGTGCAGAGATTTAAAGGGCCAGAAGCCCAGAGAAGAGACTGACTGGAAAAAAAATAATAATATTTTTTTTTTGTTGTTGTTGTCACTATGAGGTCTGTGCAGACCCACCTGTAGCAAGACGATGCAATGGATGATTGTGAGGTCAGAAGATCTGATACAGAAAGATCCTGCGAGTTAGTGATTGGGGGAATCCCGCTGTGGGTCACTTTAGATTCCCGCCAACGCGTGTCCTGGGTTAAGCCCGAAGTACTGGACTTTCTAAAGAGGGGGCCAGAGACAGATGTCACAGTGTCTCTGACCTTTATTACGGACTATGGCCCTGTGCAATGGGAGCTCTTAAAATGTGAGACCCTGGAAGTGGAGTTTGTGCTTGGCAAAGCCTTTCCGTTCTTCTGGCAGCTATGGAGCGGAAAAAAGGCTTCGAGTTGTGCGGCTGGAGTTCCAGAGGAAAATATGTGTGCCGTTGCCAAGGGCAACCATCTGGAAGAAAAGGAGGTGGAGAGCGGTGCGGCTCTCAGGAGATCCTATGTTTCCTGCACGTGTGCGCAAAGTCCTAAAGAGTGCGGCTGGAGTTACCGTCCAGGAAAAGTCGGGACCCCAGGCCATGCTGTTTCCGGTGGCAACGTTTGCAGTATGGAGTCTGCGGGTGTTCGGAATACCAGGAACCAAGAGAAGGCTGGTGATCTTGGTAGAGATGTCCTGGGAATATCGTTGTCTCCCGAATCCACAACGTCAGGCGGTAAGACTGTTCCTGTTAATAGTTGTGTGGCAGATCCAGTGACTGTGAGCCGGCCGCAGTGGAAACCGGCTGGGTCAGTGACGAAAAACCGTCTCGGAAGTGTATGACATTGGGAAAAAGACAGTGTCTGAACAGGCGGGTAAGCCTGTTGCAGTTACTCCCTCGCAGGAACCTGCAGGGGAGAAGGTTTCTGGGTTGCACAAAGAGCCTGTGATCAAAGCTAGATTTGGGGTGGTGAAAGTCAGAGATCCCCTGCTAGCCCAGGTAAGAGGTAGCATGATGGCCGCCCCAGAGACAGATAGAGTGTTACATGTTCGGGACAATTATGTGGTTAATACGGACTGGTGATCAGGTGGTTCTCACTGAGAGAGAGTCTCCGGTGAGAACTGGGACTTGTGAACCTGATGTTACAAATACGCTCATACATGAGGGAATGGTGGGCCGTAATTTCCTCTTATGCTTGGAGGTTTTAAGTAATGGAGACACTTCTGCAGAGAGTGACAAAACTCCTGCAGAACCTGTACCTGTCCCTTTAAATGATAATGTGAAGGAGCTGCACATTGAGAACAAGGGTGCAGATCAGGTGCAAAGTGCATGTTTGCCGAAATGCATAACGGAAATGTGATGTCATGTGAAATATGTGATAATAATGACATGCCTTTTCCTTTGCAGGCTGTGATTGGGGAAAAAGCTCCCCCTGTTGGTAAACATGTGTCTGATATAAAAGTGTTGATAAATGTTGAAGAAACACCGCTAGGAGACACCATTGTAGACAATGTGGCGGTGCTAGAGGGTGTACCACACGTACCAGATGTGGATGTGCAGTCTCCACAGGTTTCTAGGATTAATAAAATGTCCCAGGTGGGGATTGACTCATGGGTGCCCCTAGAGGTCAGGGTTAATAATGACACGAGCAGTATAAGTGGCGTATGTGCCGTGACAGTTAGCAACTCCGAGAGTGAGGCTACCATGTGAAGACCCAGCAAAACTAAAGTGGTTACTAGTAGCGACCAGATGACAGTTATATCTGACGAGACGAGAGTTCAGTCGGGTGACAGCCTAGTGTCTGAAGCTCATATCCAGACAGTTGTAGATGACCTGACAGGACAGTACAGCTACAAACTTGAAGATGTTTTCGCTCGCTCTGCACAGTCCCTAGATACACTAGAGATGGGGCTAGCGGTTCTCGCAGAGCAACTGCAGGAATCTCCAGAGGAGTCACAGAAAGAGATGAATGAACTGAAGGAACTAGAGTCACTAATAGAAGCAGAAATTCTCCAACTTCAAGAGGAACTTGCAGCTTCTGAGCGATCCAGACTTCATGCAGAGCAGGAAAAAGATGAGCTGGCTAATGAGGTTCTAAACAGCGCCTTCGAAAAATCTGCTCTCTTGGAGGAGAAAAGACATTTGGAAGCCAGGATGGCTCCACTTGATCAAGAGTTGCGTGATCGGATGGTAGACCTGGACCACCAGAAACAAATTGTGTCTAAATTGGAGAAGAAACAGAAGATGTTGGACAAGCTCCTGGCTGAAGAGAAAACCACCTCGGCCAGATATGCAGAAGAACGTGACCAAGCGGAGACTGATGCTCGAGAGAAGTACTTGAGGAGCAAGATGAATTTGAGAGGCTGAACAGGCAACAGATCTTCCCTGAACAGAGAGGGAAGATCTCATGAGCTCAAAAGATGACGTCGGGAAGAACATCTATGAGTTAGAGAAGTCTAAGGGTGCTCTCGAGCAGCAGGTGGAAAATGAGAAACCTGAAGAGGAGAGTCCTCTGAAGGATGTCAAGAGGTCTAAGCCAGAGCCTGTTAGGAGGCGGTCTGGAGATGATGGCGCTGTAGTACCGCCCGAGGCAGAGAAGATGGAAGGTCTTTCTGCTGAACCCGTTGATGGGGCTGATGTGGATGCAGAGGCTAAAAGTCTCATGACAGTGTGTAACCAGGACCAGGTCGCAAAAGACATCCCCTCCGCCTACAAGGTCTTCCAAGTATCCAGCAGCCTGCTGGGGAAGAAATATGAGGAGATGGACGACCAGTATGCAGATCCTGTCTACTACTTTGGGCTGGCTCGCCCGAATTCCTCCCAAAAGGAGAACAGTGTCCTGGGTGAGCCTCTGGAGAAAGAGGAGAAGGACTTAAAAGGGCAAGTATATGATGCCGGGTCCAAGGAAACAAAGGCTGAAGAAGTTAAGGCCAAGGTGTTGGGGGACGTGAAGTCCTCAGGTGCTGCAGAGACCGAAGGAGTGGCTACTGATGTGGAAAAAGCCACTAAAGAAGCAGAGGTCTCTGAAACTGCTGCCAAAGTGGGGGAAACCACAGCTGGGAAGATGGAAGATGTGCACCGGAGGCACTTTAAAAAAGTGTGCGGGGACAAGCCTGCTGAAGGAGAAAGGGTCAAGACACAACCATGAACTGGAACTGTTCAGTCAAGAGTTGCAGCAGTCCAAGAAAGGACATGAGGAGCATGTACAGAAGCCCGAGAATCAAAAAAGAGAACTTGCCGATCATAAAAAAACATCTTCTGAGAGAAGTTCCAGAGGCCGAAGGCCAAATGTGGAGAGAAAAAGAAAGAAAAGAGAGAGGCCACGGGTGCGAAGGCGTAACATCCTCACTCGTGAAAGAGAGTACCTGTTCATGAAATGGGGAAGAAAGTCCCATAGATCTACTCCATAATAAACTCGTGTTCGTGACAAACCAAGCGCTGTTATCCTGGGTCTGGCAGAATAAAGGGAAGACTGTAGGCCAGGTAGATGCCCTCTCACAAGCATCTGGGTTTGGTGCTAGTGTTCACCCCTACGGGCTTGAAAAAAGGGGGGGATATGTGAGGCAGTGACAGGCCTCACGGCTGCTAGGGGAGAGATATGGCAGGAGTTTCCATTTCTTCGCTGTCAATCAGCAGGTCAGAGGCCGCACCAGGTGGAACAATCAGTCTGGGATAAGAGGCCAGACCAGACTGTTAAGAGGAGGAAGAGTCTGTGTGCAGCAGAGGCATGGGAAGGCTCTGTACAGGTGGGCTCAGCCAAGCTGGCTGAGGGGCCACGGGGCTAGGTGTTAGCCTGAACTTTGGGGGACTCCGCGAGGTCTTGGAATCGACGGTCGCTAGGCCAGAGTCAGGAGGACTTCTGGGCCACAATCCCCCAAAAGGTACTGGACTTTGTTACAGCCTGGAAGTGCTGGATTGTTAGGCTGGGAAAAGCCGCATGTTCTTCCCGTGTGTGAACGGGGCTTTCAGTGAGGTAGGGAGTCCTCATGTTTAGTCAGAGCCCAACCGGGCAGGTGTTTTATTTGTATTGTTTGTTTAGATTTTGCTGAGGTGCCAAATAAAAGCAATGTTTGGCCCCTAACCCTGTGGTCGATGAAGATCATTGTGAGAATGACCCCCGAATAAGAGGCGATCCCTTACACATGGTATAAAAAAAATTGTAAAATAATATATTTTCTATCTGCCTCCAGATGGCACTGTTGTACAACATATGAATATCACAACCTTAAACACTTATTTTAAATACCTAATATGTTCACATGACCTTCTTAACCTTTCCAATATACATCAGTAAGGAAGGTCTTTTCCTGACACTTTTAATTACCCATAACCTAGACTTATTGGAGTCACTGTCTTCTATGTTTTTGAATATATGTTAACGGATAACGGTACAATGGCCTTGTTACTCGGCATCGGGACTTGTATACTTTACTTGTCCACATGGATGAATAACTACCGTCTGAAATAAAATTTAACCCTTCTCAGAAATCCAATTATCAGAAACTTATTTCAGTGTTTCTGTATCTTCTACAGGATACATTCTAAATGGCACATACATGGTACAATATATATGTAAATCAATACATGTTTACACATAAATAACACATTATATGAATCATTGGTTAAAATATGTTGCAAATCTATATATATCATACAGAAATATATAGAATATAATTATGAATATATGAATTGGACCTCACACAGAAGATGTGTCTTAAGGATATAAAATCTTATCTTGTCAAGGCTTAGCCATGAAACAAACATTGTTCCCTTCAGACAGACATGTCTGGAGACACCAGTATAGTCCCCATAGATAAACACATATCTTTTAGCAATAACTTTTAAAATATAATGTCCATTCATATTCACGATGACTCTTATATAAACTGAACTTGCCATGAACTCATCTTGGTCTCTTCAGCCACATAACAGAACTTTGGTTCAAGCTGATTTCCTCTTAAAGGCAATGAGCATTCATTTTGGCTATAATATCATTAGATAATACTGTGTACTTATGAAAATGCACAACACTTTATCCATCTAACCTTTCTGGGCATGGTACTGTACATCTTTGAGGCCAAGGTACTTTTGCCCCTGGAGAAGCTATCCACTCTCTGTCTTCAGATTCTCCCCTTGTTGCGGCCCGTCCTCTTCCCATTCGTCGCTGCATGCGGGCTCTGGGTCACATGGTCTCTGGCTTTGATGCAGTTCCCTATGCTCAGTTCCATACCAGGTCTCTTCAGCCTCCCTGGATCCACCAGGCACTCAGGTGGTGGTTGGTTTCCCTGATGCTGACATCGGGCCGCTCTTTCATTCCTCTCCATTGGATAGTGCTGACAACGGACGCAATCCTCCATGGTTATAGGGGAGTGTTGGAAAATCTATCTGTTCAAGGCGTGTGGTCACGCGAGGAGTGCTCCCTCCCAATCAACATTCTGGAATTGAGAGCGATTCGTCTGTCTCTGCTGCATTGGACCAACCATCTCCAGGGATGTCTGATTCTAGTTCAGTCCGACAACTCCACAGCTGTGGCGTACCTCAATCTCCAGGGTGGCACCCGGCAGCCATGGCGGAGACAGCTCTCAGCTGGGCGGAGAGCCATGTTCCGGCGCTGTCGGCAGTTCACATCCCCGGCGTCGACAACTGGATCGCCGACTTCCACAGCCGGGAGCGTCTCGATCTCGGTAAATGGGCACTTCGCCCGCAAGTTTTTCGAGCGATGGGGGGTCGGCCGGACGTGGATCTCATGGCCTCCCGCTTCAACCACAAGGTCAAGAACTTTGTGGCACGGTCCAGGGATCCCATGGCTGTTGAAGCCGCCGTACTAAGGGCTCAGGGTTTCTTGGATGCTGTTGTCCAGACCATGATTCATGCCAGAAAGTCATCGTCTTCCCGAATCTACCACCGTACCTGGAAGTCCTACTTTAGTTGGTGCGAGCGTCATCAGCTATCTCTCATTCGTTTCTCGTTGCTGCGAATCTTGTCTTTCCTGCAGTCGGGCATGGACTTGGGGCTGGCTCTCAGCTCCCTCATAGGGCAAGTTTCGGCTCTTTTCATTCTTTTTCGGCGTTACTTGTCTTCGCTTTCTGCGGTTGGGACTTTTCTGCAGGGGGTCGTGGACGCTGCACCCCCTTTCCATCCTCCGTTGAATCCTTGGAATCTTAATCTGGTGTTCAGCACTCTCCAGTCTTCACCGTTTGAGCCTTTGCAGCAGGTGTCGCTTCGCTTCATGTCCTACAAGGTGGCCTTTTTGGTGGCAATCACTTACATCCGTAGGGTGTTGGAACTCGCAGCTCTTTCCTGTCGGTCGCCTTTCCTGATCCTCCATCAGGACAAAGTAGTCCTTCGCCCTGTTCAGTTCTTCCTTCCGGGTTGTGTCGGCATTCCATCTTAATGAAGAGATCATTTTCCCTTAATTTTGTCCTGCCCCATCTCATCCTCGTGAGCAGTCGCTCCACACTCTGGATTTGGTACCAGCCGTTCGTATCTATCTGTCCCAGACGGCATCTTTCCGGCGGACGGATTCCCTGTTCATCATTCCAGAGGGGCCGAGACGAGGGCTGGATGCGTCTAAGTCTTCCATTTCCGAATGGATTCGTTTGGCCATTGTGGAAGCGTACCGCGTCAGTGACCAGGCCCCACCCTTCCGGGTTACTGCTCCTTCTGCTCCGGCTGTGATGGCCTCTTGGGAAGTACATCATGGGGCTTCTGGTATGCAAGGCGGCTACCTGGTAGTCTTTGCGCACCTTTTCCAAATTTTACAGAGTACACACTTTTGCGTCTTCTGATGCTTCTCTGGGGCGTAGAGTTTTGCAGACGGCGGTTCTCTAATTGGCCAGAAGGTTCTAGTTTATGCCCACCCTTGGGACTTCTCTGTAACGTCCCATGGTCAAGCCTGTGTCCCCAGTGATACGGATGAGAAAACTATATTTTTGTACTTACCGTAAAATCTGTTTCTCTTCCGTTCATTGGGGGACACAGCTCCCACCCTTTCTTTTGTTTATAGGCCTTTCGGGCCTATGTGGTGCTGGGTTTGTACATAGTGTGTTTTTTTTTGTCTTACTTCTCCTACTACTTTTGCACTAACTGATTTAGCTTAGTCCCTGTAGGAAGGGTATAGCTGAAGGGAGGAGCTCACACTTTTGTGCTTAGTGTCCGCCTCCTAATGGGAATAGCTATACCATGGTCAAGCCTGTGTCCCCTAATGAACAGAAGAGAAACAGATTTAATGGTAAGTACAAAAATCTAGTTGTTCTACTCTTTTCCGGAACGGACATACGGAAACTGAATGTACACAGAGTAACTTTCATATATATTTTATTTTTGTGGACCCATTGAAATGAATGGTTGCGCGTACAGTCCGCTAAAAAAATGGAAAGAAAATACGTTCGTATACATGAGTCCTTAGGCCTCATGCACACGACCGTAGAAGGTCCGTACCCATATTGCAACCCACCAATAGCGAGCCCAATAACTTGAATGGGTCTGCAATCTGGAAGATTCTATAGAACACCAGATAAGTGAGTGCCCTCCATCTTTTTATATATCAATGTTGGGTGCTTCAAGGACTGTGCACCTATACTATAGGTTGCAACAGGTGGAGCCACTGTCTCTCTCTTTTCTATTATTGTACTAAGTTTACACTAGCTCCAACACACTTTTTGGCACATCTCCAGATATTGGGATTCTTAAAACCGAGGCTCAAGGACCTCACAAAGCAGTTCTCCCCAACCCCATATGACTTACTGTTACACGGGGAAATGACAACCCTGCATATCTTTATCCGACTTGACATACAGATTGAAGAGAGCCTTCCCAAGCTACCCTACATCTGCCTTATTCAAATCCTGGGGTAAAGACTTAAAGATCCCAGAGTTACAGAATAAGATACTCCAGGGTTGGATGAGGGTTAGGAGAGTAATGTCCAATGAGATTTGGAGGGAAACTCAATTTAAGCTAATAAAGGGCAATATATGGCTTCCATGAATCCGGCCTCTTGTCAGAAGCTGACAGGCTAATTAGCTGCCCAAAATGCCATCTGCCAAACACGGATCTACTCCACGGTCTCCGGTCTTGTCCAAAATCCAAGGTATTTTGGGAAATGGTGAGGGCGTATGCTGACAGGTTGAAGTATCCCGCTATCCCCGGAGCTTATTTTATTACATTGGCATCCTGAGGAAAAACCAATACTACAGATAGTTCATGTGAGCCTCCTGTTTAAATGGTGGTTGAGGACCACAACACCGGCCACCTCTGAGATATTACAACAGCTGAAATATTGTCTGAGGATGGAAAGTCTGGGGGCAGAACACACTAAGGAGACCCCGGTAGGGAGCCTTATGAGAAAATGGAAAGGGTTCATCTGTGCTGGACCAGATTACAAGGAACTGAAATCTTAATGTCAGACCTTTCAAAATGGACATTGGGGTGTTTAGATAAGGCAGATGGGTAGGGAGGTAACTGGCTACTTGGGGGGACTTAGTCATAATAAACGGTGGTTCATTTATGGTGGAAAGGTTGTCTAAGAGCAGAGAGGAGGGAAGGAGGGATGAGATAGGGATGTTTTAGGATAGTACTTTTGAACAGTTGAGGCTACTTTCACACTTACATTGTTAATTCCGGTATTAAGATCCGGCAGAGGATCTCCATACCGGAATTAAAGTGATCCGTTTTGATTTTGCACATCAGGATGCATCCGTTCCGTTATGATGCGGTTGTGTGATATCAAAACGGAAAAAAAACGAATCCGTCACTAAATACATTGAAAATCAATGGGTGAGTCAATAGGAGCCTAAAAACCGGATCCGTCACCATTGGCTTAGGCTACTTTCACACTTGCGGCAGTGTGATCCGGCGGGCAGTTCCGTCGTCGGAACTGCCCGCCGGATCCGCCGATCCGCCCGCTGACTGAAAGCATTTGTGAGACGCATCCAGATGCGGATCCGTCTCACAAATGCATTGCAAGGACGGATCCGTCTCTCCGCTTGTCATACGGATCCGGCGCTAATAGATTCCTATGGGAAAAATTGCCGGATCCGGCATTCAGGCAAGTCTTCAGTTTTTTTCGCCGGAGAGAAAACCGTAGCATGCTAGGACGGAACTCTATGCCGGAAAAGAACAACGCAAGTGTGAAAGTAGCCTTACATTGTTTTCAGTGCCAGATCTGTTATAGAGCAGGAGAAGCTGAGCAGACTGAGATAGAGTTTTATGGGAAAAGATCATTTTTCCATTTCTGTCGGCAGCCCTGTGAACAGCTATGGGTACAGGAGGGGGGTTCTCAGTGACTGACAGCTGTCTCTGTATGGACACACAATGCTGTCAGTCCCAGTAGACAGACATATAAACAAAGGATCCCAGCAGTCGTGTCTTAATGCAAATCAGATGACTTTTATTCCATAAATGAAAAGACCAGGTTTCGGCGATGTGCCTTCATCAACAGGTATGTCCAAATACAATCTTAACAAACTATATATGCTCTACAGTCACCGCCCACAGGAGCTAAAGTCCATCCCATAAGGTCTCAGAATTTAAAAGTTTACCCCTGATCTGTAATAGAAAGAACCCCAGTTATAGGGATATGCTAGTTAAAGCGGACATAGGGGGCACTAAACATCGGTTGTGTCAAAGTGTATTATCAACACCACGTAAAAGTACGTTCCCCTGCCTGCATTGTCTCCAATGTTCACACATCATAAAGGGCCCTACATTTTATCACCCACATACCGGGAATCCGTTTGAAGTAAAAGGTTTTTTTACATGTGAGTCTTCAAATGTCATTTATCTGATTAAATGCCCTTGTGGTCTGTTGTACATTGGTCAGACAATGCAGGCAGTGAGGGACAGAATTAATAAGCATAAATCAACTATTAGAACTAAATAGTCGATGCACCTGGGGGGGGTCGTTGCACCTGCCCCTAGAGGCTCAGTTTGTCCACCTCTTTTCACGCCCTTCTTCTCTTGATTGACAGGGCCAGGGCAGCGCTGCTCTCCACCCGCCAGCCGTGTCTGCAGTGTAAATCTCGCGCAGTTCAGTATTCGGCCGCTGAACGTCCTTCCCTCACTGCGCCTGCGCAGAATACTGAACGGGGCGGCGCAGGTGCGGGATTTTCGCAGTAGACACGGCTGGTGGGAGGAGAACAGCGCTGCCCTGGCCCTGTCAATCAAGAGAAGAAGGAGGTGAAAAGAGGTGGGCAAACTAGGCCTCTAAACCCCCCCGCTCCTAGAGGCTAATTAGCATATTACAAAAGTTTGTTTTTCTCAGTAATGGCTTCAGGCAGTGAGATGGCACTAATATAGTTCTGTTCAGCTGACATTACCACATCACTAATGTCAGCCAGCTTAATACCCATTTTTCAGGTCACAGAAATTCTTTAAAATATCTATAATCCGATGATTTATCTGCTAATATTTAAATGGATATTGAAGTGCAAGAAAGAAACTGTCCCAGGGGCTGCACATGCTGTAAAAAAAGGAACTTATACTCCCCTCACCGATCCCCAGCTACTGCAGTTGTGATGGGGGTCAGTAATTATGCTTTGGGGCGGAGTTAAAGGCGTGGCCTAGTATGAAAGAAATTGCTGCGATGTATGCCGCTGTTCTGTCAGAAAACCTTACCTCGTCAGATTCCCTTACCCCACATGACTTCCGGGGGGTGCGCCTCCACGCAAGCTCAGTACCACGGCACGGCGCCTCCGCACAAGCGCAGTACCAGGGCATGGGTAAGGTAAAATTACAGTGAGCGTTGTCTCATGGACGCACACACGGACACCGCCGCGCGTGCGCAGTGTGTGGGTAAGGAGATTTAACAAGACAAAAGACCGTCAGATCGCCTTACCCTCGAGAGCGCACGCACAGTGTCCGTGTGCACGTCCATGAGTCAACGCTCACTGTAATTTTACCTTACCCATGCCCTGGTACTGCGCTTGCGCGGAGGCACCGTGCTGTGGTACTGCACAAAGTTGGGAGGTATGCAGATATAATAGGACTTTTTTGTTTGGTCTTTTTGACAGAATCTGCAATGGGGGGCCTGAACGGGGCCTCCAGTGCAGATATGAACCACTCTTTAACCATACATACATTATATACACATTACAAAGACACACATGGGCCCCATGGAGGTGTCAGGGGGCCCGGGCTGCCACCCTAAATGTCCCTATTATGGTCCACCATTGGCTTCAAGCGATCAAACACGACCTCTCTTGTGGATCGCAAGGCTGGCTCCCAATACAAACAGAAAAACGGATATGACAGCAGTGCCACCATCACAAGAAGCCACCATCACAAGAAGCCACTCGTGGTTCTGGTGTTACCACCATGGCGTTTGGAGATAAATAGTGCTGCATGGCGTGATATTTTTTCCCCCCAAAAAAAACTTGATGGAATCTGCGACTGTGGCTCCTGACTGAGCCTGATACAAATCCTTTAATACCTGGGAACCATTCACACAGTACAATTATGGGCATGTCCCTTGGCAGAACACGTCTCAGATTAGACGATTACATTATAATCCCAGATTTATCCTCACACATGACGGTTCTTGTAGTTTTGACACAAAACAGTGGCTGTTGGTAGGCAACGGCAGCAAAAACTACAATTCCCAGAATGCCCGGCGCCGCGCCTGCGCAGATCTGTGTCGAAAAGAAAAGTACCGCGCTGTTTGTGGAGCAGCTGGGGGTGGGGAGGGATGGAGCTGGAGTTCGGTAAGTCGGTGAAGTGTGAGGACGAGGAGGAGAGGACGGCCACGTCTGTCAGCTTCTCGGCCCAGGATGTCACCAACAGCTCGTTTGGGGAGGAAGATGTTGGAGGCAGCAGGAACGAGGAAGTGCAAGGCGAGGGGCACGAGGTGAGAGGCGACCCCCGCCCGGGGTCACGTGATCTCCCGGCTCTCATCGTTTTCTATGTTCCTGGTCAGGTGGGAATAGAGAGAAGGGGGGAGTAGTCGGAGGTGGTTGTCGGGACATATGGGTCACGTGATGGACGCTTCTCATGGTGCTGAGGGGCGAGAAGATGTCAGAAAAGTCATTCATTGGGGTCTCACTTCTACAGGAGACGCTATAAATCTTTGATAGATGCAGACCCCCCTATCCTGCCTCACTTCTCAGACCCTGTTCACACTAGTGCGGGGGTCAGCTGTTGTGAAACTCCCTTTAAAGTGAATACAGCATGCTGGGAGTTGTAGTTTCACAACAGCTGGAGTGCTGCAGGTTACTGACCCTAGCATTAGGGCACATAGATGGAGCCCCCCCAGCCCCATACCCTTCTAGGATATGTTCACATGGCGTCCTTTGGCGCAGACACCGATGCTGATATCTCACTGGCGGCTGCGCGGTTTCTGCCTCCTGTTCATATCTACAGGAGGTAGAGCTGAGGATTGCGGAGTAGCGGCTTAAAGGCTACGTACATCTTTGGGGGCAATTTTTTTTATTGCATTGTACTTATTTTAAAGGGGTTATCCGAGACTAAAAAATGCACCCCTTGTGCTGGGCCCCCGCACCGCCGCTTCTCCCCGTGCACGGCTGAAAACATCCAGTGTCGGGGGGGGGGGGGCAGCAGGCAGTGACGGGGATGAGCCTCCCTAGCATTGCGGGTGATGCTAGGGAGGCTACCCCCCCTCCCCGAGACCGGATGTTTTCATCCATGCACAGGGAGAAGCAGCAGCGGGGACCAGGAGCGGCGCAGGGAGAGGGGTAAGTATATTACCTGTGAGGGGCCCGGGTGTATGGGGGACATTTTTTAGTCTCAGTTAACCCCTTTAAGCTAAATATTATTTTTGTTCATTTGGTCTTTGATAAATGTCCCCTATATTTTTAATAAACTGGTGTAAAGTAGAACTGGCTTAGTTGCCCATAGCAACCAATCAGATTCCACCTTTCATTTTCCAAGGCTCTGAAAATTGAAAGGAGGAATTTGATTGCTATGGATAACTAAGCCAGCTCTACTTTACAGTAGTCTGATAAATCTCCCCCATGGAATCCTTTTTTCTCGCGTTTGGTGCGGATCTGTCATGGATCTGCACAGACTGATCCGTTCAGATAACACACCCGCATGCATCTGTTCAGAACGGATCCGTTTGTATTATCTTTAACATAGCCAAGACGGATCAGTCATGAACACCATTGAAACACCAGCGAAAACAGATCCATCCCCATTGACTTACATTGTCTGTCAGGACGGATCTGTTTGGCTTAGTTGTGGTGTCGGCCTCCAGAGCGGAACGGAGGCAAACTGATGCATTCTGAGCGGATCCTTTTCCATTCAGAACGGATTAGGGCAACAACTGATCAGTTTTGGACCGCTTGTGAGATCCCTGAACGGATCTCACAAACGGAAACCAAAACGTCAGTGGGAAAGTAGCCTAACATGCTCTAGTAGCAGCCTCTGGATTTTTACTCTGCTCCATCAGGCAACTCCGCTGACGGCTCCTTATCTCTGACCTTATAAACACTCAGTACAGCTCAGTTATTATCTTACTGATCAGGCCTCATGCACACGACCGTTGTTGTGTTCCGTTCCGCAAAATGGGGTTGCGTTGTTCCGTGATCCGTTTCAGTTTTTGTTTCCGTGTGTCTTCCTTTATTTTTGGAGGACCACCAGACATGAAGGAAAGTAAAAAAAAAAGTCTAAGTCAAGTTTGCCAGGCAAATGATATGAAAAAAACGGACGCGCGGATGACAGTCTTGTGTGCCCCCGCGTTTTTTCACGGTCCCATTGACTTGAATGGATCCGCGAACCGTTTTCCGTGAAAAAAATAGGACAGGTTATATTTTTTTGACGGACTGGAACCACGGATCACGGACGCGGATGACTAACTGTGCATTAGCCGAGTTTTCAACTGACCCATTGAAAGTCCGCAGAAAATCACGAAAAACGGAACAACTGACATGGAATAAAACAACGGTCGTGTGCATGAGGCCTAAGAATGTGGCTTAAATAAGTGTTTGACTTATAAGTAATTTAAAGATAAGATTTGTTAGATGACACAGCTAGAAAAACAGTTAACCCTTTGTGTCAGAACAGCTCAATATTTTTAATAAAGGCCAATTGAAAATATGATTTTTAGCCAAAAATGAGTAACATGCAAATGCAATCATAAACAAAAATGGCCTCACCAAGAAGGGACATGTCCGTTTTTGCTGCCGCCCCGTGATTCTCGGAGCTGCCTCAGATTTAAATGAATGGGAGGCAGTAAGGATGCGGCTGCGGGCAGGATTTTGGGCGGCTGTTCATGCCAAAATTCTGCAGTAAAATCTGGCGCGTTAACGGCCTCTAGACATTTATGGCCTATGTGCAGGAAATGTCAAATGTCGGATAAGTGCGGGTTCCAGAGGTGGGACCTGCACCTGGATGCTGTGGTAAGTGTCGGGAGACCCATGTTGATACCCATGACATGAGACAGGCGCAGGTCCCACATGTTTCAGACATCTATGCCATACCTTGAAAATGGGAATATATCTGTTTAAGGCAACTTGTACAAGGGGTGGGGGGGAGTTCCTTTTCTAACAGTTTTGTACGCCTGTTTTTGGTGCAAAAAAGTTGTAAGACCCCATTTTACAATTATGAAATGGCTCCTTGGGAGTGACGGGGGGCTGGCAACTTTACTAACATTTACACCTGGAAATGTTGGAGGAAACTAACCCAGTAAGGGGCTGGAGTGGTTTCTACACCAGGTGCACAGACTGCTGAAAGTGCACCTAATATCTAATGCAGAGATATGCTTCCCCCGGCAGCGCAGAGGGGAATCCAAGACAGACGTAATTGACCCCCAAGGTCAAACAGCCTCTGCTGCCCAGGAGCAGTGATTTTGTATGGGGGCCCTGAAAAGAACTGAAAGGCCAGTCGCACATGTACGTGGCCGCTCCATTCATTTCTATGGGAGTTCTGGAAATAGCTGACTACAGCGCTCTGCTATCTCCGGAACTCTAATAGAAATGAATGGAGTGGCCACGCAAATGTGGGATTGGCCACTCCATTCATTGCAGGGAGTGCGGGGCCCCCGTTCTTGTGCTCAGTGGGGATAACAGCGATCTGATAGTTATCCTCTGTCCTGTGGAGAGGGGATCATTTCAACCAACTGGAATACCCCCTTAATGGGCTTCCTTGTGAACAGTTGAAATAAAGCCTCTCCCGTAATACATGGATGGACGAGGAGGTCTGTCAGAGATGGTGATTGCGGTGAACAAGAGGAGGGTCCAGAGTGGGGGCACTCCATTCATGACATCTGTACGCCCTAATGTGAACAAAGCCTGAGAAGTATACTTGCCCTGATCCCGGACATAAACTTCCCTTCACTCCTTTACCATGTAAGAGAGGAGCATTTCCTTGCAGCACAAGCCAAGGGGAGCATCGCGCAGGGCAAGGTCTGGTGTGAGCTGTCAGTGTGCTAGGAGAATACATCCACTTAGCAGGGAGCCCGGTGATGTCACCGGCACAAGTGGGCAGTTTTAGAGGCGGGTATGACTAGTACCTGGCATAATAGTTTACCGCAGTTTTTGCGCACACAAATGTGTTTATATACAGTCAGGTCCATAAATATTGGGACATCGACACAATTCTAACATTTTTGGCTCTATACACCACCACAATGGATTTGAAATGAAACGAACAAGATGTCCAAATCAGGTGAACAGTGTAGGAATTACAACAGTTTGCATATGTGCCTCCCACTTGTTTAGGGACCAAAAGTAATGGGACATAATAATAATCATAAATCAAACTTTCACTTTTTAATACTTGGTTGCAAATCCTTTGCAGTCAATTACAGCCTGAAGTCTGGAACGCATAGACATCACCAGACACTGGGTTTCATCCCTGGTGACGCTCTGCCAGGTCTCTACTGCAACTGTCTTCAGTTCCTGCTTGTTCTTGGGGCATTTTCCCTTCAGTTTTGTCTTCAGCAAGTGAAATGCATGCTCAATCGGATTCAGGTCAGGTGATTGACTTGGCCATTGCATAACATTCCACTTCTTTCCCTTAAAAAAACTCTTTGGCTGCTTTTGCAGTAGGCTTTGGGGCATTGTCCATCTGCCCTGTGAAGTGCCGTCCAATAAGTTCTGAAGCATTTGGCTGAATATGAGCCCGAAACACTTCAGAATTCATCCTGCTGCTTTTGTCAGCAGTCACATCATCAATAAATACAAGAGAACCAGTTCCATTGGCAGCCATACATGCCCACGTCATGACACTACCACCACCATGCTTCACTGATGAGGTGGTATGCTTAGGATCATGAGCAGTTCCTTTCCTTCTCCATACTCTTCTCTTCCCATCACTCTGGTACAAGTTGATCTTGGTCTCATCTGTCCATAGGACGTTGTTCCAGAACTGTGAAGGCTTTTTTAGATGTCGTTTGGCAAACTCTAATCCGGCCTTCCTGTTTTTGAGGCTCACCAATGGTTTACATCTTGTGGTGAACCCTCTGTATTCACTCTGGTGAAGTCTTCTCTTGATTGTTGACTTTGACACACATACACCTACCTCCTGGAGAGTGTTCTTGATCTGGCCAACTGTTGTGAAGGGTGTTTTCTTCACCAGGGAAAGAATTCTTTGGTCATCCACCACAGTAGTTTTCCATGGTCTTCCAGGTCTTTTGGTGTTGCTGAGCTCACCGGTGCGTTCCTTCTTTTTAAGAATGTTCCAAACAGTTGTTTTGGCCACGCCTAATGTTTTTGCTATCTCTCTGATGGGTTTGTTTTGTTTTCTCATCCTAATGATGGCTTGCTTCACTGATAGTGACAGCTCTTTGGATCTTGAGAGTTGACAGCAACAGATTCCAAATGCAAATAACACACTTGAAATGAACTCTGGACCTTTTATCTGCTCATTGTAATTGGGATAATGAGGGAATAACACACACCTGGCCATGGAACAGCTGAGAAGCCAATTGTCTCATTACTTTTGGTCCCTTAACAAGTAGGAGGCACATATGCAAACTGTTGTAATTCCTACACCGTTCACCTGATTTGGATGTAAATACCCTCAAATTAAAGCTGACAGACTGCAGTTAAAGCACATCTTGTTTGTTTCATTTCAAATCCATTGTGGTGGTGTATAGAGCCAAAAATGTTAGAATTGTGTCGATGTCCCAATATTTATGGACCTGACTGTATAACTAGCTAATGACTCGGCGTTGCTCGGGTATTCATTTATTGTAATTTTTATATTAAATAACAGTGACTTTCACAGTGGCCGCCCCTTTAACGGTGGCTGCCCCTTTAACAGTGTCTTTCCAGGTAGCAAGGGATGTGTATACCAAGTTTCGTTTAAATGGATGGTTGAGTTTGAGTTTTTTGCGGAACATACATATATACGTCCTTTTTTACATTGGCTGCACAGTATGCAGTTAGCAGGACTTGCCCCCTGTATATGATATTCTAGATTGGGATCAGTAACCTTTAGCACTCCAGCTGTTGTGAAACTACAACTCCCAGCATACTCCTTTCACTTCTGTGGGAGTTCATAGAACATCTAAGCAAGTGTGCGTGATGGGAGATGTAGTTTGACAACACCTGGAGGTTGCGGACCCTTGTTCTAGATGGACATCAGTGTGGCCAACGTAACAATACTGACAGACATTCTCGCATTTCGCATGACTCCTTTTTTGTGACCTTTAACACCCATTCGACAAAATGTTGTCATTTTGGAGAACCACCACCAATCTGATATTGATGATCTATCCTGAGGATAGGTCGTCAATAATAAAAGCCCGGAGAACCCCTTTAATCCATATGTAATTGAGTGGTTAAGTGCTCCTCCGCTCTCCTCTGCAGCCCTCGTTCTCCTTCTTGATTGACAGAACCAGCTTCCAGCATATTCGTCTGGCCCTGTCTATTAAAAAGGAGCAGGAGGGGCTGGCAGAGAATCAAGGGTGCACAGAGTGGCTTGGGCCCGCCCTCAGTGCACTTAACTGTTCATTTGCATATGGATTAAAAGCTTTTTCTCCAGAATGAAGCAACAGATCGCTAAGTGAGGTGTAATTACATTCATCTGAGCTAATCCTACAAAGCTAGGATCCACAGGATAGGAGGATAACTATTAGATCGGTGGGGTTCCTACCCCTGCGACCCCCACCGATCACTAGAACGGGGGCCGCAGACCCCATGGAGCTTCCCCTGAAATGGACGGAGAGGCTGAGGGCTGTACTTGGCTGTCTCCAGAACTCCCATAGAAATGAATAGAGTGCCGGCGCGTATTCCGACCAGGCACACCGTCCATTTTAGGGGGAGCTCCACAGACTTTGAGGCAACCGTTCTCGGGATCAATGGGGGTCCCAGCAATAGGTCCCCCGCCGATCTAATAGTTATTTTTGCAGCTGAAATACCCCTTTAACGATACGCAGGTTGCAGTATGACTTCAGTTATTCCCTCTGGATAAATAAGTTTTCATTGAATTTGTGATGGTCACACCAGATTTCAGCCATCGGTAGTAGCAGAGTCACTTACATTTTTATTTTTTTTAACCTTAAAGGGGCTGTATCATCTTGAGACTAAGCCCGGACCACCAGCCAGCCAGGAAAGACTTTGCTGTTTCATAGCAACCATTGCAGTGCACGGGAATTACAGAAAGAGGGTAGCACAGCAAGCTATGCTGATTGCAGATAATTGAAAGCGAATTGTGACTGCAGTATATGTCACGGTAGAAGAAGACCTGTCCTACAGGCCATTCCTGCTGTGTAACCTCGGGTGATGCTCATCCCTCCAAATCCTTAACTTCCGTGTTCTTCACCTGCAGCATATGATTAACCTGGCCGACCTGAATCCCTACATCCGGTGCTCGATATGCGAGGGTTACTTCATCGATGCCACTACCATCACCGAATGCCTTCATACATGTAAGTACAGAGTCACACGTGTCTCAGCTCTGCTCATAGAGAGTAGTGGTCCCAGGGGGACTTCTGGGTCATTCTCCATTGTAACGTCTCCTTTTTGTGTTCCAGTTTGTAAAAGCTGCATCGTTAGGCATTTCTACTACAGCAACCGATGTCCTAAATGCAATGTTGTGGTGCATCAAACCCAGCCCCTGTATAACATTCGGTGAGTATCGTTGCCACTCGGATCATCACTGTGGGAATTTGCATCTACATTAACCCGTTAGTGACCAGGCATAAAAATGCCGTAATGAGCAGAAACGTATTTATTTTATTTTTTTGTTTCTATGCATTACAGTCCTAGAACTTTTATTTTTTATGTTTTCACTCACGTGGCTTGTTTTATGCAGGAGAAATGTATGTTATTATTTTTTGGTGGTCTTTATAATGCATTAACATACTCCAGTGTGCGAATACATTATGCTCTGTAAAATACAAATGCAATAGCACTCTGCAACCAGCATTCTGCCCTGCCTCTATGCTGGATGAGGCATTGGTGTACATTTTGGCCAAAGTGTAATAAGCCACTCACCACGTCAAGGTCGCCTATATTGAGTGGTCCCTAACACTAGTTCCTACCTGTTTATGGGCCATGACCGCCACACTAGTGTTAGGGACTACTCCATAGAGGCGACCTTGACGTGGTGAGTGGCTTATTACGCTTTGGCCAAAATGTACACCAATGCCTCATCCAGCATAGAGGCAGGGCAGAATGCTGGTTGCAGAGTGCTATTGCATTTGTATTTTGCGTTTGTATATGTATTTCGCCATAGCGATGTGCACCTGCATACAGGGTTGTGCTGACTGAATCACCCACATTATGCTCTGTGTCAGTATGACACGCTGCTGTTAGGGTAACACTAGAGTGCCCTAACTGCAAGATTGCAGTGCATACAGCCCTGGGGTCCTTTACAGGTCCTGGGGGCTGACCAAATATCGCTCCCCCAGCTACGATCGGGTCACCGGGAAGCCCAATGACTTCAACACAGGGGATCGCTGCATGATCAAAGGGTAAACAGCGAGGGTCAAAGTTTCCTTCAACCCTGGCTGTTAAGCAGGAGCCAACGGTAAGAACACAGGCTGCTTGCGCTGGAGCAGCCTGTGCAGCAACACCTAAAGACTGGGGTCCTGCACCGCCTGCCGTTAAAAAGCAGCGGTTGTTATTAAGGTATTAATTGTGGTGGATGAGGCCTCGCTCACAGTAGGCATGTGAATATATTAAAGGGTTTCTCTGAGCATTATGTAAAATACAAGCATTCCGCGGACCTGTGAAAGAAAAATGGTTTAGGTAATACTTACCCATCCGCCACGCTGTTTATGCCGCCATCCTCGTTGGAAGGGCTCGCAGCCTGTGGGAGTGCAGCAAGGACAGCAGCATCAGCAGTTCGAGGGATGGGTAAGTATTAACGAAACCATCTTTCTTCCACCAGGTCCGCAGAATGCTTGTATTTTTCACCCTGCTCGGACAACCCCTAAAAGGATTTCAGCGGTACTGAGGTCAAGGCTTGGTGCAGGCCACTCCATTTCTTTCATAAGAAGCTGGACTTTCCTTGTACCTGGAGGCATTGTCCTGCTGGGAAAGTGCAGTTCTTATAACTACTGGTCAGCAGTACACCTATCCTAGGAATAGTCCTCTCGTACAGTTCCGTCAGAGAACAGCTGTTGGAGGAAGCGAATGCACTACATCCATACTTCCATGGACAGTCTAGCAAGTATTTGTGACCACCGCCACACGAGAGCTCAGAAAATGATAGTTTTTTTGTGGTGGTTGTTACTATTCGTACCCTTTGTAACCCGTGTAAGAAGGAACTACGCTTTCAAACTGGAAGGGGTCTTCAGGCAGCTACCAGGAGTCTCCACATCTATTGTAAAAATGAGTTTTCTTCCTTGGTTGTAACACTAAAGGAGCTCAAACCTGACTCTCAAAGCAGTTACTCCAGTTGTGTGCGTACGTGGCGTGAAAAGGATTGTTTTTTTTTTGTACATGGCCTGAGAGGGTGGAGCATGACACAAGGATGAAAGGTCCACTAGTGAGAATCCCTGCGTCCTTCTCCCCCTTAGAGTCCAGTACAAATGTATACAATCTGTAATGGCACCAGCTTTAGAAGGTTTGGGAATCAATTATACATTGTTGTGAGAAGCCTGTTGTGTTCTCTGTAATGTAAATGTGTATTTTTTTTTTTTAGGTTGGATAGGCAGTTGCAGGACATCGTCTTCAAATTAGTCGCCAACTTAGAAGAACGTAAGTCATTTGTATTTTTTTCCCCTCTCATTTTACATGAAGGTGACATATTTATTTCACTGGTTTACACCTTACTAAATGTACCAGTTTCACCGCTTGCTGACCACCCATTGACCATACATGCCCGGGGCAGTCGGCACTTATCCCTGCATGGACGTTTCTAAGCGTCCTTGCAGAGATCACCGTTGCAGGAGCCGGGCGTCCTCTGTCAGTGACAGCAGAGCTCCCCATAGGGAAGGCAGGGACGGTTTTTCACCATCACTCTATACACAGCGCTCCATAAGGGATATGTATAGAGATCAGGAAGCGCAAGGCACTCACTCAGCTTTTATCAGAGGTCCCATAGCTGTGGATAGACAGGATGCTGTGTATGCACAGGATGCGCTTTATATACTTTGGGTCTCCATTCTTGAGAAGGAAGCAGAGTAGACCTGCACCAAATGAACATTTATGGGATCACTATCTTATTAAAGGGTTTATCCATCCCCTAAAATGCCCGGGCCCTTCATACTGGTCATACTTACTCTGCTCCCTGGCACCCGTGTCGCTTCTGATGCCTGCACGGCTGCCGCTGCTTCTCCCCATTGTGGGTGACATTAGGGAGGCTCGTTCCTGTCGCGGCCTGCTATTGGCTGATGTAAGCCCAGTAGATTACATTTAAGGGGTTTCCCGGCTTTTAATATACATCAATATCGGATTGGCCGGGGTATGACCGATCAGCTGTATGAGGGGACAGCGCACGCAGTGTGCACTTGCCAGGTACTGTTTTATTCATGTGTGTGCGCAATAACACTATATGAGCAGTTTAGAACATTAAAACCTGGTGACAAGGTAAGGGTAAATGCACATGTTCAGGATTTATGTGCGGAGAATCCGCACTGAAATCCGCTGATGTTTGCATGGGAATCCGTGAGGACAATATGCATTAATTGGTGCGGATTTACATGCCGATTTGGTGCTGATTTTACTCTCCCCATTGAAGTGAATGAAGGAGATCCGGTCAGGAAAAATAAAATAAATTGACATTCTGCAGATTTTAAAATCCTCACCGGTGTGGATTTTCCGCATGCAAATCCGTGTAGAAAATCCGAACGCAATCCTGATTGTGTGCATTTAACCTAAAGATGTGAACATGATGACTGCCGGCATCTGTTCCCTCTGATAATGCTGCTGATTACTGTTCCACATGTCTTGTTACTAGTTGTAAATTCTGTATGGCTTTTATTAGGTGAGAAAAAACAAATGTATGATTTCTACAGCGAACGAGGGCTGGAGATCCCTAAACCTGGTAAGTAAAGCGCAGTTTTGCATCAGTCTTCTTTCCCTACGTCCTCAAAAACTCTGGGTGTGTAAATGTACTGAATTAATGTCTTCTTATATTCAGTAGTCCCACAGTCTGCCTCAACTGTTCGAGGAAGACCGAAGAAACTGTTCGGACCCTTATTCCACATTCCACCAGAACTGGATGTGTCGCTTCTTCTGGAATTTATAGGGTCAGTAAACTTTTTGTTCATGTTTTACACAGTAGACCGAGCAGGATAAACTGAGAATGGCAAGTCTAGCAGATGTACCCTATAAGTTTTCATGAGACAAACTCTTCAAATGCTGTGTTTCATTTACTGTAGTGCACCATAGTAAGCATCCCTCCCTAGATATGTGTTTACATCTTATAAACCGTGATCTCCCTTTTATATAGTGCATCTCCATTAGAGATGATCCAGCAGCCTAATCTGGTATAAATGCCGGCTGGCGGTCAGACATAAAAAAATGCTGCATGCCCGGCTAAAAAACCCATTATTTATGTTGAAAAGTGGCCGGATCACTGCCAGATCCCAATATAGGCAATAGGGATCAGGCGCTGATCTGTTGAATCTGGCAGTGCAGGATCCGGTGAACGCCGGCAGAGATGTGAACGTAGCCTAACCTGATCATTATTTTTTGGGATGGTTGGACACCTAGAATAAGTCCTCAATAACATGTGAAGAACATGGCCACTATATTACACATCAGCGTTTTTCCCTAAATGGGGGCAGAATGGAGTGCACCAGAATGCATTCCGTTCCATTTGGTTGCATTCCCATGCCGAACACAAAAACGCTGAAAGCAGCGTTTTTGAGTGTGTCATGGGATGCAGAACAAGACGGAACCGGCATGAAACACAATGTAAGTCAGTGGTGCCGGATCAGTTTTCTCAGACACAAAAGAAAACTGATCCGTCCCCCATTGACTTACAATGGTTTTAGTGCCGGATCCGTCTTGGCTATTTTAGAGATAATACAACCCGATCCGTTCATAACGGATGCAGCCGGTTATATTACCTTAACGGAAGCATTTTTGCTGATCCATGACGGATCCGGCAAAAACGCAGATGTAAAAATAGCCTAAATTGCTCCGTGGTATGACTCGGGCCCCTTACCTCGTTATGTAGAGCAGGGGCTCCAGCAGCTATCTTTACCATAATATACATACCCCGCCATTTTGGGGTTGCTCCCCTCCTGCATTTCTGGCCACACAACTGGATGTAAATTACAGTGCAAATGCTTCTGAGTTATTTCTGGATCTGGGGTCCACTTTTCTTCTCACAATGCTTTTGTCACATACGAATTCTGTTGATGATCTGATATACTGTATGCGAGACATCTTCACAACTACTTTTTCCTGTACAACATCAGTAAAATCTATGGTGGCATTAAAGAGGGGGGGGGGCGGGGTACTGTCTCCTAAAACTGCTGACCTTTCTTAGTGCAGTGATGCCCAACCTGTTGTCCTCCAGCTGTTGTAAAACTACAACTCCCACCATGCCTTATTGTAGGCTGTCTGAGCATGCTGGGAGTTGTAGTTTTGCAACAGCTGGAGGGCCGCAGGTTGGGCATTCCTGTCTTAGTGGCATGTCAAAAGTTTTAATCGGTTGAGGTTAGGGCTGGGCAATTTTACCCAAAAAATAAAATCTTTGTGTCCCCCCCCCCCCCCCCCCCCAAACATATGGAGGATTTTCAATTTGAATCTCAATTTTCTCATTTTTGTTAATTAAACTGAATAAAATGCCAACACTATATTGACTGGTAGTGCAGGAGTTAATTTGCCACGGCGGGCCAAATCGAATTGACAACTCCGTAAAAAAAAAAAACTGAATCTTCAGGTGCCTCAAAGGCGAATAAATCAAATGAATTTGATTTATGGCCCAGCCCTAGTAGGGGTCCAGATGCTGGGACCCCCACTGATGCTAAAATGAAGGGGCAGAAGTCCTTGGCTAATGCTGTTCCTCTTCAGTTCTTCTCAACCCTCCTTGGAGAGACGGGGTTAGCGGTGTACTTTCACTGCCTCCCAGAGGAGCGCCGATCACAACAACCAAAGGGGTACCATGCTCAGCGGAGCGCTTCTGCCCCTAATTTCAGCAATCGGTGAGGTTCCCAGCATCCTGCTCAAACTTCTGACATCTCACTAAATGAGGGTTTGTGGTATTTAGTTTTATTTTTTTTCTTCTAGGAATCACCCATGGGCTGTGATTAAACCCATTACTCTACCTCTGCTGCCAGTCATTTCTGTCTTTTAATCACATACCAGGTTTCTAACAACCTCATCATGACCACTAGGGGGCAGGTGACACCAGCTTTAGTTATGTGGGTGTGTAATCTCCTAAGGGATCATCTGTTTTCATAGACCTTTGGTGTTGCATCATGTTTTTAAAAATCCTTCCCCAATACGTAGAGCGATCCATGAAATGCATGCGGTGGGCCGTATCTCATCCCTTTACCTAGTCTCTGAGCCAGGTTCAGTATTACAGTAGGGAATTGCTTTAAGAAGAATTCCTTAATGTGATTTTAGTATAAGAAGATCCCCTCTTCAAGCAAAGGTAATATGCAGAGCTCTTCATGTGGCCCTTCTTCTTGTCATACATCCATAATTGATGTATAATATCCTTTTTTCTCCCATCATGCCGTATGGTCAGAGCCTGAGTTTTCTCCGTAGACGTTAAAGGACCCTGAAAGATCATATACAGCTTCTCATTGCAGGGGTGTGAAAAAAAAAACTACTTGTCGAAGGACTAAAGCGGGGGCTCGATCTACTTGTCCTGATACAAAAAATAATTTTAATTTAAAACCATATTTCAATGCACCGCCACGCTTCCTTATGCAGGGAGGTGGCTGGCTTGCGTTCCAGTCTTTGTGGTGTGAAATGACTCTAAGTTTAGTCCTCGTTCACACCAGATGATTCTGTCCAGAATGCACTACATCGCGGCCGGCTCACTATGTTGTGGTGCAGGAGGGGGTGCGACAATCCATTGAAGTGAATTGCACCATAGCCACAGCCGCAGGCGATCGGATGCACGGAATCGCAAGGCACAATTATGCCTAAGGTCCGGTCAAAATGCTGCTTGCAGCATTTTGTTTGGACATGACCTCAGGCATAATGTGCCTTGCGATCCTGTGCAGCCGATCGCATTGCAGCCGTTGGGCATGGTTATGGTGCCAATCACTTAAACAGACCACTACGCCCCCTCCTGCCCCACAATATAGTTAGCCGGCCGCAATGCGGTGCAGTGCATTCTGGACAGAATTGGGCTGGAACGCATGGTTATAACAGAAAATAAGACTATTAGCTTTTTCAGATCTGATGGTAATAAGACTATTAGCTTTTTCAGATCCGGTGATATATTCTAAGCTCGAGGCGTTCCCATGGTGATGGGGATGCACCTCTGACAGGGCGCTGCCATCCGCGGCACCTGAGGGGTTAATTGCGCGGACGGCAGCTCCCTGTCAGAGGTTGGGTGCCAGGAATGTTTCTACAATGTTTGCATTGGTGGGCAGTGTGCCCTCCTGCTCTCCTGCCCCCCCCCCCCCCCCCCCCCCCCATCATTGGTGGCAGAGGCAGTTCCGATCGGTTACCATGGCAGCCAGGATGCTACAGAAGTCCTGTCTGCCATGGTCAGTTACTCAGCAGCATTATACTTGCATGCGCTGTGGCCGCCCGACGCTCCTTCTTGTAACTCATAGGTCTGTGCGTCGCATTGCTACTTGCCCGCAGCAGGGCTAAGCTACTGAACAAATTACCTGCCCGGCGCCCGGAACTGCATGTCCCGGGCGTCGGGCGATATGATTTCCACACCCCTGTATTGTTTCTTGCACATAAATCCATATAATATTCTATATGGAAGAAATTACGGATGAAGAAAAGAAAACGTTAAAGGGGTGGTGCCACGATGGAAATAGGGTATAAGTATCTGATAAGTGGGGGGACCGACCACAGATCGCAAAGCAGGTGACTCGGTATGAATGGAGCGCTGACACTCCCTGGGACTGAGGAGATAGCCGAGCGCTCTACTGCTAGGACCCCCACCAGTCAGATTCTTTTATAAATGATAATATTTCATCTTGGCACAATCCCTTTAAGAATACTTTAATATGGACTTGTGTGCTGATAAAACACCATTGGATTTGGTAGTGGCACCAAGTGTTGATGGATTGAAGAAGGGATTAGATATCTTCTGTGTAAAACACAATATGCAGGGTTATATAGTGTTAATCCAGGGATCTGTCCTGTTGCAGCAGGGGTCAGGAAGGGATCATTTCTGTTTTATGGTAATACTGGATCTCTGCAGCCTCTCCTGACATGTCTAATTCAGTAAATGCTTGTGTTTCCCATGAAATAACAATTTTGCACCATATTTTTTTCTAACGTTGTGATGTCCCTCTGTTATTCCTCCTAGAAACATATGCATGAATTGACAGATGGGGGTGTGCCATTGTTCAATCAGTGGTGCTAGTGTCAGAAAGGGTAGGGGCGCACCTCTTTGACAAGGTATCGCCCAGTTTTCAATGTATTCATACATTTCTAAGAGGAATATCAGGAAGAACGGCACAAGGTAGAGTTCTAGAATAAGATGCTCCAGAATGGTTATTTCATGAAGAATGCATAGACACATGACCAGCAGCGAAGCTTCCCTTTGAGGATAGTGGGATGTGGAATCCATTAGGCGTGTTTTAGCATGGAATCCACACTCAATTCTGACTGCAAAAGCCTGTGTGAACATACCTCTTGACTAAAGGCTCACAATCAGGATTGCGTGCAGATTTTCTTCTCGGATTTGCGTGCTGAAAATCCGCACCATAGGTTATGTACATTGTATTCTATGAGAATTTGAAATTCTCATGCACATGATGCCGATTTTTTTCCACACATCGTTGAATTTATTTTTTCTGTACGGATTTTCTCCATTAGCTAACTTCAATGGGGACAGGAAAATCCGCACAGATTTCCCTGCCAAAACCTGCGGATTTCAGTGCGGATTGTCCACACACAAATCCTGAACGTGTGCATTTATCCCTAGGGTAAATGCACACATTCAGAATTTATGTGCGGATAATCCGCAGGTGTTGGCAGGGAAATCCGTGCGGTCAATCCGCATCAATTGGTGCGGATTTGCATGCATGACTTACGGTGCGAATTTTCCGTGCGCATTTATCACTAGCACTACCTGCACACCTTGCGTATTTGTATGCAGAAAACCCGCATAAAAAAACTGCACATAAATCCACCCTGTTTATTACTGCTTTTGGTGCAGTTTTTCTGTTTATTTGAACAACCCCATTAAAGTCTATGGGGAAAACCCCTCTACAGAAGGTGCGGCATCGCACATATAATTGACGTGCTGAAGATTTTAAAATCCGCACATAAAAAAATGCTCAAAGTGAGCATGAAATTTTGGCAGATTTCCTTCACTTCGCCGGTAATGAAAATTTTCTGCACAAAAATCTGCGTGGAAAAATGCACATAATCTGCATCGTGCACAGTTACCCCTAGACCAACGGCACACGTTGTGGAATACGTGTGGGTTTTCCGCACAGATTCCCGTGCAGTACCAGCAGAGTGTATGAGATCACACAAATCTTATGTGCGGAAATTGACCTGCCGTGCAGCATGTCAACTATGTTTGCAGTTTTAGCTGCTGATTTCACCCTTCTCAGTGCAAGAGTGAGATCTTGGCAAATCCACACCAAAAATCTCTGTTAAACATTGTGTATTTTGGTACGGATATGCTGCAGAAACGCACAGGAATTCATGCACATCTTATGTGGCTTCCCTAGCACGCGTGTGCAGGTAGCCTTAGAGCTGCAGCATGCAGAAATTTCTCTGCAGTCTATTTAAAGGGGTTATCCCATGACTAATGTAAAAAAAAATGGATATCCGACATGATATAGTACACAATAATCTCTTTCTAACAAAGCTAGAACCAGCCCTGTACCTCACATGGGTCCAGAGATCTCCCCATTAATTGCTCCAATTGTTCTGCTAGATTTATATCAAGCTGGCAGCTCCAGGGGAGTGTCTTTTCTGCTGCAGCTGAGGGGGCGTGTCTCAGCTCTCCCTATCTCTGCTCAGGAGGCATGTCCATGCTCTCCCTATCTCTGCTCAGGAGGCGTGTCCATGCTCTCCCTATCTCGGCTCAGGAGGCGTGTCCATGCTCTCCCTATCTCGGCTCAGGAGGCGTGTCCATGCTCTCCCTATCTCGGCTCAGGAGGCGTGTCCATGCTCTCCCTATCTCGGCTCAGGAGGCGTGTCCATGCTCTCCCTATCTCGGCTCAGGAGGCGTGTCCATGCTCTCCCTATCTCGGCTCAGGAGGCGTGTCCATGCTCTCCCTATCTCGGCTCAGGAGGCGTGTCCATGCTCTCCCTATCTCGGCTCAGGAGGCGTGTCCATGCTCTCCCTATCTCGGCTCAGGAGGCGTGTCCATGCTCTCCCTATCTCGGCTCAGGAGGCGTGTCCATGCTCTCCCTATCTCGGCTCAGGAGGCGTGTCCATGCTCTCCCTATCTCGGCTCAGGAGGCGTGTCCATGCTCTCCCTATCTCGGCTCAGGAGGCGTGTCCATGCTCTCCCTATCTCGGCTCAGGAGGCGTGTCCATGCTCTCCCTATCTCGGCTCAGGAGGCGTGTCCATGCTCTCCCTATCTCGGCTCAGGAGGCGTGTCCATGCTCTCCCTATCTCGGCTCAGGAGGCGTGTCCATGCTCTCCCTATCTCGGCTCAGGAGGCGTGTCCATGCTCTCCCTATCTCGGCTCAGGAGGCGTGTCCATGCTCTCCCTATCTCGGCTCAGGAGGCGTGTCCATGCTCTCCCTATCTCGGCTCAGGAGGCGTGTCCATGCTCTCCCTATCTCGGCTCAGGAGGCGTGTCCATGCTCTCCCTATCTCGGCTCAGGAGGCAGTTGAAGGATGAAACTGAGCATGTGCGGCCTTCTCAGTCAGCAGGACAAAGAAGTAGGAAAAAACAAACAGCAGGTGGCGCTATACAGATACATTTTATTGAATAACTCAGTGGCTATGCTAAAAAAATTTATTACAAGCAATTACAAAAGTATTCAGATCCAGGAGCTGGTTTGAAAATTGTAGAATATTTTTCGTGGGACAACCCCTTCAAGCCGTTTATCCCCAGAATACCAACTATCTGTTTGATCCATTTAGTCCACCTGCAGGGCAGAAATTCGAGTAATAATATGGTGCAGTAATTGGGAAGTGCTCACAATACAGCATGTCCATGTGGTGTGTGGGTATTAATCTAATATTACGTATATTGCGCGCTGTGTGGTGCGGACGCTATTATATAGTTTCCTATGAGGTATATTGGTATATTTGTTGGGTGGTTTAGCCTCACGGCAGACCTTAGGCTAGATGCAATTACTCTTATGTATTGGGACTGATGTTAAGAACTCCCTGGGATCTAATTGCACTCCCCCGACGTGGATCTTGTGACACTGCCGCGTTTTGCCTTCTGAAGAGAGGCTGGAAGTGCTTCATTTCCACGTGACTTCTGCATTATTGATGGCAATGAAATGCTTCTGGAAATGCATTAGAACCTCAAATGAAAAGACATGTCATTATAGGGAGAGGTTTTCACATCAACGTCAAGTTTAAAATCTTTCCACTGTCTGTCTGGGGAATTCAGTGATTGCGTTGAGGCTTTATTTAATGGGCTTGATGTTTTCTTTTAGGGCTGATGAAGGCACAGGAAGCTTTAAGGTAAATGTCTTACCATTAATCACAAGTCTCGTATTTGCTTCTTTATCTGGTGTTATCCATATTGCATTGCTTTATTTTTGCTGGGCAGGTGTAAGCTGGCCCTACACTTAAAGGGAACCCGTCACAATGAAAATGCAATATAATCTGCAGGCAGCATGTTATAGAGCAGGAGGAGCTGAGCAGATTAATATATAGTTTTATGGGAAAAGGTTCAGTAAATGTGTATTTCCTTCATTTAAATTCCTGCTCATTCTGGACTTTGAAGTCCAGGAGGCGGTCCTATCAGTGATTGACAGCCTGTCCTCTATGACTGTGTATACAGAGAGCTGTCAATCATTGATAGGACCGCCTCCTGGACTTCAAAGTCCAGAATGAGCAGGAATTTAAATGAAGGAAATACACATTTACTGAACCTTTTCCCATAAAACTATATATTATAGTTTTATGGGAAAAGGTTCAGTAAATGTGTATTTCCTTCATTTAAATTCCTGCTCATTCTGGACTTTGAAGTCCAGGAGGCGGTCCTATCAATGATTGACAGCTCTCTGTATACACAGTCATAGAGGACAGGCTGTCAATCACTGATAGGACCGCCTTCTGGACTTCAAAGCCCAGAATGAGCAGGACTTTAAATGAAGGAAATACAAGTTATACTGAAAATTTTCCTACAAAACTAAATTCAGGGATGCTCAACCTGCGGCCCTCCAGCTGTTGTAAAACTACAACTCCCATCATGATTGGCTGTAGGTTTGGTGATAGCTGTAGGTTTTCCAGGCATTCTGGGAGTTGTAATTTTGCAACAGTTGGAGGGCCGCAGGTTGGGCATCCCTGCTATATATCAATCTGCTCAGCTCCTCCTGCTCTATAACCTGCAGCTCAGACTCCATGTTCAACCTGATAGGTTCCCTTTAAAGGGGTTGTCTCTTGGAGAAAGCTACCCTTCCCAAACTGCCCATTTGTTCATGCTCAGAGGAATTTCCCTCTGTTCCAGTGAATCTGTCCTCTTTACAGGCAGTGATCTCCTCCACAGTATGGGGGGGGGGGGGGGGGGAGTGATCGCTAATGCCATCGCTTGTCCCATCTTGACTTGTTTGCCGGCAGCAGATCATGGTTACACAGCAGGATCTGCGGTCAGTAAACCATAATTTCTGTGTGTGCACAAACAATTCAATTACCCCATGAACGAGCGTTTCGTTCATTCATCAGGTAATCAGCGATACTTTTACACCGTCAGATACGAATGCCAGTTGGCGATTATCTTTGGGATTCTCGATTCATGTAAAGGGCCCTTTAGCAATATAGACAACAATCAGACCTAGAAATGAATGGGCCATTGTGCTCTCTGCAGTGTCCTGTTAGGATATATTCTGCTTTTTGTAGAGATCTACATTAGGCCCCATGTACACGACCATATACGCTTTGCGGTCTGCAACTAAGAGATGCTGTTTGTGTTCCATCCGCATTTATTGTGGACCCACTGACTTCAATGGGTCCATGATCTGCATTTTGCAGACAAGTATAGGACATGTTCTATATTTTTGCAGAACAGGAATGCAGGAAGCACACGGATCATCCATTCCACAAAAGAAAAAAAATGCAGACCACGGACTGAAAACTTTGAGAACAATGGGTCGGCATATAAAATGCGGACAGCACACAGATCGCATCCCTATTTTGCCAACCGATAAGTCACAGGTGGCAATTGATGCGGCTGCACTGCTTCACACCCATTTGTTTTTTTTGTTTTTTGTTTTTTTTATAAATTCTTTATTTATAAGTTTCAAGAATATGACAAGACTTGTAATATGTTAAATCACATATAGCAAAAAGCCATTTGTCTTTTTTCATATACTGAATAATAGAGTAACAGTATAAGGCAGAGTTCTAAAAAAAAAAAGGGGATCCATTTATGTTAAGAGAAATTCAAGCACTTATTAGAGTGACGTGTCTTATTAGTCCTCTCTCTAATAGATGCCCTGGGCATTACTGGTCCCTCACTCAATCCCTTACTAGCAGCGCAGGATACCCCTTACTAGCTGTTTTTCTTTAATAAGTGCCCTGTCCGGGTCAGGTCTGCTCTCTGTGGAATACCCTTGAAGCTGCAGTTTGTTCTTTGTTCCTCGTCTGCAGCGCTCAAGAAGGTGACAAAAGAGCTCAAGTGAGCTGGTGCTGAATTCTGCCGCCCCGCTGTCTCTGCTAGAGTTCTGGCACTAACCAAACGCTGCAGTGACTGCATAAATAATTAATATCCAGATTATTCACACTGCAAAGCTCAGAAATTTTCCAGAACATTGCGAGAGGAGCGGATCCCATTCTCATAGATGGTAATGACGCAGCATTAAAGTGACGAGCTAAGCTGTGTCTTTGGAAAGCACGTATCTGGCAGATGCACCGTCATTTATCATCCTCTGTCTAAATGGGCGGATGATGACCTTTTGCTTTTAGTTTTACTCCTCCGAGCGGAGACCACAACAGCTGTCGTCTTGGAACAGTGGGACCGCCACGGATGGCTAGAACAGGGTACCCCAGTTACCCAACCACACAACAAAGAAGAGTTACTTGTGGATTTCCTATACTTGTTTTAGTTGGATCGACCTTCTCCGCTCTCTTATTTAAAGGGGTTGACTAGTTTAGATTACTAGCTGCATATGTGCAGCTGATAATAAGCATTATTAAACCATTGGCACCAAAAGTTTAATAAGACTAATTCATATTTACGTGTAGATCCGCTGACCTGACTTTTTGGCACCACTATTCTGGCGCAAGGGCCCTAATAAACCTTCCCTAGTGTTTCAAAGGGTTTCTCTCCCTTCAGCAAATGGTATTTATTATGTTCAGAAAGTTAATACAAGGCACTTACTAATGTATTGTGATTGTCCACTGCTCGTTTCCATGGTTACGACCTCCCTGCAATCCATCAGTGGTGGTCGTGCTTGCACACTTTAGGAAAAAGCACCAGCCTATGTGAGCTCCGACTGTCCTGGCCACCAGAGAGGCTGACGCTTTTTCCTATAGTGTATAAGCACGGCCACCGCTACTGGATCGCAGGGTAGTCATAACCATGCAAACGAGCAGAGTATAATGTGATCGAAAATTTAATCAAGCCAGCAAAGAAAGCAATATGGATGATAATAATACATTAGTAAGTGGTCCTCTACGTGATAAATGCCACTTGCTGAAGTGAGACCACCCGTTTAAGTCTCTCCATAAGAGTTCACATAGTGCAGGAAAGTGTTAACGGGGTTGGCCCATATCGCACTTTGGTGGCATATCGCTAGGATATGCCATCAGTGTTGGATAGGTGCGAGTCCCACCTCTTGGACTAGTACCTATCTCTAGAACATGGCCCCAAAAGCGAAGAAGAGTGCACCGTGCTTTCCATTCACTTCTATGGGAGTTCGAAAAAGAACTGGAATTCCCATATAAGTGAATGGAGAGCGTACCGCGCAAGCACCGCTCCATCTGCCTCTTGAGAGTAGCGGAAATAACTGAGCCGGCTCTCCACTATTTTCAGCACTCCCATAGGAGTGACTGGAGGGTGGCTGCATTTGCAGGACCCGCACCTATCCGGTATTGGTGGCCCATCCTAGCGATATGCCACCAAAGTGCAAGATGGGCCAACCCCTTTAAATGATGGCTGTGAAGTCTGTGTGTACTGACTGCAGCAGTCTTAAAGGGTTCTCCTCAAGTTTTACTAAGTCAAGTAACTGCAGTAAAGGTTTATTAACATGGCAGTTCTCCCTCTGCTCCAGCGCCGGTGCTCCGGGGTTTCCCTGCTTTCTTTAGCAGATTTTCCCGCAAGGATATTGTGTTGTATGTCCGCATAACCCCTGCCGTCAGCACCCTTGTGCCATCCATGCCGGCCTCACCGCCCATGCCTGTGATAGAGGAGAGGACAGGACTAGGGGTGGCCCACAAAAATGCTGTTTGAGCGTTTCATGTACAGCGCTTCAATTACTTCTTCTGTCCTCTGAATTTTGCAAAAACCTACACCCCAGTGGCACAGACCCTGACACATTTTGATAGCAGCGCCCACTATCTGCATGTATCTGACGTGAACGATGCAGCCATTTAATAATAATCATTAATCTTGTACGTTTTACGTGCTTCCCGACTACACCTGTAACAGTTTCCCAATTCTGTGGCTTGTACACACCAGCACTGATATACTCGCCCCTCTCGTTTATTTCTCTATTAGCCTTTGGAGAAGAAATTTGTGCGCGTGTCTGGAGAAGCTACTATAGGACATGTGGAGAAATTCCTGAGACGGAAGATGGAGTTGAACACAGCCTGTCAGGTGAGTGAACCCGTGCCGGAGTCTGGAAGCTGACGACTCTTAGCGAAGCCGTCGTTTCGGGCATTAAGGTCGTCACCCAGCTTTTTAAGGAAGAAATTAATAAGCTACTTAGAAATGAAAGGGAGCCATATGCTCATTTGTGGCGATCAGGCCAAGAGTGACCACACAGATCGCAACTCTAGATGCCATAACCACGTGATGCCTCTCGCCCAGTCAGGCCAGAGGTTTGCTTCTTGAACTCTTATGGCTGCTGTATATTCTAAGGAGCAGGCTGGTGGCAGATTGCCTATATTTGTGTCCCAGGGGCTTTGGGTCAGCAGGAAGGATCAGCCAATTTGTGTCCTGCAGTAATGAATGTGAGAGAGAAATCCTCTTACCGCGTTTCCTCTGTGCCTTTCTCTTATAATTTATGATTATCACATGTAATTATCTCTTACAGATAATCTCTGCAAAAAACGGAATGTTTCAATCAGCTTGTCCAATAGCAAAAACCTACATTACATTCTCTGCCGCACCTTCACCTTTTTGAATGTTTTTTTATTTTTTTGTCTGCTGTCACCAAACTGTTGTATTTCCGTATATTCCCACAGGGTATTTGTGTACGTGGTATCTCTTATGTCTTGATATTATCACTATTTAGTTTAAAGTGACATAAATCCAGGGCACTGTACATATGAAAAGGGGATCACAAACATAATGTTAAACAAGTACATAAAACCGCGACTGGCACAGAGGGTGGAGGACCCTGCCCGCGAGGGCTAATCCACAAGGAAATTGGGAAGGAGCTGGAAATGGCTCAGATGGCTGTGTAGTGACAGTAGGGATATTGTAGACTGTAAGATGGGTTTTCAGGTTGCTTTTTGCTGTGCTTTAATGTTTCCTTAAAGGGGTTATCCAATATCATACAACAGCCCCCCATATGCCAGGCCCCTCATATACCATGTTATAAGGGAAAATAATACAATCTACAGAACACCGATCCCAAGCCCGAACTTCTGTGAAGAAGTTCGGGTACCAAACATGCGCAATTTTTCTCACGCGCGTGCAAAATGCATTACAATGTTTTGCACTCGCGCAGAAAAATCGCGCGTGTTCCCGCAACGCAATCGCACCTTTTCCCGCAACGCCCGTGTGAAAGAGGCCTTACTGAAGTTAAAGGAGTTGTCTCATCTAAGACAATGGGGGCATATCGCTAGGATATGCCCCCACTGTGTTATAGGTGTGGGTCCTACCGCTGGGACCCGCACCTATATTGGGAACAGAGCCCCGCAAAGTGGTGGCTGGAGGACTCCGATCCGGCCACCACCAAACGCTCTCTCCATAGAAGTGAATGGGAGCGTACAGCGCATGACCGGCCACCGCTCCATTTACTTCTATGGGCTAAAAAATAAATGGAGCGCGGCTACCCATGCTCCACCACTTTCAGGGCTCCGTTCTTGATAAAGGTGTGGGACCCGCACCTATAGGACAGTGGAGGCATATCCTAGAGATGAGACAACCCCTTTAATGCCACACCTAGAGCTGTGCCGTTTATGCTCTGAAATGGATGTAAATCTGCACAGATCCCTATTTTATAATGTTGCACGCTTGTTGCTGTGATAACAAACAAAAGCAGCAAACAGCGGCAGTGTAATGCCAGCGTCTGCACTGCCTCAGCCTTCACATCCCTTCTCACTGCAGCAGACGTTCAGGTTCGGCTTGAAGAAGATACTTTTTTTTTTATTGCAGAGGTGGCTGCCATCAGTTCTGCCTTCTCTGGTGATTATATCACATTTTACATTTGCAGTAATTTCTTTAAAGGTCTTGTAAGGATGTGCAGCTCCTCCGCTTTTCGCTCTGTATGATTAATTAAGAGTACCGTGCACAATGGCAGCGTGCCGTGATGAAATGTTTTAAACATGAGTTCCAGACTCTCTCAGTAGGTGTCTCATCTGCTGTATATAGGATTCGGTAGGTACTAAAACACTTCATCCTGCCACAGAGACCACAGCTCAGGATGTCCGGCAGAAGTAGAATTGTTCTTGATTTGCCAGGTGTTGGCGTTGATGCTAGTTTTTGTTGCCTTTTAACCATCTAAGTGTCTAATGCTTTTTTTTTTTTGGGATCATTGCCAGGTGGACATTATATGTGCAGATCACCTTCTGGAACATTACCAGACGTTAAGGGAAATCCTTGCTGAAATTGGGAAAAATGCTGTTCAGGTATAGTATAACTGCAGTAACTATATGTATTGGATATTAAGGGTTTATTTTACAAGTGCAAAGCAAATCTGCGGTCAAAATATGGTATTTTATTACGGCATAGGATCTGGCATATGCTGGACACCGCCGGCGACTGACGAATCCCATTCATGATAATGGGGTCCGCCTAGTTTCTGGCATAAATACCAGCCTTCTGCATGCAGCAGCATTTTGACCTTTTTCATATGTTCCAGAACCTCCTCCTCAGGCACTAATCTAGCCTAACCCAATTAGAGGGTTGAATAAACACCTAGGTATACCAAAGTCAACCTTTTTTATGTCTCAGTTGATGCAAAGGACTCTTTAAAACACTCTTTAAATGGCAGCAACCCAAGTCATCATAAAAAAATATTCCTTTCTGACCCCTGCCGGCAATCAGACAGATCCCTGGATCAACCATGATGGCACAAAAGTATGATTATCATCATCTCTCTGGGATGAGCCCTATGGATCCCCATATCTCAGCTAGGGAGGGGGTTATTGCAGTCGCCCTCGAATCCTCAGTGTTTGGATGGAGTAGGGCACCTTACTAATTTGTCATTTGGAACTTTTTGAATATCTTGCGAAAAAATAATACCGTTGGTTGAATTTTATTTTTTTCACGTTTTGCATACAGTGAAGAAAATGTCCATGTTCTGCTTTTGTTCCATTGACTGCCTTGTGAATAATGTCCGTCCACTGCAATGTGTGCGCAAACACATCTCCCTGCTCTCTGCAAATCGCGATGCTGGAGGGAGCTGCGGAGCAAGCAGTTAGTTACAGCTGACAGTTTTAGTACAGACGCGATCTTTGCTGGCTCATAGCTAATTGCATTGTGCCGCTAATTGTTGTTTTACTGCATAGATCTTCACTGTCTGCTGGGTCTTTCCTAATCTTAGGCCCCTTTCGCACGAGCGAGTTTTCCGCGCGGGTGCAATGCTTGACGTGAACGCATAGCACCCGCACTGAATCCTGACCCATTCATTTCAATGGGTCTGTGTACATGAGCATTGTTTTTTACGCATCAGTTCTGCGTTTCGTGAAAATCGCAGCATGTTCTATATTCTGCGTTTTTCACGCAGCCCTGGCCCCATAGAAGTGAATGGGGCTGCGTGAAAAATGCATTGCATCCGTTTTTCACTGATTGTTGCTAAGAGATGTTGTTTGTAAACCTTCAGTTTTTTTATCACGCGCGTGAAAAACGCATCAAAACGCATTGCACCCGCGTGGAAAAAACTGAATGCAATCGCAGACAAAACTGACTGAACTTGCTTGCAAAATAGTACGAGTTTTACTGAACGCATCCGGACCTAATCCGTCACGCTCGTGTGAAAGGGGCCTTAGCCGTTCTTAGTTTGCTGGAAAGAGGGAAATCCCTGCTCATAAATGATAAGTATGAAAATATATATTAGCTATGCTATATGTGGAGGAACACCTTGCAGAAAATATTGAAAAACATAGGGGCACATTTATTTAGACTGGCGTGTTAGATGCCGGTTTTAATAAAGGCCCTGTGCTGACGGTGGATCTGCCAAAGGTCTGAAGAGGTTTCGGTCTCTCCATAACTTTGGCGCTTCCAGCGACAGTTCTAAATGTAAGACCGCTTCTATGACCATTTTCTACATCTAAAAAAGGCTTGGAAAATGATGATTGAGATGGGCCGGCCCATGCCATGCCCACAATTGTAGACCTGGCATGAGCGGGGCAAAGTCGCAGATTGTGGTTTCGGAGATGCGCCTGATTCAGGCGTATTTCAGTATAGTAAATGACCCCCTTGGATCAAATTAGGCAGGCTCGTCTTCGCATCCCCTGCCTCTCACAGGTTCTCCTTCCTTAGACCAGTTTTGGTGAACGTTAACCCCTGGATACTGGGAACATCCCACACAACCTGCTATTTTGGAGATGCTTTGACCCAGTTCGGGACCCTTATGCTTGCCAATGTTTCCTGCTTCCAAGACATCAAATTCAAGATCTGACTGTTCAATTGCTGCCTGATATATCTGACCCCCTTGTCAGGTACCACTGCCACGAGATATTGTCATTCACTATATAACATGATTGTACGGACCTAATTATTGTAAAAAGAATTGCAGGAGTCTCTAATCAGCAAGTCTAGATAAGTAAATGTTGCCGCGCAATAGAGCAGCAAGCGCAGCATAAACGATTACTTCTTCTAATACTTTAGATTTTTCCAATCCGCAGTTATTATTCTTAACAAGCAGGATAAAAGAACTAATTTATGATACGCGCTGAGTGAAAACCGGGTACATTCATATGGTTTCTGAAGAACAATTGGAGAAGCGTTTGATAATGTACTAAAATAAAGGTCGTATTAGACCTGCAGATTAATCAGGCGGGAGGGAAGCGTTCCTTCCCGGCAATCGCCTGCTCACTAGCGGAGTAGACCACCGCTATTACATGCAGTGATCTCCTCCACAGTACGGGGAGCAGCGATCATTAATGCCATCGCTCCTCCCCATACTGGCTAGTTGTTTGATTAGACAGCACAATCTGCTGCCGACAGACGATGATTTTTAATCCTGTTTGAAAGATTTCGACTTCCCAGTGAACGAGTGTTTGCTCATTCATCGGGTAATGTGCGGCAGTATTACACTGCCAGATCATCGCTAACATGCGTTACTACATATGCTCGTTAGTGACGATCTGGCAGACGAATACAGCCTTAACAATCTGGCAGCACATCCGGGAAGGTGACCTTTGTTTCAGAAGGAATTCACAATTAAGGCAAGGCTCCGGCCTTTATAGGGACTACGTTGCACACTCCGTAAAGAGAGGATGTATTGCATTTCTGTGTAACCCTTGTTGGGGGCAGGGTGGGCGGACAATGTATTCCATTTCTCTGTAACGCTTGTTGGGGGTGGTGTGAACAGCCAGTCCATACACTTTGCTTTGTAATATGTGTGGATAGGAAGCACAGCGTGATCCATACAGTTAAACTTCCTGACCCCTTGAAAACCCACAGGGGGCTGCGAATAAATACAAATAGCAGATAGTCTCATAACTGTCACATCCCCCCCATTGCACATCGCTGCTGTCAAATACAGACGTCCAGGGACAGCTGGAGTGGAATTGGTGGGGGATGCAAAAGGTGCATAATATTATTTTAACCCATTTAGGGTTGCTAAATGTCAAAAAACACTAACCTCGTCGGGTTGTGATGGTTATTGATGATGTATTTTGGCACCCAAAGTATTTAAAAGGCATGGCAAAAAAAAAGTCAAACCAGCATTGTCATAAGTGCAGACCAATGGAAATGGAGGTGCGCGTTTATCATATAAAAGTCCCAAGGTTTGTAGCACAGACTAACAGATGTCGCTTTGAAGCAATCCCCTAGAGGTGTGTGTGTGTGTGTGTGACGAGAGAGAACATTTTAGGGATTGAATAGTTAAAAGGATATCCAAATGTTTACAACCATTTCATCTCACTGTTTTATGTATACAGCTGCACGTGACCCTACAGCCATGTGTTATTCCACTACCTCTGCCCCCTCTTATTAAAGGGAATGTGGCATTAGAAAATGACCTCTTGTTAAAATCACGTTTTTATGTCAAACATTGTCGCTATTAAAAAAAAAAAAAGGGTATATATAATCCTGCAATTCTCAGAGTGGCCACTAGGCCTAATGTATGTTACAGAATTTTTTAAATCTAAATTCAACACCTTATACTGTAGTCCACCTTTAGCAGATGCCATTGTGCCATTTTATTTTTTACATTGGCCCCTCTGTTGTGCTTCGATGCTCCCCGCTCTGATCTCGTACCTAATAAGGTACCGAAAGATGAGCTTGAGAGATTTTTACTTACTATATAATTAGTGGTAATAGGTAGTTAGTGGCTCCACCGGTTGGGTAGATATAGTGATGGTGCTCACTCCGCAACACACCCTATGTCGCTAAAGCGCAGAAAGAATAAAATATGATAGTTGGAGGGCACACAAATATCCGTTACTACATGGACCTGATATATTTTCCCATAAATTTATTTAAAACCTATAATGCTCAAATAAAAAATGAACAAAAAAAATAAAATAAAAAAAAGTAATAATAAGCAACAACAATAACAGTAGTATTTGAATAATATCTCCACCCTATAGAGACATAAACACTTTGAGTATCCCCTATATTAATCACTTGCAGTTAATAAATATCCAATCTATAAATCTCCACATGCAATAATACAGTCATAGTATATATATATATATATATATATATATATATATATATATATATGAGAGAGAGAGAGTGGAGATAGTTTGTATCTGTGTCCACTCGATGTTCACATTAGAGAGTAGTAGTAGGTCGTTAGTCTGGTCCTGCCACAGACAAACAGTATCCCTTATTGCAGGATTGATGGACGGTTGTTAGTTGTCTGGTTGTGAAAAATTGCATTAGTGACAGTAAACCGATGTTCACTATATGCTTGTATTGCTCCACGTGTGATTATACACTCCTTCCTTAAAGATGTTACAATGTTAGTGATCACTTAGCATTCATTTTGGCATTCCCAGCAGCAATTCGTTAGTTTACTTCCTCCTCCTTATTATAATTGCGATATTGTACGTTACCGATCCTGCGCCGGTTTCTGTACGTACCTGGTCTCAGTCCATGTAGTAACGGATATTTGTGTGCCCTCCAACTATCATATTTTACTATGTAATTACTTGCTTACATAGGCTGTTCCTGTGAGATTTTCCAAATCGTCTTCTCTGAAGACGACTTCGGCTGTGAAGTGGTCTGCTGCGATTGGACAGTATCACAGACAGGGAAAAGACACCCACTGAGGAGGGCAGAGGTCTCCTTCCTGTATCTTTGCTACCGCTTAGCATATTAGGGTCCATTCACACGTCCGCAATTTTGTTCCACATTTTGCAGAACGAAACGGACCCATTCATTTCTATGTGCTGTCCGGAATTGCGGACCCATTCATTTCTATGGGGCAGCACGATGTGCTGTCCGGATCCGGAATTGCGCACCCGAACTTCCAGGTCCGCAATTCTGTTCCCGAAAAAAATAGAACATGTCCTATTCTTGTCCGCAATTGCGGACAAGATTAGGCATTTTCTATTAAGTGCCGGCGATGTGCGGTCCGCAAAATGCGGAACGCACGTCACCGATGTCTGTGTTTTGCGGATCCGCAAAACACACACTGACGTTTGAATGGACCCTAAGGGGGCCAGAACTGAGCAGATTGCATCGAGGCACAACGAAGGGGCCACTTTAAAAAATAAAGTAGCGCAATAGCATCTGCTGAAGGTGGACTACAGCATAAGGCTACTTTCACACTTGTGTTTTTGCTGGATTTGGCAGGGTCCAGCAAAAACGTTTCCGTTACTGATAATACAACCGTCTGCATCCGTTATGAACAGATCCGGTTGTATTATCTTTAACATTGCCGTTTTCTATTGTGTCAGAGAAAATGGATCCGCCCCCATTGACCCACATTGTGGGTCATGACTGATCCGTCTTGCTCCGCATCCCAGGACGGAAAGCAAACCGCAGCTTGCTGCAGTTTGCTCTACGCTATGAGAAAGCTTTTTGGAGCACTCCGTTCTGTTCAGTTATGTTTTGTCTCCATTGACAATAAATGGGGACAAAACTGAAGCGTTTTTTTCCGGTATTGAGACCCTATGACAGATCTGAGTACCGGAAAATATTAACGCTAGTGTGAAAGTAGCCTAGGGTATTGATTTTAGAAAAAAAATCCAAGTGACAGGCCATCTTTAAGACTTCCTAACTTTTAAGAGCAGCCACATAGGCCATAGACACAATGGACAGGCGCTGGCCCCATTGACTTGGGAGAGCTTTCTAGGCATCCTCTGCGACCTGTGCAAAGGTCAGGAGGGAGTAGATAAGCTGTAATATCACCCATGGTTAATGGTGTATCCTGTGTTATCTATATAGAGGTGTTTTATCATTGTAATCCTGCCTGTGATGATAATGGCTATTGAAAAGTTACCTTCAGGTTATGTACATTTTTTTAAAAATATACCGTAGCATTTGAAGGAGGAAAAAAGGAAGAAAATCTTGTTCGTCAGACCTTTTGATCAGTCCCCCAATTCTCATCATACACACATTCTTCTTCAGACCCCAAAATCAGATCCCCAAGCTCCATCAACCTCGGATCAGACCGCCATGGGACTCGCATCAGCCCCCCATCAGCCTCAGATCACACATAAAATAAAGAAAAAAATGAACGTATCTCGCTTGCTCTGGGTGGTGCTGCCACTTTCTCACCGCTCCCTGGTCTTCTTCCGGCCCGCGCTGCCCTGTGACATTAGGTCGCACAGTGTCAGGTCATAATGCAGAGCGGAAGACGGAAGAAGCCCAGGGAGGGTGAGTAGAGCCAGCGCAGCACTTCTCTCACCGCTCCCCGCGCCTCCCGCATGCTGAGGACAGCTTCTATAATGGAAGCGGTCTTTAGCATTCTGACTATAAGATGCACCGCCACTTTCCCCTAACTTTGGAGGGAAGTGTGTCTTATAGTCCAAAAAATACGGTAGATGGTGAGATTATGAGATGGTGAGAATATTTTTAAAAAATGCAAAAAAAAATTAAAGGGTTTCTATCACTTGGTATGACATAATTAGCTGTCAAACACTAGCGATCTGCTAGTGTCTGCTCTGGCCAACCATCCTACTATAATCACTTGTGGGGCAGCGGTTTTGCTAAAAAACTAACTTTTATAAATATGCTAATGAGCCTCTAGGTGCTATGTGGGCGTCATTAGCACCTAGAGGCTCCGTCTACCTTCATACACAGCCGCCGCCCAGCGCGTCCCTCCAGCCCGCCCATGTCCTCCTCCGCGTGACGCAGCGGACGAGTTCTCGCGCATGCGCCGTGCATGGCTGTATTCGGCGCATTTGAGATCTCAGCTCGGAGCGGTCAGACATTCAATGCGCATGCGCCGAATACAGCCGCGCATGCGCTTTGAATGTCTGACCGCTCCGAGCTGAGATCTCAAATGCGCCGAATACAGCCGCGCACGGCGCATGCGCGAGAACTCGTCCGCTGCGTCACGCGGAGGAGGACATGGGCGGGCTGGAGGGACGCGCTGGGCGGCGGCTGTGTATGAAGGTAGACGGAGCCTCTAGGTGCTAATGACGCCCACATAGCACCTAGAGGCTCATTAGCATATTTATAAAAGTTAGTTTTTTAGCAAAACCGCTGGCCCACAAGTGATTATAGTAGGATGGTTGGCCAAAGCAGACACTAGCAGATCGCTAGTGTCTGACAGCTAATTATGTCATACCAAGTGATAGAAACCCTTTAACATAAAGTGTAAAACAATTGGTCATTTTTGATTCCCCAGAGGGGGCAGATAAAAGGAAGGCATTAACATGTGGCTGCAGCCAGAAGCTATAGGGGAAAGCTAGTTGGAATATTTGGTAGCATAGTGTCCTGTGAACTGATTCCAAGAAGGGTTTTCCTGCAGAGAAATTCAGGACTGGCTGGGAGGACCGGGTGCAAGCTGGCAGACAGCCTTTTGGCCGGGGACCAGTAGACACGGGTGCACTGGGACAGGATAGGAGACTCTAGCTTTGTTTGCCACTTTGTAATAGGCTCATCGATTTTTGAAATTATGAAATTTTTCACATACATTTATCAACTCTTGCATCCATTTGTCATGGGAAATAATACCGCAGCACATTCCCATGGGCCGTTCTCTCTCACTTTGCGTGGCTACCATGCTTCTGAGCTCACTCCATGCCGGCTGTCCAGATACTTGACTGTGATGTCACTACTATTATCTCCTATTATTTTGTGCATCCACGTTTTGCATTGTTTATTTTCAGGATGGTTTACTGGTCCTTCATTTTGGTGTGGGGCTGTCTCCATTATCATTGACTTGAGAGGATTCCTATGAAAGGACGTATTCTCCAATGAGCTCTGTGTGAAGACTGCACTAAGAAGAAAGATGTCGCTCCTCTATTGCACTGTGAAGATCTGGGATGAGCACCCTGGCTGCGGTGTCGTCAGTAACCCAAGCATCATTACCGACATCTTATCGATGGTTATTTGATGCTGGTCATACATAGAAGTCGATATTGCATAGTTTTCCTCTTTCAATCAACTTACTATTTGCCTTGATGTCAATCAGTCATCTGCAACCACGTGGCTGTCTCTTGGGAAGTGTCTGTCAACTCCTGTTAGAGCTTGTTGGGAGTTGTAGTTGCCCAGCAGCAGAAAGCCACTGCTTGCCAACCACCGATGTCAGTTTGCACTGCAAAGACGAGTAGTATACCAAATAACGATCTGCCTTAAAGTTGTCCGTGGATGCGTTGTCCGTGGAAACCCTATCAATTACATTATTAATGTGAAACTGGGCAAATTTGGGCTATTTAGGGTCTCCGTATTAACATGCAGGGTTTGCATGGTTTGACGCCAGGGCTCTGCGGCTGCGTTATACTAATACTTTTAGCTTCTTCACACTGTATTTGGACCAGAAATCTGGGGCAATTAGCTGATCACTGTTATGTGCAGCATCCATAGGGTGAGCAGAACAGGAAGTCTGAAGGGTGAAGATGCAGCCAATAGTGATATCAGAGAGGTAGGGGCATCCTTTTGGCAAAGGTTTCTTAATGACCCATTATGCTAAATGGCCCTAGTAAGTTAATTTTACTCATTATAAAAATTGAGCCAAAGTTTTACTTTTCAAGGAGTTGTTCGAGATGAATAAAAACTCAGTCAGACCTGTAAATGCTCTAAGATAACTACAGAATCGATACTCGCCCCTTTTCTCCACTGCTTCTTCCAGCAATGAACTCGTTCTGCTAAAGTCCTCTTCTTGGCTGCAGCGGTGACTTACCATGCAGCCAGTCACTGGTCTTGGCAGTATACGGGATGACACCGCCGCAGCCAGGAAAGCAAACAGTAGCGGGAAGGAAAGGAGTGCAGTGCTGGAAGCAGCAGGGAAGAAAAGGGGTATCAATTCTTTTGTTATCTGACAACCATTTACAGGGGCTGCCTGAGTTTGTATGCAAGTCAGACAACCCCTTTAAGTAAAGTATACGTGGAATTGATATTTTCTGTAAAGGCACACAAAACGAATGTGTGAAGGCAGAAATGCATTAATTTACAGCTTTGTAAAACACAGAACTGCTGCATTTTGTATTTCACAGAAATCTATTTGTACCACGTTTATTGCATTGGGAAGAGAATATATGTTCTCTTTACTGTATATACTTGTAATAAAGCCAATTTAATGAGAAGGTAAGCAGTTTTTTTAATATTGCACCCTCATGATTTTTCACATGCAAGAAGATATGTTCTGTTCGATCTGGCGCATAACCACAGTAGGTGCAAAAAATGCGCATACCTTGTCACATACGCTCTGCTCCAGTACGTGGTTTGAATGCGACTGCAAGGGGTAAGTCACTCTCTGCTCACTCAGTCTTCCACTCAACTTCAACCGAGGCTGTAATTTGAGCATACGGCTACATGCACACGACCGCGCCATGTTTTGGAGTCTGCAAATTCCGGATCCGCAAAACACGGATGCCACCCGTGTGTGTGTTCCACGATTTGTGGAATGGAACGGGCCGCCTATTATAGAAATGCCTGTTCTAGGACATGTTCTGTTTTATTTTATTTTTTTTGCGGGGCCACAGAACGAGAAATGGATACGGACAGCACACCGAGGGCTGTCCGCATCTTTTGCGACCCCACTGAAGCGAATGGGTCCACATCCGAGCCATAAATAATGCAGCTCGGATGCGGACCCCAACAACGGTCATGTGCATGAAGCCTAAATCGCAACCCAACAAAGTTGACACCCCAAATACACACTGCCACATCTTTCTAATTCTGTGGACCCGATAAGAAACCCTACATACACTCTGCTCTTCATTAGTCAACCGCCTGAACACACTAAAAGGCTATGGATTCTTTTAGAGCATACAAGAACCAAACGTATGAAAGTTTTAAGCTTTCATAGAAAAGGTAAGCTGTTCACAGAAGAAAATGAAATGCAATCAAACCGTTCAATCAAAGTACAGAAGGCCTGACACAAGCTGTAGTCTTCTCTGCTCCTGGAGCATAGGAAAGCAAAAGTAAAAACGTCTGACCCTGACATATGTGAAGTCAGCTTTAGTGTTAAAAACATTATATAGGATCATTACTTGGTTCAGGTTTTGGAATTGCCTGTTAAGGCCCCCTGCACACGATCAGGATTGCGTGCGGAAAATCCGCACCGTAGGTCATGTCCATTGTATTCTATGAGAATTTGAAATGCTCAATGCACACGATGCAGATTTTTTCCGCGCGGATTTTGACCTGCGGTGCGGATTTTAAAATCCGCGACATGTCAATTAATTTTTTTTTTTCCTGACCGGATTTTCTTCATTCACTTAGTGAAATCCGCATGCGGAAAATCCGCACTGAATCCGTATGCAAATCCGCACAGATTTGCCTGCGAACACCTGCGGATTTCAGTGCGGATTCTCCGCACATGAATCCTGAACGTGTGCATGTACCCTAACTTAGGCAAAAAAATGGGCTACTACTGGACAGCATGTAATAAAGGAAGAAGAACCATGAGTGACAAATTTATGGATCCCATGTAAAATCTATTCCGCAGAGGTCAAACACCTATATACTTATTTACCATTGATTAGAAATAGATTAAATGGGTTTTAGGGGTGTTTAATATGGATGACCTATGGTGCTCACTGGTATCCTGCAGCCTCTTCAAATAGCTGATCTGTGGGGGCGCCGGGAGTCACACACCCCCCCCCCCCCCGCAGTGATCAGATATTAATGAATTAACCTGTAAATAGGACATCAATATTAAACACCCTCTTTAACTATAAATCTGTTGATTTTTCATATATGTGATATATTGATTGGTTCCAAAAACCATGCTTGTAATGAATGACAGTCCTCATTATTTTCCTATCCTTCTGACATGACTATAGCAGCTCATAAAGTCTGCAGGATTATATTGTCCCGTAAACCGGTGCCATATGTTTACTGTACCGTTTTTCTACTTCTTGCATGCAGAGATAGTGCACTTTATTAGCCTCAGCAATGTAGATTAACGATCGTTACAATTTAATGGTTGTGTGTAATTGCTCTGATACAGGAAACAGTGACATTAATTAGTGAAGTCCTATTAATCCTAGTTCGGGAAAGAATAGAAGCTATTAACCTGATCTGCACCTACAGATCTTATTTGTTACACTGGTGCACCGAAATAACAAGATCGCTATCCAATGGTGAATTTGCTGCAGATTTCTCTGACATTTCACAGTCAAGTACAGTCTAAACAGCTTGGAGTTGGTGGCATGCTTTGTTCAGCTCTGCAGATTTCAAACTTTGCATAAAAAAATCTGCCAGACTTTTACATCATTTTACTGCATCAGTCTTAAACACATGTTTCGGTGGTTATTTCATAGTGGTACCCTCAGTATTAGGGATCGACCGATTATCGGCCGATATTCAGGATTTTGACAGTTATCGGCATCTATTTTGCCGATATTCCGATAACGTATTGGGAACACAGATCTCCGTGTTCCCTCAGCAGCACAGGGGAGAAGGAAGCAGTGTCTCCTCCCCCTTTGCTGCTGCAGCCAGTGAGAGGAAGGAGGACAAGAAGAGGGGAGGGGCTGTGGCCACCGCTCCACCAATGAAGATAAGTCTTTCATTCATTCATATACAGGAGGCGGGAGCTGGCTGCAAAATTACATAGCCGGCTCCCGACCTCTATGAGCTGTAGCTGCGGTCCGCGGTAGTTAACCCCTCAGGTGCCGTGGATCGCAGCTACCGCTCATAGAGGTCGGGAGCCGGCTATGTGATTCTGCAGCCAGCTCCCGCCTCCTGTATATGAATGATTGAGAGACTTATCTTCATTGGTGGCGCAGTGTGCCCCCCATCCCAATATTAAAAACATTGGTGGCGCGGTTCGCCCCCCCCCACCCAGTATTAATCATTGGTGGCAGTGGCCACAGGATCCCCTCTCCCCTACTCCTCCGATCGGAGCCCCAGCAGTGTAATCCTGGTGCTCCGATCGGTTACCATGGCAGCCAGGACGCTACTGAAGCCCTGGCTGCCATGTTCAGCTCCCTGCTGCTGTGTGCACAGAGCAGCAGGGACAGTGTGAGCTCCTATTTACCCTGATAGAGCTCTATTTTTCACACATACCACCTAATGAAAAGGTTTGCCACCTGTCTAATTTGTATGTCTATCTTAGGGTACTTTCACACTAGCGTTTTTCTTTTCCGGCGCTGAGTTCTGTCCTAGGGGCTCAATACCGGAAAAGAACTGATCAGTTTTATCCTAATGCATTCTGAATGGAGAGTAATCCGTTCAGGATGCATCAGGATGTCTTCAGTTCAGTCTTTTTGACCGATCAGGCTTTTCAGAAAAACGTAGCATGTTGTATTTTTACCTCCGGCCAAAAATCCTAAACACTTTGACTGAACGCCGGATCCGGTCTTTTTCCCATTGACTTGCATTAACGCCGGAGGTGCTGTGTGTTCAGTCAAACCGGATCCGGCTTTTGCATGTTAAACCCGAAAAATGTGAAAAAGTCCATAAATGGCGGATCCGTTTTTTCCAATGCATTTTTTCATTGTGATAAAAATCCTGATCAGGATTCAAATGTAATCAGTTTTAACACGTTTTTCCGGATCCGGCGGGCAGTTCCGGTGTCGGAATTGAACGCCGGATTAAAACAACGCTAGTGTGAAAGTAGCCTTAAAGGGATTCTGTCACCAGGTTTGACCCCTGTCAGCTAAACATATGCTGATGTTCAGGGCCTCATCACGATTCCTAATGTGGGCTTATAAATGTCATCTGTGGGCTTATTTCGCTAAAAAACAGCTTTTACTAACCTGTCAGTCAAACAAATAAGGTGCCCAAGGGGATGTGAAGCGATGCCAGGTGCCGGACGCACCCGCCGCTGTTCGTGGGGACTTCTGCGCCACCTCCTAATCCTCTGTGCCGCCTCTCGCTCTCCCTGCATCCCCCCTCCTCCTGCTGTAAGATCTTGCGCATACAGGGGTTGAGCGAAGTGCTGGCGCATGCGCACTTCGCTGTAAGAAGCCAAATGGAGAAGTCCGCACGGGCGCATCAGGCAGAGCCCTGTGCGCACGCGTGAGATCTTGCAGGAGGAGGGAGAGCGAGAGGCGGCACAGAGGATACGAAGGCGGTGCAGAAGTCCGGAAAGGCGGCGCTGGGCACGAACGGCGGCGGGTGCGGCCGGCACCTGGCATCGCTTCACATCCCCTTGGGCACCTTTGTTTGACTGACAGGTTAGTAATAGCTGTTTTTTTTTAGCTAAATAAGCCCACAGATGACATTTATAAGCCCACATTAGGAATCGTGAAGACGCCCTGAACATCAGCATATGTTTAGCTGACAGGGGTCAAACCTGGTGACAGAATCCCTTGAAGAGGTGCACAATACATGCCTGTTGAAAGATTAGTACTAGGGATGAGTGAATCGCAGATGAAACATCTGAAGTCGATTCGCATGAAACTTCGTTCTAATACTGTACGGAGCAGTATTGGCTACCTTGGAACCGAACCCAAGTTTAGGAAATGTTTTTTACAGTACAAAATAATGTAAAGTTATTACACAAAGTCTCGCAAGACTTCGCGATGCAATAACGTCGGCTCATCGGAGCCAATACATTCTAATACTGTACAGAGCTCCTGCTCCGTACAGTATTAGAACAAAGTTTTATGCGAATCGACTTCGGATGTTTCATCCAAAGTCGATTCGCTCATCCCTAATTAGTACCCTGCTCCTCGAGACTTAGGCCTCTTTCACACATGATTACATCCGTGACAAGATGGTCAGTGGTTCATCCGTGAAGATGTCCATGAAGGATCCATATTTGGTCAGTGTACCCATTCATTTTAATGTGTGTATTCACACATTCGTGTTCTACCACGGTCTGTGGGTCTGTGTTTTTAGCATGGATGCATACTCTATTTTGTCCATGTTCACGGATCCATCACGCCCATTATAGTCTATGGGTCTGTGAAATCCACGGATGCCATCCGTGTTTCACGGATCATTAGGAAGAGATGCAATGAAAATAATTTTTCAGCTGCACAGTATCTGTGAAACACGGATCCTTCACAGACGTCTTCATGGAGGCATCACTGGTGACTACTTTTTCAGGGATTTGAGCACGGACATGTGAATGAGGCTTAAATCAGGTCTACGGGATAATCGCATCCACTTTCCCACCCGCTTTTTAAAACTGGAGTAAGTGGTTTAAAAATGCAAAATGTGTTTCTTTTTTGTTTGTTTTTGCAGATATAGTGAAAAGTTGCAAAGCCTTTATTTTGCAACTTTTTGAAGCCTGAATTCTGGAGTGCAGGACTTGATAGATTCCCCTCATTGCCTGTAGAAAGGAAAATGATGCTAAATATATCATTGTTGAGAAGGAATTTGACTGTAGGAGAGTGTGGATATTCACCATTACAGAATTATTTTCATTGTCCCGTTTCATTTGCATGTGTCTATTTTAGGTCCCAAGGTCGGACTGAGAGCTTAAAGTGTCCTTAGAAAAAAACTAAAAGTTGCCCCATGTTGTAGGCAGAGCCAGCATTACCTTATTGCAGGCATCCTCAAACTGCGGCCCTCCAGCTCTTGCAAAACTACAACTCCCAGTATGCCCGAACAGCCTACAGGTATCAGCCTACAGCAAGGCATTGTGGGAGTTGTAGTTTTACAACAGCTGGAGGTCCGCAGTTTGAGGATGCCTGCCTTATTGGGTCACAAAGTGCTGCACCAGCAGAAACCAATACCACAGTGCGGCACAATATACTATCCCAGCAGAACCAGATACCACAGTGCAGCACAATATACTATCCCAGCAGAACCAAATACCACAGTGCGGCACAATATACTGCACCAGCAGAAACCAATACCACAGTGCAGCACAATATACCGCCCCAGCAGAACCAAATACCATAGTGCAGCACAATATACTGCCCCAGCAGAACCAGATACCACAGTGCAGCACAATATACTATCCCAGCAGAACCAGATACCACAGTGCAGCACAATATACTGCCCCAGCAGAACCAGATACCACAGTGCAGCACAATATACTTCCCCAGCAGAACCAGATACCACAGTGCAGCACAATATACTTCCCCAGCAGAACCAGATACCACAGTGCAGCACAATATACTTCCCCAGCAGAACCAGATACCACAGTGCAGCACAATATACTGCCCCAGCAGAACCAAATACCACAGTGCAGCACAATATACCGCCCCAGCAGAACCAAATACCACAGTGCAGCACAATATACCGCCCCAGCAGAACCAAATACCACAGTGCAGCACAATATACCGCCCCAGCAGAACCAAATACCACAGTGCAGCACAATATACCGCCCCAGCAGAACCAAATACCACAGTGCAGCACAATATACCGCCCCAGCAGAACCAAATACCACAGTGCAGCACAATATACCGCCCCAGCAGAACCAAATACCACAGTGCAGCACAATATACTGCCCCAGCAGAACCAGATACCACAGTGCAGCACAATATACTGCCCCAGCAGAACCAAATACCACAGTGCAGCACAATATACTATCCCAGCAGAACCAGATACCACAGTGCAGCACAATATACTGCCCCAGCAGAACCAGATACCACAGTGCAGCACAATATACTTCCCCAGCAGAACCAGATACCACAGTGCAGCACAATATACCGCCCCAGCAGAACCAAATACCACAGTGCAGCACAATATACCGCCCCAGCAGAACCAAATACCACAGTGCAGCACAATATACCGCCCCAGCAGAACCAAATACCACAGTGCAGCACAATATACCGCCCCAGCAGAAACCAATACCACAGTGCAGCACAATATACCGCCCCAGCAGAACCAAATACCACAGTGCAGCACAATATACTGCCCCAGCAGAACCAAATACCACAGTGCAGCACAATATACTGCCCCAGCAGAACCAAATACCACAGTGCAGCACAATATACTGCCCCAGCAGAACCAGATACCACAGTGCAGCACAATATACTTCCCCAGCAGAACCAGATACCACAGTGCAGCACAATATACCGCCCCAGCAGAACCAAATACCACAGTGCAGCACAATATACCGCCCCAGCAGAACCAAATACCACAGTGCAGCACAATATACCGCCCCAGCAGAACCAAATACCACAGTGCAGCACAATATACCGCCCCAGCAGAACCAAATACCACAGTGCAGCACAATATACCGCCCCAGCAGAACCAAATACCACAGTGCAGCACAATATACTGCCACAGCAGAAACAACCACAGTGCAGCACAATATACTCCCCCAGCAGAACCTAATACCACAGTGCAGCACAATATACTGCCCCAGCAGAACCAGATACCACAGTGCAGCACAATATACTGCCCCAGCAGAACCAGATACCACATCAGACCATTACTTGTCTCTAGCATTTTCCGTGCAGGTTCTTGTTCCCATCAACATTTTCTTGTAATGGAAACTGATCCTAGCAGATCTCAAGGAGGAATTTACATGCAGCCGCATTCATCCCAAGGCAAAATGCAGAAATCCATGTGCTTGACACTAAAACAACAAACCCATTCACATGAATGGAACTGATTTTCAGTGCAAATTTCTAGAAGAAGTCTGCTGCATGTGAATATCCCCTAACAGAACCTTTAATTACTTAGTTTCCTCTGGAACATCAAAAAATAGAAATGTGCTTAAGGTCTCATGCACACGGCCGTGGCAGTATTGCGGCCCGCAACAGCTGTGAATGGGTCCGCAATCCGGAGCTGCGGTGCGGACTGTGGTGTTTCTATCCGTGGTGTTTCTGTCCGTGCCACCGCACCGCAAAAAATAGAACATGTTCTATTTTTGCGGTGCGGACGGATCACAGACCTATTGAAGTTGACTGGGTCTTGATCCATCCCAGGCCGCTGCACGGACGTTGCCCGTGAATTGGGGACTGCAAATTGCGGCCCCCAATGCACGGAACGGCCGCACAACGGCCGGAAACATGAGGCCTTAAATACAGGATTGATCTCATTAACATGATATCACTAGGGTCATATTACCCAATAGGGATGATTAGTCTCAAGTAGACCTCACGTTCTCTCTTCCAAAACCTGCTGCGCGTAGACCAGTTCTCTGCCCAAGAAATAATTGTCATAGTTTGTCAGGTTGGGCACTGAGACACCAGAGACGTAGCCAATAACTAATGACCAAACCACTGAGGCTAAATTACTGGAGGTGCAATGTGGCACAACAGATGGGCAGTTCCTCAGCCATGTATCTTCCTAATTGGGATCTGATCTCTAATGAACTCATTTTCTAATATGAACGCACAATAATATCGGTATAAACTGAAATTTGTTTTAAAAAATTCATGGGTTTATCACACTCACTCTTTACAATTTTGCACATCTAGGTCTATAAGTATTTAAGCAGATGCAAAGTGTTTCCCCCTCCGGAAACAGTTCCTCAGTGGGATTTGTCTATTACTTTACAAGGTTTATGTTCTGCTCCATTTGAACTTGTGAAGGATGTTAAAGGGGTTATCCAATACCATAAACTGTTATGAACGGATCCGGTCGTATTATCTTCAACATAGGAAAGACGGATCCGTCATGAACACCACTGAAAGTCTATAGGGGACGGATCTGTTTTCTATTGTGTCAGAGAAAACGGATCTGTCCCCATTGACTTGCATTGTGGGTCATGATGGATCCGTCTTGTTCCGCATCCCATGACGAAAGGAAAACTGCAGCTTGCTGCGGTTTGCTCTCCGGTATGAGAACGCAACCAAACGGAACGGAATGCTTTTTGGAGCATTCCTTTCTGTTCCGTTACGTTTTGTCCCCATTGACAATGAATGGGGACAAAACGGAAGTGTTTTTTTCCGGTATTGAAACCCTATGACGGATCTCGGTAACGGAAAATAGAAACGCTAGTGTGAAAGTAGCCTTAGTCATAACATCAGCCTAAGGCCGAATGCATACGGCCGTGGAACACGGACGTGAGCGGTCCGTGGTATCCCGGCCTGGCATCCTGCTGACAGCAGGAGCCCACGGTGTCAATGGTTGCTATGGCGCTGTGCGCTTCTTGCTACCGCTGCACTACAGTAATACACTCGTATGATCTATACCAGTGTATTACTGTAGTGCAGCGGCGGCATGAAGCGCACGGCGTCATAGCAACCAATGACTCCATGCGCTCCTGCTGTCAGCAGGATGCCAGGCCGGGATACCACAGACCGCTCACGGCCTTGTGCATTTGGCCTAAAGGAGTGATGGTAACCTCCAGCACTCCAGCTTTGTTGAAACTACTACTCCCAGCATGCTTCTTTAATTTCTGTGGAGTTCTGAGAACAGCCAAGAAAATGTGCATCTTGGGAGTTGTAGTTTTACCACAGCTGGATTGCCGGAGGTTAGCCATCACAGGCCTAAAGAATAGGAGAACCAGGCTTTTTCACCTTTAGAGCCATAGTTCCCCCCTTTCCTTCCTTTTTCTCCAAAGGTGGACTTTTTTCAGATTCTAAACCAGGTGATTTCCCTGCCTGTCTTTTTGTTCAAACCCTTCCTCTGAGGATGAAGACTTCATGCCCTAGACCTTGCCAGATCTACCTGGATAGGTCTCGTAAGATTAGGAAAACAGAGAATCTTTTGTTCTTTCTTTTGTGGTAGAAATCAGGACCTAAAAGCTTCCAAACCTACCATTAGCAGGTGAATTAGAGAAGCCATCAGACTTTCCTTTGTGTCACAGGATCGGGATCCTCCTGATCTTTTAGAGTCCATTCAACTTGTGTTGTTTCCACGTCTTGTGCAGAGAAAAGTCACAACAGTAGTCCAGCTTTGTGGAGCTCACCTTTTATTTTTTTCAACCATTATAGTTTGTCTTCCTGGAATTCAGAGAGTATGGCCTTTGGGCGTCCATTCTGAATTCTATTTTGTAAGAAGACCCTCCCTATGGGGATACTTCCTGGTAGTTCCTTAAAGGGGTTATCTCATGACTAATGTAAAAAATGAAAATCAAACATCATATAGTACATGCCAACCTCTTTCTAACAAAGCTAGAACCAGCCCTGTACATCACATGGATCCAGAGATCTCCCCATTCATTGCTCTGCTAGATTTATATCAAGCCGACAGCTCAAGGGGAGGGTCTTTTCTGCTGCAGGTAAGTGGGCGTGTCCATGCTCTCCCTATCACAGCTCAAGGGGAGTGTCTTTACTGCTGCAGCTCAGGGGGCGTGTCCATGCTCTCCCTATCACAGCTCAGGGGGCGTGTCCTTTCTGCTGCAGCTCTCTCCCTATCACAACTCAAGAGGCAATTTAAGGATGAAACATATGCAGCCTTCTCATTGAGCAGAACAAAGAAATAAGAAAAAAACTAACAGCAGATAGCACTATACAGATATATTTTATTGAATAACTCAGTGGCTATGCTACATTTTTAATTAGTCAGACCACACATGGAATACTGTGCACACTTCTGGGCTCCTGTAAACAAGGCAGACATAGCAGAGCTGGAGAAGGTCCAGAGGAGGGCAACTAAAGTAATAACTGGAATGGGGCAACTACAGTACCCTGAAAGATTATCAAAATTAGGGTTATTCACTTTAGAAAAAAGACGACTGAGGGGAGATCTAATTACTATGTATAAATATATCAGGGGTCAGTACAGAGATCTATCCCATCATCAATTTATCCCCAGGAATGTGACTGTGACGAGGGGACATCCTCTGCGTCTGGAGGAAAGAAGGTTTGTACACAAACATAGAAGAGGATTCTTTACGGTAAGAGCAGTGAGACTATGGAACTCTCTGCCTGAGGAGGTGGTGATGGTGAGCATAATAAAGGAATTCAAGAGGGGCCTGGATGTATTTCTGGAGCGTAATAATATTACAGGCTATAGCTACTAGAGAGGAGTCGTTGATCCAGGGAGTTAGTCGGATTGCCTGATTGGAGTCGGGAAGGAATTTTTTATTCCCCTAAAGTGGGGAAAATTGGCTTCTACCTCATAGTTTTTTTTTTTGCCTTCCTCTGGATCAACTTGCAGGATAACAGGCCGAACTGGATGGACAAATGTCTTTTTTCGGCCTTATGTACTATGTTACATATAATTACAAAACCGTTCAGATCCAGTTCCTAGTTTAAAAACTGGAGAATATTTTTTGTTGGACAACCCCTTTAATGCTGCTGCTAGGACATAAGGGAAGCATTGATTAAATCTGTTTTCCCTTAGTCCTAACAGCAGCAGAAGTTTCCCCTTAATTTACATTTTTTCCTATATAATACCAAATTTAGAGGGTGGGCTACATAGCTTATATGGTAGAGGGGGAGGGTTTAACCCCTTAAGGACACAGGGCGTACAGGTACGCCCTGATGTCCCGGTACTTAAGGACACAGGGTGTACCCGTACGTCCTGTGTAGTTTTGATCACTGCCGCACGTCCGGCAGCGATCGGAACGGGGTGCCTGTTGAAATCATTCAGTAGGCACCCTGTGACAATGCCTAGGGGGGTCCTGTGACCCCCCCGCATTGCCGATCGCTACAAACCGCAGGTCAATTCAGACCTGCGGTTTGTAGCGCTTATGCAAGTTTCTGATCCCTGCGGATCCATAGGGAACGCTGTATGGAAGGGGAGGGAGCTCCCCTCTCTCCCCTTCCCCGTCTGCTCAGTTGTGGCAGACGGGGAAGGTTCCCATGGCAACATCCTGCTGTCCATGGTGCTGAACAGATCTGTGCTAAAGGCTGGGTAAAAAAAATGTTAAAAAAGTTTCAAAAAAACAAAAAACTTTATGCCTGATTAAAAATTAAAAAAATAAAATTCCCTACACATGTTATTAATCTCCACGTCCGTAATGACCTGATCTATAAAACGGTCATGTTACATTCCCCGCACGGTGAACGCCATAAAAAATAAAAACTATGATGAAATTTAAATTTTGCCCACCTTACTTCCCAAAAAAGGTAATAAAAGTGATCAAAAAAGTCATATGTACGCCAAAATAGTACCATTCAAACCGTCGCCTCATCCTGCAAAAAATGAGCCTCTACATGAGACAATGGCCCAAAAAATAAAAAAAAACTATGGCTCTCAGACTATGGAGACACTAAAACAAGTTTTTTTTGTTTCAAAAATGATATTATTGTGTAAAACCTTAATAAATTAAAAAAAGTACACATATTAGGTATTACCGTGTCCGTAAGAACCTGCTCTATAAAAATATCACATGATCTAACCCCTCAGATGAACAACGTAAAAATAAAAAATTAAAATGGTGTAAAAAAAGCCATAATTTTGTCACCTTACATCACAAAAAGTGTAATATCAAGCAATCAAAAAGGTATTTGCACCCCAAAATCATACCATTAAACAGTCATCTCATCCTGCAAAAAATGAGACCCTAACTAAGATAATCGCCCAAAAAATAAAAAAAAATATGGCTCTCAGACTATGGAGACACTAAAATGATTTTTTTTGTTTCAAAAACGATATTATTGCGTAAAACTTAAATAAATTTTAAAATGTAAACATATTAGGTATCCCTGCGTCCATAACAACCTGCTCTATAAAAATAGCACATGATCTAATCTGTGCCTTTATATATGTACACAGGCAAAGATATCTACATTTTAACACATGTTTATACTTTTATAAAAATGCATATTATAATTGTTTTTATATATTTTATTTTCATTTTTATATTTTTTTTACTCTTAGTAAAATATGTTGCAAAACCAACGAAAAATAATATAATTTGTACCCATATATATAAAGGACAACAAAACACATATGCACGGAAAAAAACGCATCTGCGTTGTATAAACCAGAAAACCGCATTGTTAACGCATATGAAAATATTGCACAATAAGTGTGATAAATGCTAGATAACATGACTCGCTAATAACTGAGCTGAAAATTGAGATATGCCAGACAATGTGATTGCTAAAGTTGAGATATGCCAGACAATATGACTATTTTAGAATGATTACAAGTATAACACCTGAACACACCTCTCCGTATAAAAAGAACAATTATCTGGATTACTCCATGCCAGAGTTTATGTATGACCAGATCCAAAACCGTATTTTCGTTCCATCTCACCTTAAGGGATGTTGGGTATAAAAGGAGGATTAAACCCCCCTTACAGACCACCACTGAGGAAGGGGCCAGGAAAGGACCCCGAAACGCGTTTGGTTTCTGTACACCTTGGACATCAGCTGATAAACATTTACGAGACCCCAACATCCCGACAATTGGATCTTAACTTTGCCGGAACATCGACATCTCGCAAATGCGAATGAAGTAAGACGCCTTGATAATTACTAACCAGGTCCAGGCTTGCAACATCGGGAAACACTACCAAGAGATCTCTCGTGCTGAGAGCTACACGACCACCCTGAGCAAGCAACTAGACCCAGGTACTGCCTAATCTGATTCAGTGAGCCTCGTGGGACGCCACGGTTATACTCGCATCAGACGGCAAATTACAGGTGCATTCTTATCCTTAGACTGTACGCTCACTTGCTTCTATATAAGCGAATTTACTCCTTCGAATACAGGGACCCTTATCCGTTTTTATTATCGGACATCATACCTGGCATATTTCTTCACTGGATTGAGTAGTGGTTTATTGAACAATATACCGAATATTTACCGAATATATCACCACCTCTACATTTGGTTTTTTATATATATCAGTTGCCCTTTTTAGCTTTTTAGTATTGTCTATGATATATTACTGTATCACTATAGATTTAAATATCACATATTTATTCGTTATCTGGGTACTACATTATTATATATTGTCATTGTATTTTAGATTCTATTGCAATATAAGTTTAGGGTTATTTACATCATTATATATTGTCATTGTATTTTAGATTTTATTGCAATATAAGTTTAGGGCTAACATTTATTAATAAATTATTGTTATATCATATACATCTGCTCTTGGTCTTCACTTGGTCTAGCTGGTGAGTGCTCAGTCTTTCCATACATATATATTATAACCCTTCTATGACTGGGTGAGTCATACCAGACTTAGTAGCACCCATTTCCATAGCCGCTTACAGAGTGAGCCACCATATTTTGATTATATTTCCATGATCTAATCTGTCAGATGAACGTTGTAGATAATAAAAAATAAAAACGGTGCCAAAACTGGTATTTTTTAGCAAATTTTCCATTATAATCCATTTTTTCCCGTAACAAAGCAAGAGTTAACAGCCAAACAAAACTCAATATTTATCCCCCTTATTCTTTAGTTTACAGAAACACCCCATATGTGGTCGTAAACTGCTGTACGGGCACACGGCAGGGCGCAGAAGGAAAGGAATGACATATGGATTTTGGAAGGCAGTTTTAGCTGGACATTTGAAGCCCCCCCTGATGCACCCCTAGAGTAGAAACTCCAAAAAGTGACCCCATTTAAGAAACTACACCCCTCAAGGTATTCAAAACTGATTTTACTAACTTTGCTAACCCTTTAAGTGTTCCACAAGAGTCAATGGCAAATGGAGATGAAATTTCAGAATTTCTATTTTTTTTACTTTGCTTCACAAAAAGTGTAATATAGAGCAACCAAAAATCATATGTACCGTAAAATAGTACCAAAAAAACTGCCACCTTATCCCGTAGTTTCCAAAATGGGGTCAAGTTTTTGGAGTTTCTACTCTAGGGGTGCATCAGGGGGGCTTCAAATGGGACATGGTGTAAACAAACCAGTCCAGCGAAATCTGTCTTCCAAAAACCACACGGCGCTCCTTTCCCTCTACGCCCTGACGTGGGGCCGTACAGTGGTGTACGACCACATATCGGGTGTTTCTGTAAACCACAGAGTCAGGGCAATAAATATAGAGTTTTGTTTGGCTGTTAACCCTTGCTTTGTTAGTGGAAAAAATTGATTAAAATGGAAAATTTGCCAAAATATTTAAATTCTGAAATTTCATCTCCATTTGCCATCAACTCTTGGGGAACACCTAAAGGATTAATGATGTTTGTAAAATCAGTTTTGAATACCTTGAGGGGTGTAGTTTCTAGAATAGGGTCACTTTTGGGTGGTTTCTATTATGTAAGCCTCACAAAGTGACTTCAGACCTGAACTGGTCCCTAAAAAGTGGGTTTTTCAAAATTTCGGAAAATGTTCAAGATTTGCATCTAAACTTCTAAGCCTTGTGACGTGCCAAAAAAATAAAATGTCATTCCCAAAATGATCCAAACATGAAGTAGACATATGAGGAATGTAAACTAATAACTATTTTTGGAGGTATTACTATGTATTATAGAAGTAGAGAAATTGAAACTTGGAAATTTGCTAATTTTTCCAAAATTTTGGTAAATTTGGTATTTTTTAATAAATAAAAATGCATTTTTTTTACTCCATTTTACCAGTGTTATGAAGTACAATATGTGACGAAAAAACTATCTCAGAATCGCCTGGATAAGTAAAAGTGTTTTAAAGTTATCACCACATAAAGTGACACTGGTCAGATTTGCAAAAGATGGCCTGGTCCTTAAGGTGAAATAAGGCTGTGTCCTTAAGGGGTTAATCAATAAAGTAATTATTTTATTAAAGTTTCATCTACCCTATTAGTACACAAGGGCAGAAATGCCTCAACACTTTTCTGTTGTTAGGACTAGTGGAAAACAGATTAACAATAGAAATCAACACTTTTAATCTTCAATACCTTTTCTGGGTCTTCTTTTTTGATGTGCCAAGTGCCAGTTTGTGTTGTATTTCTTCACTTTTAATCCTGTTGACTTTAGTGCACTTGGAACTATAACTTGGACTATAATTTATGCTGTTGTTTACACTTCTACTGTTTTTATTATTGAACTGCATTTTTGATGTTTATGGTAATATATTCTGTTCATTACATCTGAAGACTTATTTATGTCTGGAAAAACTGCTTAGTCATTCCTATAGACTTGTATTGAAACTCTGAGTCTATGAAAGTCTGAAATTGCAACATTGCTTCATGGCTTCTGTTTAGGCTATGTTTCTCCCCTCCACCCCTCCCACTAGAAGGTACTAGTTCAGTTAGCAACTGTATATAAGGAGAGCAGTCAGAGCCCCTAGTTGCTGCAGATAGGGACCAGTGCTTAGTAGAAGAGACTCTGTCAGGCTCCACAAGTGACCACAAGAAGACTCTGGTATGGGGATACTCTGCCACTGATCCTGGATCACCAGCCGTTTAACCAGAAGGCCAGCTGGATGACTCAGCCACAGACCCTCGGCTACCAGCCCTTTGGCCAGAGTACCAGCTTTCTGAGAGAGAGAGAGGGACAACTAGCTCAGGCCTTTTCTCAGCACAAAGCCTTCTTCTGCAAGGGAGAAGACTGGAGAAGCCAGCTCAGTGCCTTGCCTGTATTGTTTTGCACTTGAGCCCCTCCAATAAAGATGCATACTGGTAATTTGCAGACCCACGCCTTACCATCTCTTCCGGAGATTAGCAACACATGGTGACACCTTAACGGTGTCTGGGCAACCCTGTGTAGCATTGGAGCTACCCGAAACCTAGCTACTGCAAACGGAGGGTCCCAGCTGCTAACAAAAATGGTCTTCCCAATGTGGACAACTCAGTTGTATTCAAACGTACACTTTAAAAGACATGAATGTATACAGAGAATATAGCACATTCCCCACATTATGTACAGAATATGTGAGACAGGCAAATACCAATTCCCCTCTGCCTCTAATAAACTTTCTGAAGCCCCTCATAAAGCCATAACAGGCTCGCTACCTTCAAACCTCACCACAGCCTTATCCAGTTTTACAGTTTACTGAACACTGGCTGCATCCCGAGTTTCCCTCCCCGTCACATGTAGTCTGCTTTTCTTCAGGGAAATTCAAGTGCTATTTGCTCCATCTTAACATAATTACAATCGAGCTGAGCGGAGGCAACCGACAGAATATTATGTTAATGCCATCTTTCCATGACATCCCTGCAAGAAGCTCTTAAAATGCAGAGAACGACTGTTCAGATCCTGACAGAGCAGCCGCAGAGCAATGCCCACGTATCTTTACAATAAACACATAAAACGGCATAGCCAAGGACAGTGTTATAGATCAAGGCTTTGTGTTGCTATACAGCAAACTATAAACCCGTACTATTCTATTTAGCAAAAGCTAAATATTCGGGATACCCAACTTGGTTGGCTGTACCCCATTTGCTCTGCCGAATGTACAATTTTTCTATGCTTTTCTCAGTTTTCTATTTGCTTTTACAAAGTAATAAAGTTACAGGATTATATTTACCTAATGTCTTGTCAACTAATTTTATGACTGTGGTAGGAGAATTAATCCGGGCCAAGCCCCTCCTAATAAGGGGCACAGCACTTCTGTCGTCTTCTGCAATGGTAGGTATGCCATAGGTTGCAGGAACCTTCCTAATAAAAGTTGGTGCGAGGAAAATTGCAAATTCTGTAGCGTGTTTATATCATACTTATATCAACCTTGTGGCATGGACGTCGGGGAGATAATGATTTGCAGCGTGCTACACCTACCATGGTAGTTTTTGGGGGGTTAGACATGCCCCTTTTGAAAGCCTTTACAGACAAGCATTGTCCCTTTTATGGCACTCCTTCCCTCACTGTGTGATTGGGCACTGGGGTTGCGTCTGATGGTGCCACATACAGCTAAGGAATGAATTTGCCAACACTTCCGGGTATCTGGGAGGTTTTCCCTATTTCCGGGAGCCTTCTGGATGTTCCAGAAGAGTTGGCAAGTATGGGTTATATGCAATGTTTCAGTGGTCTTAATTAAAGACATGAAGGTGAATAATATGGCAACCTCCCCAAGTATCTTCTGGGTTCTGCATGTATAGTAAAATAGGAGTGTGCTGTAGACGGATCTGATCACACCTGTTCTTTTCCTTAATGATATTTATTCTCAGTCATTAGAATTGTTTGTACACACACCATCTGTCCAGAAAATCAAAGGCGTTTAGTCTCTAAGGACTTGTTCAAGGACAAGGTGACCCAGACAATTATCTCATGCTGATACAGTTCCAACCGGTAGTTACAGAAATGGCAAGTATTCAGAGTGGTCAACCCACCACTACAATGGCTGCCCTCAACCTACAACTTTATGGGTTTTTTCCCAACATCATACCTGAACAAAGAACGGTGTCTTCAATTGTAGCTCCGATATTAAAGGGATTGTTAAGTGACATAAAGAGTCCTTAGGCTGCTTTCACACTCGCATTTGGTGCAGATCCGTCATCGATCTGCACAGACGGATCCGTTCAGATAATACAACCATCTGCCTCCGTTCAGAACAGATCCGTTTGTATTATCTTTAACATAGCCAAAACGGATCCGTCTTGAACACCATTGAAAGTCAATGGAGGACGGATCCGTTTTCTATTGTGTCATAGAAAACGGATCCGTCCCCTTTGACTTACATTGTGTGTCAGAACGGATCCGTTTGGCTCAGTTTCGTCAGACGGAAACCAAAACGCTGCCGAATGTCATTGAAAGTGCATTTCTTACATTCCCATCTTGACTTTTTCCCACCCAATTTGGGACACGTAAGTGACGAACATGGAGAGCGGTTCCATAAAGATATTTCTACAATGGAGAACAAGTATCAAGGCCGCTGGAATCCCAACATGATGGGGGACTACTGCTGGTTTTTGCAACGGGAAAATATGACCGTTCACAAACGCAAAAGCAGATGTCTGAAGCACTTTTAACAGCACGGGGCCTTGCTCAAGTAAGACTTTTAGAAATTTTGTTATTCCATTACATTTTCATACACGGTTTACTACGCAAACTTTGATGCAGATCAAGTAATTGTTGGAGTAAAACTCGTTCTGTTCAAAATTATTCAATGCTTTCCAAAGGCTTAATTCATTTAGGCATACTTATGCATAGCAAAATTTTGTGACGTGTTACAACAATTCTGACTTCAGATTTGTGATTCGCACACTCGATTTAGTATAGGACAAATGGTTTTTACCCAGTAGCAGACGAAAAGTTTTTTTTGTTGCGTGGTGTTATTAAATCCACCCCTCCCACTAGAAGGTACTAGTTCAGTTAGCAGCTGTATATAAGGAGAGCCGTCAGAGCCCCTAGTTGCTGCAGATAGTGACCAGTGCTTAGTAGAAGAAACTGTCAGGCTCCACAAGTGACCACAAGAAGACTCTGGTATGGGGATACTCTGCCACAGATCCTGGATCACCAGTCGTTTAACCAGAAGGCCAGCTGGATGACTCAGCCACAGACCCTCGGCTACCAGCCCTTTGGCCAGAGTACCAGCTTTCTGAAACAGAGAGGGACAACTAGCTCAGGCCTTTTCTCAACACAAAGCCTTCTGCTGCAAGGGAGAAGACTGGAGAAGCCAGCTCAGTGCCTTGCCTGCATTGTTTTGCACTTGAGCCCCTCCAATAAAGATGCATACTGGTTATTTGCAGACCCACGCCTTACCATCACTTCCAGAGATTAGCAACACATGGTGACACCTTAACGGTGTCTGGGCAACCCTGTGTAGCATTGGAGCTACCCCAAACCCAGCTACTGCAAACGGAGGGTCCCAGCTGCTAACAAAAATGGTCTTCCCAATGTGGACAACTCAGTTGTATTCAAATGGGCTACAGTGAGCCTCTGAAGGGTCTTTTATTCTCTCGCAGTTTCTCACTGCTGAACTTGAGATCACTCTGGTGTTTTCCGCTAATGATCCGGAGTGGTATTTTGGTTGCATAAACTGAATTCCCTGTTGGATTTCTCCTCCGCTCCGTGACTCACCAATTCCCAATTATCAAAGACTATATCACAACATCGCATGATAGCTTCGTGCAGGAGACGTCACATTTCATTTATCTCAGCCGAGGAAAGGAGGGCATAGTACATTTGTAATTTGCCCATTTAATGAATTGAGTGGTAAAGCCGAAAGAGGAAAGTGCAGGCAGAACGGTCTGAAAGGAGTGGATGGGGAATAGGGATCATGTACAGACAAAATCAGACATTAGAATAACAAACTAAGGCCTCATGCACACGACCGTATGCAGTGGAGGAAATAGAGAAGTAAGGGCCCCTTAGTAAGAATCAAACCAGGCCCTCCACACAGAACAGAAGGGTTTCTGCCTAAACCCCTTTCAATGATCCTTAGACCATTTTTTCCACTGCTTCATTTGCTAAAAGTTGTTCCTTTAGGGCTGTGATGGCCAACCTCCGGGACTCCAGCTGTGGTAAAACTACAACTCCCAAGATGTACAATTGCTTGGCTGTTCTCAGAACTCCACAGAAATGAATGGAGCATGCTGGGAGTCGTAGTTTCACCACAGCTGGTGTGCCAGAGGTTAGCCATCACTGCTTTAGAGGGTAGAGTCCTGACCTCCAGTAGAAGAGGAGATGATCCCAAACTAAGACTGGGCCCCCTCCTCCATGGAGTCAGCACGGATCCAAACGTTGCTAGAATATACTCTGGAAATGTGGAATATAGATGACACACGGAGGGCAAGTAACGGACACAAGAACCAAACACGAACTCTTCACTGATGAACCACTGACCATCTTGTCACAGATGTTCTTACGGATGTCTTAAAGAGGCCTAAGAATGAGAAGAGTAAATTATTCTATACTGTATGGGTAACCAGTGCAGTGGCTGGATGGAGGCCTTCGTGTAGCAGCTAGATGGATAGATGAGCCTGGCTGCCATCAGGATAGATGAGAGAGTGAAGAGTTTAGTAAGAGGAAGACCTAGGCCTAGTTCACACTTCAGTGATTTGGTCAGTGATTGAGCCAAAACCAAGTGCAGCAAGTCAATAACACAGAACAGTTACAAATCTTCTCATTATACTTTATCTCTGTGTAGGCTCCACTTCTGGTTTTGGATGACAATCATTTTTGGAAATTACTGATCAAAAACTGACCAAACACCGAACTAGGCCTTAAGGCGTGTTTACACGGCCTGATGGAGCATTGAATTGTTGGGAAGGAAGCCGTCAGTGGAGGTGAAGAGCTACGTACATATACATGCAGCGATCACCTCCACTGTATGAGTGATGGTTACTGCTCCTCCAGACCCCATTGACTATAATGGGACCCAGTGGGGATTCATCCTGTTTCCGGCATTAGTGCCGGGATTTGGTCAGACAAAAAAAAGCTGCAAGCACCAGTTTTAGTCCGGCCCAATCCTGCCACTAAGGATCCACATCACGTTTTGTGCCTCCGTTTGACGTTCACATCACGTTTTATGCCTTAGTTTGACGTATACATTAGAAAAAAAAAAAGGATTAAATAACGCAGCACACCACATTCTTGTATCATGCAGAGTCCGGTAAAAAAACGTATATATATTTTTTCAATGGTAAAAAAAAAAAGTATACTTTTTTTTACAATGGAACTCTATGGTGAACGGATGCCACTGTACGGCATCAGTCTGAGGCATCCGTTTAATGTATGCGTTTTTTGTACACGTTAAACGGATGGGGAATAAACATGATGTGAATCGGAAACAGACCAGATCCATGCCGGGTGCCATTATCGTCAAAGGCAGTGTCCAGCTATGCCGGATACGATGAACTCCGGTAGACGGCCAGAAGATTTTAATTTGATTTTTGGTTGCAAAATTTTTTCTAAGAAGGTAGACTTGCCATTCAGGAGTAGAAATCTATTCAGATGCTTCATGGTTTGCAAATCTGTACATTTATTCTGGGGGCGTAGTAAATCAAGCAGTGACTGCCTTAGGTCTCAAGCACTCCATATATCGTCATACGGTGCCTTATTGCTGCACTGTACTCTTTCTAGAAGCAATGCCTATAGCTGGACCACAGCCTCGGGTGAATCATGCTACAATTTCTTTTCTTATGGGTCCCATAGGAATCCACGGGAATTTTCTTTTAAAATTGCTCCCATAAATAATGAGAGACACCCGGAGGTGCAGTATAGGCCCCTTCCTTTCTGTGGGGTCATATTATCCATATAATGGCTGTGTGATTGAGGTTTTTTAATTAGTGAAATGCGACGTCTTTGCGGTGTTTTTAGAATATTATTTTTCCTAGCAAAACCCCAACTCAGTGAAGGTCAATGGACAAGGACCAAGCCGTGTGACTCTCATTCAGAGGCAATTACATATATATTTATAGTACAATTCCAAAATGTCTCGTTCTTCTCCGCAAATGACAAGAAGCTTGATTTATTAATAGATCAATCTGAAAAGAAAAGACTTATGTGCCCTTGAGGGCGGCGTGAGGGGGGGAAGGGTCTGCAATCAATGCTCATTATTCACAGCATTTCACCATTCTCTATAAAGATTTTCCTTAGATAAGACCTGAGGCGTCCAAGGGATTGATCTTCTTTTTTCTTTCTAGCTGTATCTTTGTGCCCATCGATCTGATTTTCAATCTCCACATAAAAGGTAATGTGTCATCAGAAAATGAAATGTTAAATGATTTTTGGTGATATTTTACATTTTTCATGCGACCTACTGGTATATTCTAAAAATCCAGAAGTTTTCACACTGGCCACAAACCCTAAAAATAGGCACTACTTCTTGGTCTGTACAGATCACTTTTCAGCAGTTATCTGCTTATCATTACAGGCGGGATTAGAATGACAGATATCACCTACGTATAGATAGCACAGGATCCACCATTCATAATAGATGATATCACAGCTTATCTACTCCCTCCTGACCTCTGCACAGGTCACAGAGCAGCCTAGAAAACTCTCCCATAGAAGTCAATGAGGTCCCCTCCTGTCCATTGTGTCTATAGCCCACGGTGGCTGCCGTAAAGTATCTCTCTAAGGGCTCTTTCACACTTGCGTTGTTGTGTTCCGGCATAGAGTTCCATCGTCGGGGCTCTATGCCGGAAGAATCCTGATCAGGATTATCCTAATGCATTCTGAATGGAGAGAAATCCGTTCAGGATGCATCAGGATGTCTTCAGTTCCGGACAGGAACGTTTTTTGGCCGGAGAAAATACCGCATCCTGAACACTTGCCGCAAGGCCGGATCCGGAATTAATGCCCATTGAAAGGCATTAATCCGGATCCGGCCTTAAGCTAAACGTCGTTTCGGCGCATTACCGGATCCGACGTTTAGCTTTTTCTGAATGGTTACCATGGCTGCCAGGACACTAAAGTCCTGTTTGCCATGGTAAAGTCTAGTGGGGAGCAGTATACTTACCGTTCGTGCGGCTCCCGGGGCGCTTCAGAGTGACGTCAGGGCGCCCCACGCGCATGGATGACGTGATCGCATGGATCATGTGATCCATGCGCATGGGGCGCTCTGATGTCATTCTGGAGCGCCCCGGGAGCCGCACGGACGGTAAGTATACTGCTCCCCCGCTCCCCGCTACTACTATGGCAACCAGGACTTTAATAGCGTCCTGGCTGCCATAGTAACACTGAACACATTTTGAAGACGGATCCGTCTTCAAATGCTTTCAGTTCACTTGCGGTGTTACGGATCCGGCGGGCACTTCCGGCAAATGGAGTACACGACGGATCTGGACAACGCAAGTGTGAAAGAGGCCTAAGGCTACATGCACACGACCGTGTGCCCCCCGTGGCCGTATTGCGGCCCACATACAGCGGGTCCGCAATACACGCGCACCGGCCGTGTGCATGCCGCATCTCCGCATCACGGAGATGCGGAACGGAGGCACTACGGAGTGCTTCGGTGGTGTTTGTGGCCGTGCCTCCACACCGCAAAAAAGTAGCGCATGCACTACTTGTTTGCGGTCCGGACCATCGGATGCGGATCACGGACCCTATTTAAGTGAATGGGTTCGCGATCCGCATGCGGCTGCCCCACGGTCTGTGCCTGTGCATTGCGGACCGCAATTTGCGGTCCGCAGCACGGGCACGGAGCCCTTACGCTCGTGTGCATGTAACCTAAATGTTGTTAAGAAGATGGCCGCCCCCATAATCATGTTCAGGAAAATGGAATCAGAAATCGGAAAGAGATTAGGAAAAGAAGGAGATGTGTCACTATCTGGTTTTAACTGGCAGAAGAAAAATACAGGAGACACATTCCCTTTAACTCTTTCATGACTGTAACATGTTTGCTAATCCCGGGTCTACAGTGAACACGTCTATTATTGATCAGATGTGGGATGATAATGTATTCTGGAGTTGTAATGACCTGAGCCGCAGGGAGCCGGCAAAGGTCAGAAGTGATTGGATGAATTCTTTCTGCTGACCTCTGGCATTACCACTCACACGGATCATTTCATCCCAACTGGTCGTCTAGAAATGCTGATTTCTTGTATTATTTTAGGCAAGATAGCTTTGTAGTTTTCCCACAAGGTGCATGCAAAATTATTTCCTTTTTTTTTTAAGGAGAAAAGTAAGGAAAATACTAATATTGGAAAGAACTGAACAAAAAAAAATCCATCTGATGTCATGCTACATGATCAGCACACATGCCGAACTTATCCAAGGCATACAAAATCAATAAGCCCAACATATGCCAAATGCGCAATCAGCAAGTGTTAAGAAAATAAAAAAAGAAGCACGCAGCCATGTAGTTTCCATAAACAAACATTGGTAGCAGTATGGGCCGTACTGATGAGCTCAGAGACTTCAAAGAGGAGCTGTCCCCTCTGCTGACATGTCTGTTTTAGTAACTACTTGTATTCTCCATGTAATAACAATTCTGGAGCATCTATTCTATGCCATTCCTTTATTATTCCTGTTAGTTATGAATGACTTACTAGCCGTTTGCAATGAAGGTCCAGATGGGTGTGACCAGTTGGGGGTCTGTCCACAGGGGTGGGATTTACATTTTTAACAACAGGTTCCCTACTCAACGGCCGACACACGGCGTCACGACACATGTTTACATATACATACACCATATATATGCAACATGCATACACATAAATACACCCTATACATGGTACACATACATAAATACACCATATATACACTACACAAGTTTTTTTTACAGCGCTGGCCCACACCTCTGACTCCTCCCAATGTCTATCTGTACATGTCCCAACCCTGCTTATTCTCCATTGTGCCCCCCACACAGTAGTTATGCCAGATCTGGGATGGTTGGGAGGTATGCATACATAAACAGATACAGTATATAAATTACACCTAGGCTACACTTGCAGTAGATTTACCTTCTCCATATACATTTCATACACATTTGTACCTAGCACTGAAGACATATTTGCATGCATATTATATTCAGTGCTATCCAGAATACAGTGCCACATACCTCTTACATCCAGTGACTTCTCCTCTGATGTAGATGTTCTCTTTCCTTATCTTCTCCTTTCAGACCAGACCGCCATGATGGTTTTTCACCCATCTCTTGTCTCTGCAGTTTGACAAAAAGACATTTAGGTTACTACTTTTCCATCATCCTCCAACCTTCTCAACAACTCATCCTGCCACCTTCAATACTGTGCCCGCTGTGCTCCCCAATATTATACTGCAGAAATAGATAAACCCCCTGATAACACTAGTACCACACAGATAGTGCCCTTCAATAATTATTGGCACACACTGCCCTAAAATAACTGTACCCAGCAAATAGTGCCCCTGACACTAATAGTGTAAACATTATGTCCCCCAATTACTACTGGCGGACTATGGGGAACATGATTACTATTATGGGCACTATGGGAGCATTATTACTTATAGGGCACAGTGGGGACATTATTGTTGGGGCACTGTATTACTACTAAGTGCACTCTGGCAGAGAATTATTACTATTGTTTGGACTTTGGGGAGCACTATCACTGTGAGGGGCAAACTAGCCACTTAAAGTGAGCACCAGTACAAAGAATGTCCCTCATAATGTGCACCAGTACAATAAAATGCTCCCTAATAATGTGCACTAGTTCAAAAATGCTCCCGTTCTGTGTGCAAGTACAAAAATATTCCCCCTCTTAGTGCCCAGAGTTAAGCTAATGTCCCCATAGTGCCCCCATAGTGTGTGCAAGTATAAAATACCCCTATATAATGCCCCCAGTAAATGCCCACATAGTGCTCCTCTCCCCTCTCCCATAGTGTCCCCCATAATGTGCCAGTATAAAATGCCCCTATATAATGCCTGTAGTAGATGCCCCATTGTGCTCCTTCCCCTTCCCTATAGTGCGCCCATAATGTGCCTGTATAATATACCTCCATAGTATTATCCCCCACAACCCCATAGAGCCCCTATAATGTGCCAGCATAAGATTCCCCCATAGTGTCCTCCATAATGCGCCAGTATAAATGCCTCTCATTAGTTCTCCCATAATGTGTCTATATAATATGCCTCCATAGTGTTCTTCCCCCCTCCAACACCATATACCATAGTATAAAAGCCCCCAGTAGATGCCCCCATGATGTGCCAGTGTAAATGCCCCCAGTAGATGCCCCCATAGTCCCCCATGATGTGTCAGTATAATGCCCCCAGATGTGCCAGTATAAATACCCCCATAGTGTCCCCCATGACGTGCCAGTAATGCCCCCAGTAGATGCCCCCATAGTGTACCCCATAATGTGCCAGTAATGCCCCCACTAGATGCCCCCATAGTGTCTCCCATGATGTGCCTGTAATGCCCCCAGTAGATGCCCCCATAGTGTCCCCCATGATGTGCCAGAAATGCCTCCAGTAGATGCCCCCATTGTGTCCATCATGATGTGCCAGTAATGCCCCCACTAGATGCCCCATAGTGTCTCCCATGATGTGCCTGTAATGCCCCCAGTAGATGCCCCCATAGTGTCCCCCATGATGTACCAGAAATGCCCCCAGTAGATGCCCCCATAGTGTCCCCTATAATGTGCCAGTAATGCCCCCAGTATTTGCTCCCATAGTGTCCCCCATGAACCCACCCTAAGTGTTCAGACAACCTCTTTAATACAGTAAGACAAAGGTGTAGGAACCATGTTTAATAACCTTTTATAGTCAGAACAATGTTTTTCCTGTTGTTTTTCCCCCCATTATGGGCAGGGCAGATGATCAGGACTGTCTATTCCCATCTGACAATGGACAATTTTTGGGATGTTTTTTTCTATGTGTCAGATCTGTAACGTTTGCATCAGAGCTTACACAGTGATTGTTTAAAGAGTTAACAGCAGATTGCGTCCCATGCGGGCATCTGTTTGGCACACGAAAGCTCAAGATTGGTTTGTTAAGGGATAAAATATATATTGACAGACACCCAGGAGAATGTGGCGGACATCCTTCTGCTGCCTCCTTCTCCTTAATTCTGGGGGGGTGTCCCATTCCTGTTCTTTCCATGCCCAAATCACAAGGCAGCAGCTGCAGCATGTCATTTTCTCATTAAACACCAGTGAATCCCAGATGGGCAGCGAACAAAGGCTGAGGTAAAGGTGCTATAAGAAGACAAGGGGGCTGCCAAGACTACCGGGAGGACACAATAGCTAATTTGTCTAACCCTTCTGCGACCTTCTGAATGGATCAGAAAGCCGTGAACCGGTAATTCTAGAATAATGGCCTTTTATAGTTAGGATGATGTTTTTCTGTTATGTTCCATTACGGGCAGGGCAGATGATCACTACTGTCTATTCCACTAAAGCCCAACATCTTAAGACAGATGGACGTTTCACGTCCTTACTTCAATTCTTATTCCAAAAATGAGGTGGAGATTCTTAATTTAAGATAATGGGAAAATAATTTATTTTCACCCCTTTGGGTAGCTGTGCACTTAAAACCCTATATTGTGCTGATGAGCATTAAAAAGTCAGAAATAAGAAATAAGTGTACCGTGAATAAATGGGTCTAAATATTAGCAGTGGTTCATTCTAGTGACTTACTTTTAGTGCCAGACTTCTCTCCTCCTCCCCCGTTGCTGTCAGCCCCATAGACATTGAGTGGTTCGGCAGTGCACATGCACGACCAGCTCTCCATTTAAAGAGGTTTTTCCGAGATTCTGATATTAATGACCTGTCGTCAGAATTGGTCATTAATATCAGATCAGTGGGGATCCATCACAAGGGACCTCCACCAATTGACTGTTTGAGGAGGCTGCTGCCTTCTGGTGTGTGCCGCAGCCTTCTTGCAGCTTACCAAGCACAGCGCCATCCATTGGATAGTGGCTATGCTTGGTATTGCAGATCAGCCCATCCACTTGAATGGGACCGAGCCACACCTAGGCCACGTGATAAATGACAGGTCTACGCAGTCGGACCTCCTCCTATCTGATGTTGATGTCCTATCTAGATCGTCAATATCAACATCTTGGACAACCCCTTTAAAATTCTCCTCACTGTAAATGCACAGTGAGGAGGAATGGGGGGCTTGGGAGTGGGACCCCTGTTCCAGTGATCACTGAGTCCCGGGGTGGGGACCCCAGCATGCAGACTTTTATCAGCTATAATGTAGATAGATAAATATGCTTTGAGGGACAACCTCTATAGGGACATCACTGCTCCCCACAAGGGTTCTCACCCAGCTTTCCTAAAGTCTTGAAGACCCAACCTGCCTATTAATACAGGAGTGAGGTCTGTAATATTACATGACCAGACAGATGTAAAGCTGTAAAAATGCTGGATGACCTCCTCTGTGGAGGTCGGCTATTACCCAGCTGTCCCAAGCACAGATAGAATTAGTAAATGACTGATGGTTATTATTATATGCTTTTTTATTTCACTCTATTTATCTTACTTAGGATTTATGATGCATGGAATCTTCCAGAACAGCCAGTGATTCCTGGTGAGAATCTCAATTACCCCGGTGTTCCCCACGGTGCTGCTTTTTTACAGCTTTCAGTCATTGCTTTGCCTCCTTTCATGTCGATGGACGCCTCAATGTGGAAGAAGATGAAATATGTTTTCTTGTAGTTCTTATCTTTATGGTGCACTATGCCCATGTACCGGTGTCTCTCATGATAAGAGGATTCATGCATCCCTCATCTCTTTAGATCTCTATAAATTGCATAAGAGTTTTTATTCAAAGCGACTGCAGAGTATGTTGGCACTATGTATAAGCCACAGGGAAGAAAATGTGTTTCCCCACCCCATCAAAATGTCATGTCTGGTGCTACACCTGAACGATAAAACTCTGAAAACAGAGGCGTTTTAAAGAAAAGGGCTACCCAAAAACCCTGATTAAAGGATCGATGGAAAGAGCCCTGACACTAGATCGAGAAACAGCCCTACAACCGAAACCGGTTAAATCAAATCCCAACAGGGACCTCCAGGTCAACCTTATCACCCGATACAATAGTAGACATTCACAAATCAGGAAGATCCTAACCAAACACTGGAATATTCTTTCAAAAGACCCAATTTTGAAAGATATATTACCCTCTGGCCCGACTGTTACCTTCAGAAAGGCTCCTACCCTAAAAAATTTATTGGCCCCATCGTATCCTAATCTTAAGAAAAAAAATGGGAAAAATTGGGTAAATTCCACTCAAAACAGCGATAGAGGAGCTTTTAAATGTTTTAATAAAAAATGTAAATGTTGCCAGATTATAACCCACAAAAGGAAGGAAATCAGTATCCCAGGGTCCGATGAAATATTTCTCCTAAAGCACACCATGGATTGCAGTAAAAAGAACGTTATATATCTATTGGAACGCCCTTGTAAACTTAGCTATGTAGGAAGAACTTCGCAATCTTTGAGAGAACGAATGAACGAGCACCGCTTTAACATCAACCGAAAAGTCCCTACACATAGTGTTTCGAGGCACTTTTTTGAACATCATAATAGTGACGCCACTCTTTTAAAAGTCACTCCACTAGAATGGGTCCTACAGTCATATCAGCAATTGTCCCGCAAGGAGATGTATTGGATATATCGTCTAAACACTTTGTCCCCTTTTGGTTTGAATGAAACATTAGAATATACCAACTATTGATCCACCTAGGATATCGGTTATCTATAATATATCCTTGCGACAGCTCTGTAAATCCAAATGGTATTTTTTGCTATGTATTTTTTACTATATATTTATTTTTCATTAAAAAAAAAAATTAAATGATAGATTATTATTTTTATGTACAATTTTAGTTTCTATATATAATTCTTCATATATATTATGATTTTATGCACTTATGAGGAATATGTATTGTTTATCTAGGTTTTATATACTCAGATATTTATAGATCTTAGTAAGTATGTATATGGTTATAAGCATGTATATCTATATGTTTTTACCTATACACAGACTGCTAGGAGAAATGTCCCCGTTCCTATTATTTAATTTTACCTAATATATGGTTTTTCGTATGCTCATGCACTTTTTTATATATATATATTTTTTTATATATATTTTCTTATATAGGAGATGAAAATTTTCTTATATATATATATATTTATTCCCTGGAGGAATCATGCTTCAATATCACGCAATAAGAATCCATTGAAAACACCCATTCATATATTTATTTTTCATATAGGGGCATTCATATGTTTTTGTATATTTATGTATATACAATTTAATGCATACTCATCCACCTATTCATATACTTAACATTTACTAAACCCCAAATCGGTTAATCTAATCCATACCAGCTAAAACAATACATTTAGTTTTTATCTTTTCCTCCCCATTATCTGGTTCCTTCAAAGTCTGCCAAACAGCTGTATAAACAGCGGACACCACGGCTCAGGCGCTCTGCATTGCGCTTCACGACTCATTCCTGAATGATTAATCTTTCCTGCGCATCCGCTGTAACCCAGCGATGTGCTCCACAGACCGGAAATTAGATCTGGTATCGGAGCGCATAACCCTTCTTTTAACAGCATGTAGATGATTTCTTCAGGGCCCACTGACCCACCAATGGTAATAACAGTGTTTTGAATATACAGTCAGGTCCATAAATATTGGGACATCGACAGAATTCTAACATTTTTGGCTCTATAAACCACCACAATGGATTTGAAATCAAATTAACAAGATGTGCTTTAACTGCAGACTGTCAGCTTTAATGTGAGGGTATTTACATCCAAATCAGGTGAACTGTGTAGGAATTACAACAGTTTGCATATGTGCCTCCCACTTGTTAAGGAACCAAAAGTAATGGGACAGAATAATAATCATAAATCAAACTTTCACTTTTTAATACTTGGTTGCAAATCCTTTGCAGTCAATTACAGCCTGAAGTCTGGAACGCATAGACATCACCAGACACTGGGTTTCATCCCTGGTGATGCTCTGCCAGACCTCTACTGCAACTGTCTTCAGTTCCTGCTTGTTCTTGGGGCATTTTCCCTTCAGTTTTGTCTTCAGCAAGTGAAAGGCATGCTTAATCGGAATTAGGTCAGGTGATTGACTTGGCCATTGCATAACATTCCACTTCTTTCCCTTAAAAAACTCTTTGGTTGCTTTTGCAGTATGCTTTGGGTCATTGTCCATCTGCACTGTGAAGCACTGTCCAATGAGTTCTGAAGCAGTTGGCTGAATATGAGCAGATAATATTGCCCGAAACACTTCAGAATTCATCCTGCTGCTTTTGTCAGCAGTCACATCATCAATAAAAACAAGAGAACAAGTTCCATTGGCAGCCATACATGCCCACGCCATGACACTACCACCACCATGCTTCACTGATGAGGTGGTATGCTTAGGATCATGAGCAGTTCCTTTCCTTCTCCATACTCTTCTCTTCCCATCACTCTGGTACAAGTTGATCTTGGTCTCATCTGTCCATAGGATGTTGTTCCAGAACTGTGAAGGCTTTTTTAGATGTCGTTTGGCAAATTCTAATCTGGCCTTTCTGTTTTTGAGGCTCACCAATGGTTTCCATCTTGTGGTGAACCCTCTGTATTCACTCTGGTGAAGTCTCCTCTTGATTGTTGACTATGACACACATACATCTACCTCCTGGAGAGTGTTCTTGATCTGGCCAACTGTTGTGAAGGGTGTTTTCTTCACCAGGGAAAGAATTCTTTGGTCATCCACCACAGTTGTTTTTCGTGGTCTTCTGGGTCTTTTGGTGTTGCTGAGCTCACCGGTGCGTTCCTTCTTTTTAAGAATGTTTCAAACAGTTGTTTTGGCCACGCCTAATGTTTTGCTATCTCTCTGATGGGTTTGTTTTCTTTTTTCAGCCTAATGATGGCTTGCTTCACTGATGGTGACAGCTCTTTGGATCTCATCTTGAGAGTTGACAGCAACAGATTCCAAATGCAAATAGCACACTTGAAATTAACTCTGGACCTTTTATCTGCTCATTGTAATTGGAATAATGAGGGAATAACACACACCTGGCCATGGAACAGCTGAGAAGCCAATTGTCCCATTACTTTTGGTTCCTTAACAAGTGGGAGGCACATATGCAAACTGTTGTAATTCCTACACCGTTCACCTGATTTGGATGTAAATACCCTGAAAATAAAGCTGACAGCCTGCAGATAAAGCACATCTTGTTCGTTTCATTTCATATCCATTGTGGTGGTGTATAGAGCCAAAAATGTTAGAATTGTGTCGGTGTCCCAATATTTATGGACCTGACTGTATACTCTACAGAATTTTTCCCGTGCATACATGACTTGGCTGTGCCCCTGTGGAGGTCATCACCCCCTGACACAGGAAGTGACATCAGGTGACCTCCATGTGGCGCTTCTTTGGGTGACTATAAAGACTCTCAATGTTACAATATTGTATATACTGGCTCCTGATGAAGGGGACATTTACCCTCCCCAAAACACGTTGAGCTATATATCCTGCTTGTTTATAAATAAAGGAAATTGCAAGAAGAACCCGGGACTCGGGCTGCTGCTTCATCCTAAGATTCTACAGGCGATCCAGGATAGGGAGGATTCCTTTGGGTGTTTTGAGCTTTATCCCAATAGGAATTCCTCCCTGTGAAGTGAGTGAATTTGACGACTAAATGGTTTTAATTGGAACTATATATTTTAAGTGATTTTGAATACTTTTAAATGATCTTGATCTTTTTTAAGGTATATCAGATTTTTCATTTTATCTATTAGCACCCTTCTTTGAACCTCTTATAGTCTCTTGGTTCATCTTACAAGGTATTAAGTGGGCTATTTATATCTAACTCCTACTATTTGGACTGGCGCCCTTTGGTTTAGTGTGATTATCATTTTTTCTTTGGTTTCACATTTCCGGTCTTTGGTTGTGCCTGGTTTCCAGGCACACAAAGAACCACACACGGCAGCCTCTCCCATACGCTTTCTCGTATATTTATATTTTTCATCTAATCCAATCACTACTGCCTAAGAAGTTCCACCCTCTTCCACATTTGACTACTTGGGATTCCATTCCGAGATAGTCCAGTGAGTTATCCTCTCCTTTTTTTATATATTTTTTTCTCATTCTCCCTAAATCTGGCTACACCTGATCGGCAGTGCATGGCCCACGGTTTCAAAGACTACCACAGAGAAAATCTCAGGCAGTGTTGTTGGTTTAACACAATTTTATTTTAGCGTCATTAATTTGGTTTAAATCTTTAGAAGAGAAGTAATGCATTTGCCATTTTTAGACACATTGTAATTATTTTTTTAGTTTTAAAACCTTCCCTGGGGTGGCCATATTACAGGCACAAACTTCCTTTCTTGGCTTCAGCATGTGTGTCGGGGTAAGGAATGATTCATTTTACAGCTATAATACAAATTTACAAATCTCACCAGAAAGTGGCCAACCCCTTATAATTTTCCCACCCTCTAATGATAATGAGATGACTCTACACATTCAGTCTCAGTCTATACAGCAAAACTGACAAGCGTGCTTGTCTATCTGTTGAGTGGGTTCTAGAAGCTAAAGTTAAAAATGCTTTAAAAATTTCATTACATAAAAGTCATAAATGTCAATAAATGTCATTATAATAAAAATATGATTGAAATAATATGTCCTTGTCTGATTATACATTCTCTTTAACCTGGGGTTTCTCACGCAGGTTATTAATTAGCAAGTCTGTAGCATGAATTACAAAGAAATGTTAGTGGGGAGCTACAGACCATGGTTAAAAGGGAGCTGATGTGGCTGTCATGCTAAGTGGCAGTGTTATCCTCCCCCCCCCCCCCTCTTTTTCTAGTCTGTGTATCCTGTATTAAGCCAAGCAGTGAACATTTTAATGTTTTTTTTAGGAATGTGAGGGTCATGATGTCACACTGGCACCACTGTACAGATCTGGACATTTCAGGACACCATAGAAGGTCTCTATGGTCTCTGCATGAAGACACATTACTAAAAATATTAATACAGTTGGTACTTACTATATTCCCCACTAAAACAGAGAGTCCATGATGAAAACTTGTATGAAACAAAGATCTGTCTAAAATCTGCTGGGTTGTTAAGGCCAATAACAAGTTGTCGTAAATAAACCTTGATATTTAAAGGGGTTTTCTGGGATTTTCCTATTGATGGCCTATATGAGATCATGAGGGGTCTGGCTCCTGACACCCCTGCTGATCAGTTTACCAAGTGCAGCGCTGCCGATTTGATAGCAACTGTGCTTGGTATTTCAGCTCAGACCCATTCACTTGAATGCGACTGAGCTGTGCCTAGGCCATGTCACCGATGAACGTGACATCATATGGCCTAGGATGAGACCTAATCGCTCACAGAGTGCTGTGGCCTCTTCGAATAGCTGATCGGTGGGGTTTTTGGGAATCGGACCTACGTCGATCTCATATTGATCACTGTGGCGAAAGCCACTTCGCCACAGTGTTTTGGAGCGGGCTGTTTGCCCGCCTCCTGCCCCAGGATTATGGCCCATACTAACTTTGAAGGAGAAGATAGACCGGCCGCACAGCTTAAATCTGTGGAACTCTTTTGGGCAGGAAAGCCATGCTTGCGGCCGGCCAAATGTGACTTCCATGGAATTCGGGAACCCCTGCTCAGATCTGGGTGATTTTTGGATATGTTGTTCACCCAGATCAGAGCTATCCATGGATGTATAAATTATGGGGATATGTGGGGTTTTGGGGTGTTTTCTGTGTTTGGGGGAAAAATGTGTGTTTTCTGTCTGTGAGTGATTAAGTTAGCCCATTACGTTTGGTAATTGTATTTTGTGGATTGCGTCTCAGTGTGTTAGTTAATTGCGTCACAGACAATGCTCATTGTATTTTGTTGATTGTGTTACAGACAGAGGGAAGGGGATTTTGTGTACAATTGCTGGGAAGGTTCAATACTGTAAATGCAGGTGATTGGCTAAAATATAAACTGTCACAATCTTTTACAAGGGCCCCAGGGGGAGTGTCCCTTGCTAGGAGACCTGCATAAAAGGCTGGAAAATAACCCATTAAAGAGTTCTGCTTAACCCTCAAACGAAGTGCCGTCTCGTTATTGGGGGAATTGGATTGTATGCTGATTGCCAGGAGTGTAAGCCGATTGTATGCTTTTCCTGTTCCGCGGTTTCCAGGATTTGTGTAGTTTGCAGTTCGGCAGACTGGTGCTTGCAGTAGCTGCCTGTGCATGGAAAGGAGAATATCGTCGGAACGGAGTTGTGTGCTGAACGGTCCGCTACAATTGGTGGCAAGCAACGGGATCATTCTCACGGCCCAGAAGGACAGCTACAAGGCAACACCAGTTCTTGGATTACAAACTGAGGGCAACGCTAGCACCCATACAGCGCCCCTATCTACAAAGGAACCAAAATCAGCAGAGCAAGCATGGACCCCTGCTACACTCAGGAGGAGTTTGATAGAGAGGTTAATGGGGTGCTGTCTCTCTTGGGACCCAACCCTGCGGAGGGCCTCGTGCAGATCGTGAAGTGGAGGATCAGAGAGTACCTGCAGGCCATGGCAGCGGTAAACAGGGGGGAGATACCCCAGCAGCCGAGCAAGTTCCCGGGAGCTGAAGATGCCGTCCTTGCTCCCCAGCGGCAGTGTGAGTTACAGTTAGATGAAGGTGCCGTCCTAACTCCCCAACAGCCGAGTATTGTATTGGGAGCAGAGACAACCGGTCTCTCTCTCCAGCGGCAGTGTGTACCCTTAGGAGAGGAGACAGTTGGTTCCTCTCCACAGCAGCCAAGTGATCCACAGGGAGCTGAAGGTGCTGGCCTTCCTCCCCAGCGGCAGTGTGTCCTGCAGGGAGCAGAGATAGTTGGTCTCTCTCCCCAGCAGCCAAGTGAGTCCCAGGGAGCTGAAGGTACCGTCCTCACTCCCCAGCGCCAGTGTGTATTCATGGGAGAAGAGACAGTCGGTCCTCTCCCCCAACAGGAACCAGAAGTATCGGAGGTCGCGGACCTCATAGACTTGTCCTGGGAGGACTCCCAGCAGGCAGGGGGAGATGGGACCGAAGTCTCTCTACCAGCCCGACAGGGATGCTGGGCAGTCGGCCCAGATCTCCAGCGGCAGTGTGAGTACCAGGAGGAGGAGGTAAGCGATCCCTACCCTCCACAGCTAACCCCTACCGAGGTACTGAGGTCAGTAGAGGAGCCGTTAGATTCCTCTGACCCCCTCCCAGCAGAAGAGCTGGCATCTGGGCAGAGCGCCGCTGGCCTCTGCCCTAACTTTCCCTTTGTCACCAGGCAGGACTATACCCCGGTTGCTCCAGCGGAAGAGCTGGCAACTGGGCAGAGCACAGTTGGCCTCTGCCCTTCTTTGTCCCCTTGTCCAAGGCTTGTCTACCTGCAGGTCCCCCCAGCTGAAGCGCTGGCACCAGGGCAGAGTACCGCCGGTCTCTGCTCACTCAGCGACCCACAAAGCCAAGAGACCAGTGCCCAACACAGCCATGTTGAAGCCATGGGACTGAAACAAGCTACAAAATTCCCCGAGTGCAGTAACCAAGTGTTGGGGGGGGACTGCACTGCAGATTGTATATTATTGTGGGGGAGCTGCCTTGTTGATTGTAATTTACTGTGGGTGGTTGACTCGACTAACTCAGGCACTGACCGACAGAAGGTCAGCTACCTGGTTAGTCTCCCCCCGAATGGGAAGATATGTGGCGAAAGCCACTTCGCCACAGTGTTTTGGAGCGGGCTGTTTGCCCGCCTCCTGCCCCAGGATTATGGCCCATACTAACTTTGAAGGAGAAGATAGACCAGCCGCACAGCTTAAATCTGTGGAACTCTTTTGGGCAGGAAAGCCATGCTTGCGGCCGGCCAAATGTGACTTCCATGGAATTCGGGAACCCCTGCTCAGATCTGGGTGATTTTTGGATATGTTGTTCACCCAGATCAGAGCTATCCATGGATGTATAAATTATGGGGATATGTGGGGTTTTGGGGTGTTTTCTGTGTTTGGGGGAAAAATGTGTGTTTTCTGTCTGTGAGTGATTAAGTTAGCCCATTACGTTTGGTAATTGTATTTTGTGGATTGCGTCTCAGTGTGATAGTTAATTGCGTCACAGACAATGCTCATTGTATTTTGTTGATTGTGTTACAGACAGAGGGAAGGGGATTTTGTGTACAATTGCTGGGAAGGTTCAATACTGTAAATGCAGGTGATTGGCTAAAATATAAACTGTCACAATCTTTTACAAGGGCCCCAGGGGGAGTGTCCCTTGCTAGGAGACCTGCATAAAAGGCTGGAAAATAACCCATTAAAGAGTTCTGCTTAACCCTCAAACGAAGTGCCGTCTCGTTATTGGGGGAATTGGATTGTATGCTGATTGCCAGGAGTGTAAGCCGATTGTATGCTTTTCCTGTTCCGCGGTTTCCAGGATTCGTGTAGTTTGCAGTTCGGCAGACTGGTGCTTGCAGTAGCTGCCTGTGCATGGAAAGGAGAATATCGTCGGAACGGAGTTGTGTGCTGAACGGTCCGCTACAATCACCTATCATGAGGGTAGGCCATCAATATAAAAATCCTGGAGAACCTCTTTAGCCTTGACACTTTAGATCTTTCAAATGTGTCTTTTTGTTGTCAATAGGGGTAAACCAATTCACCCTATCAGTTCACCCAAATAAAGAAGGACACAGTTTTTATATCATGGACTTTTATTTTGAATCTTGTCTGCAGGCATAACAATGACACTTCCCCCTCAGTTTTGGACCCTCAATTTTAACATTTCCGAGTACAAAGGTAAAAAAAAGGCCCAAGAAATATTGCCATGACCATGGCGCCGGTGGACACACAGCAAACATACAACATACATCCAGACAATCATTGGAAGAATGTTACAGTATTTTTCTTCACAAGCCTTTACTTTGGTTTTTCCCTTCTACATGACTCTTCCAGTTAGATGGTGTTTTTGTGTATATTATAGATCATTACCGGCTTCTATACTAAGAAATCTCATTGTATCTAGCCTGACAATATTTGTGTTAGTGCCACGCTACCAGTATTTGTGACTTATAGTATTTGTGTATTACAGTACTAGAGGTTCTAGGTGTGCTAGAATAAACCAGTGGTTGGTTATTGGAAAAGTATGATGTGGTCATCTGGTCATTCCACTGTGCTTTAGATTGTGATGGTCCCCACATCTCCATTAGTTTAGTTATCCATATGTCTAAGAACTAACATACATTTTTAGATTCTATTCTATATATGCAGTAGATCAAGAAGTGATGTGCTTTTCAGTAATGAGTGGCTACGACAATACACTATGGACTAATCTACTCATGATATTTAGCTTGCATCATGCATCCATCATATCAGCATGGTGAGGGAAGAAACTTAGGGTTTCTTTGAAAGTTTGAACCCAGGAATAATCTAACTTGCAGAGTAGGTGTTATGAGATGTTTCACAATTCTTTCTTATTAAAGTAGTTTCAAGAGTGGCGCTCTCTCTGGAAAAAGAGTAGATCCTGGGCAACTCCTTCAAAGGGGTTTTTGGTTGCAATGATCTACAATTCGTATGCTGAACACCTTCTAATCAATATTTTCATAATGTAACTTCATTGCTAAAACTGCGCCATTCCCGCAATCTGGATCTCCACTGAGACTACAGAAATTGTTATTCTACTAGAAAGCCAGCACATACAGTAGAGGCAATTATTTTTAGAGAAACTCATCATGGCTCTGGGAGATTGGGGAAGATTCCCACTTCTATTATTTATTCTATACATCAAATTGTTGCAGTGAATGTGTATTTTATTCTTTCCATTAGGCTGTATAGCAGCTGGAGATATAAGCCAGGTCTGGCCACCATACAGCCAGAGATTTTAGAAACTGGGCCAGGAGTGAGATATGCAAATAACCACCTGCAGATCTCATTCCCGACCCGGTTTCTAAAGTCCTTGGTAGAGTGATGTTATGATTATTGAACGTGTAACCTTATGTACCCAGATCTGATTGTATGGGATGTAATTGCATTGGTTTCTTTACTTTTTTCTTATTCAAAAATATTAATAAAATAATTTAAATATAGAAAGCCAGCACAATGATCCCTGGGAATACAGGACTGAAGCGATGTAAAGAGCCTTAAGTGAAAGTTGCTGATGCAGTCAATAGAGCCCCGCAGTGAGTTAATTGGAGGAGTAGGAAAATGTATCTGGAGGGTATTGTGTGCAATTTAGCATGAAGGGAGAACATTTGAAAAAAAAAATTTTGGTCCTGAAAACCCCCTTTAAGAATTTAGGCTCAGTTCTTCCATTTACCATCACCAGATTTGAGAACGAATCCAAGGGGCAGGAACAAAGTAAAACATTTCTACAGGAAAGGTTTGGGAATGTTTTCTTTTGCTCCTACTTTTAGGATAGATTAGTACCTTCAATGACAGGTCAATCTGTCCTATAACACCATGGGCTGGACTTGAGGTTCTAGACTAGCGTATGGGTTATATATAGATCCATACCTAAAATTCTCTCCTTATGATGTTCAACATGAATTCTTTCCTAGAAAACCTTGGTGAGCATTTATGATACAAGCATTAGCTGTGAACTAACAGTGAAGGAATCAATGACAAAGTGAAAATTTTTAATGGATCAATTAATAAATTCCTAGTTGGTAGTTTCAACCGTCATTCTCTTCTGACTTCTCTATTTTTTTGGTTGAAACAACAGTTTCTTCAATGATTTCTTCATAGGTTCCTCCTCTGTGGGTAGGTGTTTTAGAGGCTGTTTTGCTGCCTGCATCTGCTTCATCTTTCCTTGTGGAGGATGAAGCTGATGTTATTCTGGAAGAGGATGAAATATTGGCTCGAGGCTGATAAGAATAACTGTGGGATGGGTTTGGAGGCATAATGCTGATTCCACTGGTGCTAAACCTGGTCTCCTCACCCTCCAACAATTTCCTGGGGAAAAAAATGACATAAGAAAATTTAACAATCTTAAATAGAACCAGATTTACATCTCAGGGGTCTGTAGACACATTGGGGGATATTTACTCATGTCAATTTGGCGTAAAGAACCCTTTTTGTGACTTTTTAATGCCTATGTGACAATATTTTGTTGCATGTGGCTTTTTTTTACGCCATCCTCACCCCTGAGGGGAAAATTTACGCCTGGAAACTCAAGGACTAGGGTAGTTTTCACTCCAGGTGCATGAACTGCCAGAGGATGAGCCTAATTTACGACAAGGCATGCACCTCATCATAAATAAGGCGGATCCTCTGTCAACGCAGGGGCTATCAAAGACCAGCTTTTAAACACGACTCCCATTATCAGGTGCCTTCGACTCTGTCCTTCATATAGGCCCCACCTTGTCATGTATGCAGAACATTGTGGTGCGCTTCTCACAATACCTGCTGTCCTTCCTCTTCCCTACCAGCCTGTGCTCCTTGCAATCTCAAAGCACTGTGGGGGACATTTACCAATGCTTTTACACCATATTTGTGCCATAATGTGTGGCTTTTCAAAAGTGGCAAGAAAAGGGGGCAGACTTAGAGGGAGTGACGGAGCATAGCACTAGTCTTGATAAATCTCTCCCACTGAGTACCTAATTACCCTATCTGTGCCTATAATTTAGACAGGAATTCACACTGTTCGGTGCACATTTTCCCTTCAGCAGGTTCTCTCTCATGGGGCTGCCTATAGGCACCTGCCTGCTATCATTTTTACACAAGGGCAGTATAAATAGTGGGAACAATACACCAGTAGCCAGTACAGAATAGATATTTTTACTGCAAATACATGTTATTGTTCTTATTGCCACATCCAGGGCCGCCATCAAGAATTTCAGCACCCCATGCAGGCAAACCATGTGCTCCCCTGGCCCTTCTCACATTTACAGCCATAACTTTTTTCTTTTCTTTAGGTGTGTTAGGCCATTTTGCCATACACATAAGTAAGATTCAAATTTTTAATGAATCAACTTTTATTATGGGTTAAATGAAAGAAAAAAATTTGCACCATTTTTATGTAAGCTTTTTACCGATAACCATAAATTATGTGCTCACGATATTGTACGGGTTATTATGATTACGGGAATACCAAATACTGTTTTGTGATATTTAATAATAAAATCTAATTTATTGTAATGGTTTTTGCTCCGCTATTTTTTTTTTTTACTAACATTTAACTGAAAAAGGTAATATCAAAAACATTATAAAAAAAAGCTTGAATTAGAACTTTTTTTTTCTGCCATAACTTTTAATAAAGAAATTATTATTATATTGTTATATTATTATTATTACTTGTCTCCACTGAGAATTAAACCCCAGACCTTCGATATAGTAGGCTACAGATTTACCACTACTCTATAAAGCTGATCTGATGTGCAGATAGGATTTTCTGTGCCTGAAAAGCTACTAAACACTATTAGTGTTTATTTTATATCATGCCTGTAAAGAAAACAATACTATTAGTAGCTTAGAAAATCCTGTCCCTACTACAGTGTTCTTCTACTCAGTAGTGGCTTGCTGTACAGAAGATCTGAGGTTTAATTCCCAGCAGATAACTCTGAAAATATTTTTTTAGTAAAGGTTATGGGAAAAAAATAGAACTCTCCAGCTTTTCATTCACTATGATAATATACTATTTTTTTTTCATTCACAATTGAATGAGAAGGTGTGTCCAAACTTTTGGTCTGTACTGTATATGTTCTGCATCCAGACAAACTAAGTATAGCATATAGGAGAAAATATTTTACTCTGATATCATTGAAAGATATAATTTGAGACTAATATAAAAAGACATCAGAGCTATTGCTTTCAATCTCACATTTTTTATAGACACTTGACCTCACTGATGTATACTGCAGATTTCACACACAACTGTTTCATGAACACTACGGATATAATCCAATAGAAGCACAAATTACCGATATGCTGCAATTTCTATGTCCAGTGCCATCTTGACATTTAGCAGGTCCTGATATTCATGCAGGTGGCGGGCCATTTCGCCCTTTGTGCTCCTCAGCTCATTTTCCAGCTGGTTAATTGTATCCTGTAATCAATAAGAGACAGTGATTATATAATGTAGCATGCCGTGCCAAAGCTCCAGCAATGTTATAAGATGTATAGTGTCATTTCTGATAATACTGTACATTCTGATCATATACCAATCCTCCATAATCCCCTAGTATATCCATAACAGGTAAAGACAAAAGACTGGTAAGGTCTTGTAGTCTTGCAACAGCTGGAAAACCACAGACTGGAGACCAATGATCTATATACAGGATATATTTAGTGGCTGTGTACACCTATGTTTCTAAATACTTAACATGACATCATACTGAATGAAGCCGTTACCTACTGTGTCCACAGATATGCTTTTCTCCATGTACAGTACAGACCAAAAGTTTGGACACACCTTCTCATTCAAAGAGTTTTCTTTATTTTCATGACTATGAAAAGTGTAGATTCACACTGAAGGCATCAAAACTATGAATTAACACATGTGGAATTATATACATAACAAACAAGTGTGAAACAACAGAAAATATGTCATATTCTAGGTTCTTCAAAGTAGCCACCTTTTGCTTTGATTACTGCTTTGCACACTCTTGGCATTCTCTTGATGAGCTTCAAGAGGTAGTCCCCTGAAATGGTTTTCACTTCATAGGTGTGCCCTGTCAGGTTTAATAAGTGGGATTTCTTGCCTTATAAATGGGGTTGGGACCATCAGTGGCGTTGAGGAGAAGTCAGGTGGATACACAGCTGATAGTCCTACTGAATAGACTGTTAGAATTTGTATTATGGCAAGAAAAAAGCAGCTAAGTAAAGAAAAACGAGTGGCCATCATTACTTTAAGAAATGAAGGTCAGTCAGTCAGCCGAAAAATTAGGAAAACTTTGAAAGTAAGGGCTATTTGACCATGAAGGAGAGTGATGGGGTGCTGCGCCAGATGACCTGGCCTCCACAGTCACCGGACCTGAACCCAATCGAGATGGTTTGGGGTGAGCTGGACCGCAGAGTGAAGGCAAAAGGGCCAACAAGTGCTAAGCATCTCTGGGAACTCCTTCAAGACTGTTGGAAGACCATTTCAGGTGACTACCTCTTGAAGCTCATCAAGAGAATGCCAAGAGTGTGCAAAGCAGTAATCCAAGCAAAAGGTGGCTACTTTGAAGAACCTAGAATATGACATATTTTCAGTTGTTTCACACTTGTTTGTTATGTATATAATTCCACATGTGTTAATTCATAGTTTTGATGCCTTCATAGTCATGAAAATAAAGAAAACTCTTTGAATGAGAAGGTGTGTCCAAACTTTTGGTCTGTACTGTATATTTTTACTTAGTACTTTGAGTGCACAAGGGTGGACTGCAATTATTATCCTCGTCAAACGCACTAGCGCCATAGTACCTACTGCAGCTAAGATTTAATGTGACCCTCAGGTTTTATATAAAAATTTTACGTAAGCTGGGGAATGTACAGTAAATGTACCTGGAGGTCCCCTTTTGAGTCATTTTGTCGAGGACACACTAATTTCCCATTCTGTTGGCTTTCATTTAAGATCCACACCAGCTTCTCAGTCTACCCTATGCACCCTATGGTAATGTGATGCACTCCCCCTGCTGTCACATGGACCAGGGCTGATGACATCACCGTTGTGTCCATTCTGTGTCTTCCCCTGAAGGTCCCATGACCAGCATCATCAACGGGGGATGAGTGTGGCTGGTGGCCATCTTAAATAAAAGAAGAAGGCCATCAGGTACATTTACTATACAGTCCCCAGCTTGTTCAATTTTACTTTAACACAAAAAAGTTAGTAAACTTTTTTCCAACTATAGCTCCTTATTCTTTAAATATGAACTGACATCAAAATAAATTATTTAAATGAGTTCCCTGTTTTGACCATTTTGATATGTAATAAGTACAGTTTCTCCTGAATAAGGCGATAATGATGACTGTTTTGGTTGCCGTGGGCGTTTTTATTTTTGCCTTTTATTTGTCATAATTTTTTTAACTTATGTCCCCCAAGATGTTATTAAAAAAACTTCTGGAGGACACTGACACTTTTTTTTTCTTTTTTGCACTTAATTTTTCTTTTTTATATTTATATTTTGTTTATCATTTTTATACTTAGTTTTTTATATTCTTTATATTTTTATATATTTTTTGTGCATTATATGTCCATCAAGAGGTCACTAAAAGACCTCTGAGGCACACTGACACTTTTTTCTATTTAGTGCTTTTTCTTTTTTTTCCTTTAATTTGTATTTTATAATATTTTTTTTTTTTGTTTTTTACTTATTTTTTTAAATATATTTTTGCCACATAATACACTGTGTGCAGAATTATTAGGCAAATGAGTATTTTGACCACATCATCCTCTTTATGCATGTTGTCTTACTCCAAGCTGTATAGGCTCGAAAGCCTACTACCAATTAAGCATATTAGGTGATGTGCATCTCTGTAATGAGAAGGGGTGTGGTCTAATGACATCAACACCCTATATCAGGTGTGCATAATTATTAGGCAACTTCCTTTCCTTTGGCAAAATGGGTCAAAAGAAGGACTTGACAGGCTCAGAAAAGTCAAAAATAGTGAGATATCTTGCAGAGGGATGCAGCACTCTTAAAATTGCAAAGCTTCTGAAGCGTGATCATCGAACAATCAAGCGTTTCATTCAAAATAGTCAACAGGGTCGCAAGAAGCGTGTGGAAAAACCAAGGCGCAAAATAACTGCCCATGAACTGAGAAAAGTCAAGCGTGCAGCTGCCAAGATGCCACTTGCCACCAGTTTGGCCATATTTCAGAGCTGAAACATCACTGGAGTGCCCAAAAGCACAAGGTGTGCAATACTCAGAGACATGGCCAAGGTAAGAAAGGCTGAAAGACCACCACTGAACAAGACACACAAGCTGAAACGTCAAGACTGGGCCAAGAAATATCTCAAGACTGATTTTTCTAAGGTTTTATGGACTGATGAAATGAGAGTGAGTCTTGATGGGCCAGATGGATGGGCCCGTGGCTGGATTGGTAAAGGGCAGAGAGCTCCAGTCCGACTCAGACGCCAGCAAGGTGGAGGTGGAGTACTGGTTTGGGCTGGTATCATCAAAGATGAGCTTGTGGGGCCTTTTCGGGTTGAGGATGGAGTCAAGCTCAACTCCCAGTCCTACTGCCAGTTTCTGGAAGACACCTTCTTCAAGCAGTGGTACAGGAAGAAGTCTGCATCCTTCAAGAAAAACATGATTTTCATGCAGGACAATGCTCCATCACACGCGTCCAAGTACTCCACAGCGTGGCTGGCAAGAAAGGGTATAAAAGAAGAAAATCTAATGACATGGCCTCCTTGTTCACCTGATCTGAACCCCATTGAGAACCTGTGGTCCATCATCAAATGTGAGATTTACAAGGAGGGAAAACAGTACACCTCTCTGAACAGTGTCTGGGAGGCTGTGGTTGCTGCTGCACGCAATGTTGATGGTGAACAGATCAAAACACTGACAGAATCCATGGATGGCAGGCTTTTGAGTGTCCTTGCAAAGAAAGGTGGCTATATTGGTCCCTGATTAGTTTTTGTTTTGTTTTTGAATGTCAGAAATGTATATTTGTGAATTTTGAGATGTTATATTGGTTTCACTAGTAAAAATAAATAATTGAAATGGGTATATATTTGTTTTTTGTTAAGTTGCCTAATAATTATGCACAGTAATAGTCACCTGCACACACAGATATCCCCCTAAATCAGCTAAAACTAAAAACAAACTAAAAACTACTTCCAAAAATATTCAGCTTTGATATTAATGAGTTTTTTGGGTTCATTGAGAACATGGTTGTTGTTCAATAATAAAATTAATCCTCAAAAATACAACTTGCCTAATAATTCTGCACTCCCTGTATGTCCCCCAAGAGGTCATTAAAATACCTCTGTGGGACACTGACACTTTTTTTTTATTTATTTTGCTCTATTTCCACTGTAACTGGGGAATCCAAAGGAAAACAGGCCCCTATGGGAACATTGTATAGAGGCTCCCCCTATGTGAGCATTGTATATAGGTATCAGATTCTGCTAAGACCCTGACACCCAGCGATCACGTGATCGCCAGCTGGGGACCGCTTCTGTCTTCCCCTCGGGTCCTTGGCTGTCACTGACAGCTGGGGTCCTGACCTGCTCATTTAATTCAGCGCTGTACGACACTCCAGTCAGAAACACAGCTGATAACACAGCGAGATGGGGCTGCAAACCATGGCTCTGTGTGCCACATGCGGCCTGTGGGCCCCAGGTTGTGCGCCCCTGGTCTACAGGCTTTTTATTTCACACTGATTGTGCACCTTGTCTGGTTTTTAGATTAGTTCCATTAGTACAAAGCTGTGACCTTTGACTACAGTTTCACTACGCTGCTTGTAGGGGGTCTGAGGTAGTCTGAGACACACCCCTTGAGTTATTATTGGTTCAGGCAGCAGTAGGGCAGGGGGTGTGTCTCAGACCACCTAAGACTGTAGCTAAGCTGGATTCACAGATCACAGCTGTGCCCATATGCAGATACCCTGATGTAGCCAAGGAGCGAGATCCGAGGAAAAGAAATAGCAGGGAATCTTCCCCTATAGGTACTGATTAACATATCAATTTTGAGTTCCTGACTGGAGGCCGCTTTAAGGAATATGTTTCAGTGTGTGGACCTCATCCAATACCCATATCTCAACTACCCGAACCAATGTATGTTCTGGGGGATTCAAAGGGCAACCTGGGGTTAATAACAGTACATTTTTAATTACATGAGACCCAGCCTCTATATATTACACAGTAAGTAGCAGTAACTATAGTTGATGACACAAATATTTGAGCGTCCCAGAAACAGCGCCACTCTTTGTTATTTTATCTGTCTGGTATTGCACCTCAGTCCCCAAGTAAATAAAGCTCAGCTGCAATACCGCACATGTCCAATGAGCAAAAGTGGCGCTGTTTCTGGAATATTGTTGATATACTTTCCTAATCTCACGCAACCCCTTTAACATCTTGCTTGATATAGGATGTGATGTAACTGTGAAAAACAATCCTTATCAGGTTAAATATCCATTTTTATTTAAAAAAAATCAGGAGATGGAAAAATTAATTTATTTGTCTCATTAGTAAGATTTTCTCACCTGTGAGTGGCTGTCTGGCCCTGACATTTCTCCTCAGAGTAGCGTCGCAAGTTCAGAGGCTCTGCCTCCATTTTGGGAGCAGCAACTGTTCATGCACTGCCACCCAGAAGTGCAGTGGCGCATGCGCAGAAGCTGCTCCAGTTGCAGAAACAGAGCCTCTGTGCTTGCACAGCTACTGTGAGCAGTGGCGCAGGCGGGAGATTGTCAGGGCAAGGTGAGATGTCTAGCCTTGTCAATCAACACGAGGAGGGCGCTTCTTCACAGGTAGGGACAGCCCCTCACAGGTGAAGAACTGTTGCTAATGAGACAAATTATTTAGAATGGATTTGCTCATCCCTAGCCCAGACCCTTTGGTTTCCACTGATTTATATAAGCCAACATTTACATACAGGTTCCTATTTTCTATGATAAAGCCAGCATAAAATATGAAACAGAGAGATGCTAAAATTAGTTGCCTGGGAAATGAAGCCTGCAGAATCCTCAAAGGTTTGGTGGTTTGGATAATGCTGCTCACACCAAGCCATGTATATAAAGTACCAGATCACCTCTGTATAGGCGATTAATATTTCTAGATTGTACACTCTCCCCTGGTTCAAATAAAAAGAAGCTGATGGAACAAAAACAAAGTGCCACTCCCTTCTAAACATGGCGGCGAAAGTTATGTTGCGTGGATCTATTATTTACTGGTTTCAATTTGGTCTTAAATCTCCAACATCTTGAGAAAAAAATACTAGATAATATTTTAGCTACGCAAATGAGATTTTTAAGTAACGTGAACCTTTTCATAATATATAAATGTGAACATACAAGGTATTTAATCAACTATTTGTAGTTTGTTTATATAGAACCAGAGCATAGTACTAAGCTGCTGACGGGGTGGTTTTTAAAAATACACAAAGAGATGGATCAATAGAAAGATAGATACATAGATAGATGGTAGATAAATAGATAGATGGTAGATAAATAGATAGATGGTAGATAGATAGATAGATAGATAATACATAGACAGATAGATACATAGATACATAGATAGATAGATAGATAGATAGATAGATAGATAGATGATAGATAATAGATACATAGATAGATAGATAAATAGATAGATAGATAGATAATAGATAGATAGATAGATAGATAGATAATGGATGATAGATAGATAGATAGATAGATAGATAGATAGATAATAGATAGATAGATAGATAGATAGATAATAGATAGATAGATAGATAGATAGATAGATAATAGATAGATAGATAGATAGATAGATAATACATAGACAGATAGATACATAGATAGATAGATAGATAGATAGATAGATAGATAGATAGATAGATAATGGATATGAGATAGATAGATAGATAATAGATAGATAATGGATATGAGATAGATAGATAATTACACAGATACATATGAATCAGGTAAATAAGCAGCAGATAAAAGAGTTGGATGATAGAAGACTGACAAATAAATAAATAGAAGTATTGGAAGATAGATAGCTTGCAGATAAATAGATAGTTGATAGTTTACAGATAAATATATATTTTATATATTAGATAGCTAGATAGATTGCATATAAATAGATAACTGACATGAGATAGATAAATAGATACATAGGTAAATAGTGATCATTTTTCAGCTAAATGCATTGAGACATGGGCAAAAAAGATTTTATCAGTGTACTGCTGCTCTACCCTTAATAACCATAAGTATAACAAACTTGAGAGATCTTAGCAACTTTTATTAATAATAATAATAATAATAATAATAATAATAATAATGCAATATGTCAGCCTCCTCTTTCTGGCTTGCACCTTTTAGTGCTAGGTCTCCTGACAGTCCCAGAAGAGCCTTTGTTAGACCCTGCTGCCACTCCCTACCCCTCCTCCCCCACCCTGCCTTCCCGGAGATGATTTTTTTTTTACTTTCCAGTGCACCACAAAGCAGCTAATGCCTGCACGAATGTGTTACATAAGGCTCCTCATCTATAATATATCCCAGCCATTCTCCATGATTGCACATTTAACCTGTTCCAGCAAAATAGATCAGGTCCCATATTTAGGGTAGTGTAGAAATACAGAGCAAAGAGCTCAAATAAAAAAGGTCCTCTGTTATACATAATAATAGTAACAAAACCAACACAATAACCACTAGGTATAGTCACATAATTGCCACTAGATCAGTATGGGAACCTAGGACAGTATGAGTGGTTCAGCACCATGGACAGGAGTCAGCTCCACTTCACACTTGAGTATCTGCTCTACCACAGACCTTTGTATGTAACACTGTGTTTGTAAAGTGAAATAACAAGGACTCCTGTAGTGTCATTACCTGCATACCAGTTGTCTCTGCAATGTTCCTGTCTTCCATCTCCTGGATCTGCCTTTCCAAAGACTCATTGGTACCACGAAGGCTCTCGGTCTCGATGGTCTTGGACTGGAGCTGTCTTCTGTAATCGTTGATCTCCTCCCTGTTGGCTCTGAGAACTTCTGAGCTGCGAGTTGCCTGCTCACTGAGGTTGGCAAATTTGGACTTGTACCATTCATCAGCAGAATGCAGGTTCTTGGCTGCCAGAGACTCATACTGAGAACGGATATCCTTCAAAGCTGAAGTCAGGTCAGGCTTAGCCATCTCCATTTCTACTGAGACCTGAGAGGCTTGAATCATGGCCAACAGCTCTGTGACTTCTTCTTCATGGACTTTCCTCATAAAGGAGATCTCATCCAGAAGAGATTCCACCTTCTTTTCCAGATCCAGACGTGCCAAGGTGGCATCATCTACATCTTTCTTATGTGCTTTCAAAGCATACTCTGTCTCCTCTCTCATCCTGATCTCATCTTCATACCTAGCCTTGAGTTTCTGAAGATCATCTTCAAGGCTGTCCCTCTCCAGGATGAATTGAGCCTTCTCATTGTTGAGGTCCTCAATCTGAGACCTGAGATCTTTAAGCTCTTGCTGGTAGAGCTCTCCAAGCCTGGAAGGTTCAGCCTGTCTTTCCCTTAGGGCTATCAGCTCGGTTTCCAGCACCTTGTTCTGTTGCTCCAGGTTGTGCACCTTCTCAATGAACATGGCAAACCGATCATTGAGACCTTGAAGTTGCTCTTTTTCATTGGTACGGATGATTTTAAACTCATTGTTCGTGGCTGAACTTTGAGTCAGGTCTAAGTTTTCTCCAGACACATAGCCACCAGCTCGGGCAGATCTCCTGTAAGAAGATTGCAGAGGGACATTGCTGCGGGACAAGGAATTGGACCTGAAACCACCAGAAATGATTGTCCTGGATGAAGAGCTGGTGCCTCCAAGGCGACTGGTTGACCTAGGAGGGTCTCCAAAGATCTTCCTATAGGAGGAGGAAAGGTAGTGATCTGAACCAAAACTCATCTTGGAGAGAGGATGAGGGAGGGACACCTGAGCTGTGGCTTTTATACTGTGAGGCAAGATCAATAGCTAGGGGAGAAGCATTCACAGTGGTGGCCACACCATGCGATTTAACCCCCTCTTCCCTGGAGGGGATGAATAATCTGCTGGGCTGCAGCAGTAGATATTCCACAGGAGGTGACTGAAGGAGGGATGAGGGGGTTTCTTTCCAGCTGCACAGATGGAACTGTCCATTTTGCCGCAGTGCTGATGTCAGCGATCTGCTGAATTCCCCAGTCTCCCCTCATGCCTGGTACAGGGGCTCCCCCACCAACCCCCTGCCCCCACACTTCTGCAAAGACTGAAAAATCCTAAATGCTAAGTCCATGATCAGTCTCCTCCAGTGAGATCAGAGAACAAGTAGGATTCACATGGTTACATAAGCACTGCTCTATACATAATCTTATAACAATTATTCCCAGAAATTCGGATGGTTTCCATCCAGATGGGAGGTCGGGGATGCCCTCATCTACAGAGAAGATTACACACCAATATTAATCTTTCTTTCTGGCTCTGGCAGATTTTTCTCTGGTTTCTCCGTAATGCCAGAGGTAGAACAGGCATATAGTGAAGTCAGTGCTGAGTTGCAGATGTAGCAGAGCCGAGTTTTCCTTTCAGCTTTTTGTAGGGGCTTGCCTTAAGGTAATGCTAACATACTGTTCAGTTATGTAAACCACTGACATAACAAATTCAGCTCTGCTACATCTGTATGTGTAATGCAGAGAAGTAAAATATATACAGTGGTGACCAGTTAGTAAATAATAAAATTATTGATAGATAAAAACTAACAAGAAAATACTGTAATATATATATATATATATATATATATATATATATATATATATTATGCACTTATATAGCTGTCCCCAACGGGGCTCAAAATCTAAGGTCCCTATCAGTATGTCTTTGGGGTTTTATATATTAATATATATATATATATATATATATATATATATATACACTGCCCATTAATATATATATATATATATATATATATATATATATATATATATACACACACACACTGCCCATAAATAAATAAATAAATAAATATATATATATACTATACTTCTATACTAGTACTATACTAATATATATATACACACATACACACTATATATATATATATATATACACACGCTGTCCATTAAAATATATATATATATTATACTAGTACTATACTACTATATATATGTATATAAACACACAGAAACACTGCCCATTAATCTATATATGTTGGGTTTGCACCTTCTGCCAGTGTTTTTCTTGTTTGCAGGCACTTCTGTTTCCACCCCCACTTCTAAGTCAACCTTATAGCTGACCCTAAGATGTGTCTGTGCTTCAGATTAAATTCAGATCCCCAGGGAGGACAATGATAATGAGGGCACTAGGGTAGGTTCACACATAGGTTTTTTGTGCTTTTTTATTTTTTTGAGACAAAGGCAGAAGTGGATCAAACAGGGAGGAGAAATAAAAGTCCTTTCTTCGCATTCTTTTTTTATTCCCTTCCAACCTACTTCTGGGTTTGGCTTAAAAAATGCCACAAAAACAAAACAAACGTGAGAACCCACCCTTAAGGACTTTCTCTGCACAGCACTGCGGAATATGTTGGCCTTACATAAATAAGTGTGATGCTAGTGTATGCAGAGAATCCATGTTCATCCCCCCACCACACCCACGTAGACATTTCTCATTTTAAGTATGTTATGACCTTATTATATGTATGGTTCCAGTATGTCTGTAAGCTGCATTGTCTAGTAAATTTTTGTGGTGGACTCTTTCCTCACCACCCGCCTGCTTTGTCTTGTAGCCACAGTGTGAATGATGAGAATCAGCGGCCCTGCTTCATGTTATACAGTGGCCATTATATCACATTTCAGCTTCATGTCGCTGCATAATCTACACAGTTTAGTGGTAAATTTAATAATGCAAATCTACGTATGTGATGGAAATACTTATTAGATTATTAACATTATTTAATATTTTCATGAAAGTGAAATGGTAATAGATGTAGCAGAGCTGAGACTGCACTACAGCTCATCCTAATACGCTCATTGGCAAAAAAATAAAATATTGGATTTCTGCAAAACTCGGCGTGCAGTTATGTCTCAGGCAGATATGGAAATGATTACAGGTGTGGTCTGATTAGACGCCGGGTCTTGCCACAAGAGGGAGTAAAGTACTTCCTTTGCTGCCCTATAGGAAGGCTCTCAGAGGCTACATTTGGGTAGTGTACCTCTTGGTGAGAGATCTGCTGGACATGCCTCTATGATGCACTCAAAGACACTTTGCCCAGTTCACAGTCGCATCATTGGACTGAGAGAAGCAGAATGGTCATTTTGATGAATTACCCACCATCTAGGCTGTTGTCACCTAGCTGTTAGGAGCAGTCGTTACATTAAGGCATATACACACGGTGAACAGGCTCCAGACGGAGCGAGGATGATTTGATCCCTCATCAAGCCTGAGCATCTCCCACAGTTTAGTTTTCCACTATCCAGACACAGGTGGCACCTTCGTTATACACCTCTGTCCTTTCCCAGACCATTTCCAGGAGCTTAGCGAAAGGAAACTTGGTGTCATGGCACCCATTATGTGTCTTGCCCATGACAGGTAGCCACCTTCGTCTTGTTTGCAGTGGAGTCGTGAATGAGAAACCTGGACTACTACAGACTGGAACTGTATCGTCTTTAGTGATGAATCAAGGTTCTGTTTGGGATCCAACGACAGTATACTGTAGAAGCCTCATGGTGAACGTTTAATCCTGACTTTACTGTGGAGCGACACATTGACCCAACCACTAATGTGATGATCTGGGTAGCCATCACATACGACATTCGGTCACCCCTAGAAGTGATATGAGGGACACTTCAGCGATATGTGCAGGACATCCTGCCGCCATATGTGTTCCTCTCATGGAAGGGCTTCCAACTGGCATTTCTCAGCAGGATAACGCTCACCCACACATAGATACCCTGTATATCACCAACCAAATATTTATGGGTCCAGTTCGGAAACCAGCTTTAGCAACCTCCGAGTGTGCAGGATGTACAGGCCCAGCTGTAACATCTGTGGAAAAATGTGCTGCAGGAAACCATACAGAACCTGCATGCCTCCATGTCCAACTATATCTCATCCTGTATCCAGGCTAGAGAAGGTACAACAGGGTCCTAGAGCCTCCTTTCAGTTGTACAGGTTTCCATGTATCCTTTTGCTCTAATATTGTGATCACTTACATATATTATCATCACATTCCATTCTAACAACTCCTTTGTGGTGCCTCATTTTTTTTTGTCAATGAGTTTATAATGTATAGTAAAGTTTACACAGTGCTGAAAATAGTACTACTGAGTAAAATTAAAGAGGTTGTGTGGGTTTTAGTAAAGAATATGTTTCCCACATCTGCAGCATTTATTTACCCCGGTGCTGATTATAGAGTGTTAAAATGAAGTGCGCCCCTTCTTACAAAGAAACTTGTATCCTTGGGTGTTGACCCAGAGCTATGGTCACCATTGATGTTGCAGTGACCACTCCACTTAGTTGAACTGTTGGACTATTATGTGACTGTTATTATAACTTAGCAAGTGCTTGATATATACTGTACATATTGCATTATATCCTCCCACATGTAAGTGTACCATGTATTTGCATTCATATAGATATGACATGCTTTACATGTAACATAATATGTTAAATGTGTGCTGTGTGGGTTTTACACCACAGAGGAAATGCAAGCTGGGGTATCAGAAAAGTAGATACTGTATTAACACACATTAAACACACAGGCCCTGAATTTAGCTGTAAGCTATATATTGGTAGAAAATGTCACAGGGAGCCTGTGACTGCATTTCGCCATTCTTTGCGAGTAAAATAGCTTTGGCAGTATGTGATGGACATTGTAGATGAGCCACACACTCGGGACACTAGGAAATGCACTAATGCTGTTGTATCACACTATGATATGTTGCACTATACTGTATATGTGTCTGTGGGAAGAAAGACAGGTTATGCTGCCATCTACTGGTCAATAGAGATGGCCTTGTGGTTCGCCAGGCAGTCGTTTCGCGTGGAACTTTGCTTGTTCGCGATTCGCCGAACATGCGAACATATGGCGATGTTCGCATGCTCCATATTCTTTTGCATTGCGCCAAACTTTGACCCATGACATATCCAGGTGGGACAGGACAGCCAATTGAGATGTTTCAGCACATGGACACCCCCCCCCCCCCACCCTATGACAGAACCCGATCTGGCAGCCATTTTACATTCTGTGTTTTGCCAGTGTAGGGGGAGGTTGCTTTGTGGAACAGGGACAGACTGTTCGGGACACCAAACGCTAGCTAATAGGGCCACAAAAGTCCTTTTAAGGACTGGTATAGGTGTGCTATCGATAGGTGTGATATACTGAGGGGTGTGATATACTTATAATATACTTTCTAACATAGAAAGTATATTATAGTGCATTTGTATTGTGCAGCAGTTGTGTGCGGTTCTGCTGTGATACTGCAGCTATATACAGGGACAAACGCTATTAGAATAACTAATTGCAACTGGTGTGATATACCTGTTGCCCCCAAAGAAACTGATTGAGGGTGTGATATACCTATAATATACTTTCCAACATAGAAAGTATATAGTGCAAGTATATAGTGCATTTGTATTATGCAGCAGTTATGTGCGATTCTGCTGCAATTCCGCAGGTATATAGAGGGACAAGCGCTATTGAAACAACTATTTAGAATGGGTGTGATATACCCGTTGCCCCCCAAAAAATTGATTGAGGGGTGTAATATACCTGCTTCCACAAAATACTGATTAAGGGGTTTGATATACCTGCTTCCACAAAATATGATTGGGGGATGCGATATACCTGCTTCAAATAAATACTGATTGAGGGGTGCGATATACCTGCTTCCACCAAATATTGATTAAGGGATTCTATATACCTGCTTCCACAAAATACAGATTGAGGGGTGCGATATACCTGCTTCCACAAAATACAGATTTAGGGGTGCGATATACCCGCTTCCACAAAATACTGATTATTGGGTTTGATATACCTGCTTCCACAAAATATTGATCAAGGGGTTCTATATACCTGCTTCCACAAAATACAGATTGAGGGGAGCGATATACCTGCTTCCACAAAATACTGATTATGGGGTTTTTATATACCTGATTTCACAAAATACTGATTGAGGGGAGGGGTGCGATATACCTGCTTCCACAAAATATTGGATTAAGGGGTTCTATATACCTGCTTCCACAATATACAGATTGAGGGGTGCGATATACCTGCTTCCACAAAATACTGATTATGGTTTTTTTATATACCTGCTTTCACAAAATACTGATTGAGGGGTGCGATATACCTGCTTCCACAAAAGACTAATTGAGGGGTGCGATATACCTGCTTTCACAAAATACTAATTAAAGGGGTTTGATATATCTGCTTCCACAAAATACAGATTGAGGGGTGAAATATACCTGCTTCCACCAAATATTGATTAAGGGGTTCTATATACCTGCTTCCACAAAATACTGATTAAGGGGTTTGATATACCTGCTTCCACAAAATACAGATTGAGGGGTGCGATATACCTGCTTCCACAAAATACTGATTATGGGGTTTTTATATACCTGCTTCCACAAAATACTGATTGAGGGGTGCGATATACCTGCTTCCACAAAATACTGATTATGGGGTTTTTATATACCTGCTTCCACAAAATACTGATTGAGGGGTGCGATATACCTGCTTCCACAAAATATTGATTAAGGGGTTCTATATACCTGTTTCCACAAAAGACTGATTGAGGGGTGCAATATACCTGCTTCCACCAAATATTGATTAAGGGGTTCTACATACCTGCTTCCACAAAATACTGATTAAGTGGTTTGATATACCTACTTCCACAAAATACTGATTGAGGGGTGCGATATACCTGCTTCCACAAAATACTGAATAGGGGGTTTGATATACCTGCTTCCACCAAATATTGATTAGGGGGTTCTATATACCTGTTTCCACAAAATACTGATTGAGGGGTGCGATATACCTGCTTCCACAAAATACTAATTAAAGGGGTTTGATATATCTGCTTTCACAAAATACAGATTGAGGGTGCAATATACCTGCTTCCACCAAATATTGATTAAGGGGTTCTATATACCTGCTTCCACAAAATACTGATTAAGGAGTTTGATATACCTGCTTCCACAAAATACTGATTGAAGGGTTTGATATACCTGCTTCCACAAAATACAGATTAAGGGTCCATTCACACGTCCGTTTTTTCTTTCCTGATCTGTTCCGTTTTTTGCGGAACAGATCTGGACCAGATCTGGACCCATTCATTTTCAATGGGTCCTGGAAAAAATCGGACAGCGAAATGTGTGCTGTCCGTTTCCGTTGTTCCGTTCCGCATGTCCGTTTAAATATAAAACATGTCCTATTCTTTTCCGCAAAATTCGGATCCTGGTACAATACAAAGTCAATGGATCCGCAAAAAACGGAAGACATTCGGATGTCATTACGTATGTCATCCGTTTTATGCGGATTCCGTTCCTGGAAATTACATTTTAATATTTTTTTTTTCAAAGAAATCCAAACAACTTTATTTGCTTATTGAAATTTATACATGTTTCCGTTTTTACATGATCCGCAAAAAACGGATGACATACGGAAACATTTTCAGGAACAACGGATCCGCAAAAAACGGACCGATAATCGGGATATAGAAAAATACTGACGTGTGAATGTAGCCTAAGGCCTCTTTCACACGGGCGTTGCGGAAAAATGTGCGGGTGCGTTGCGGGAACACCCGCGATTTTTCCGCATGAGTGCAAAACATTGTAATGCGTTTTGCACTCGCGTGAGAAAAATCGTGCGTGTTTGGTACCCAAACCCGAACTTCTTCACAGAAGTTCGGGCTTGGGATCGGTGTTCTGTGGATTGTATTATTTTCCCTTATAACATGGTTATAAGGGAAAATAATAGCATTCTGAATACAGAATGCAAAGTAAAATAGCACTGGAGGGGTTAAAAAAAAATAAAAAATAATTTAACTCACCTTAATCCACTTGCTCGCGTAGCCCGGCATCTCCTTGTGTCTCCTTTGTTGAAGGACCTGTGGTGACGTCACTCCGGTCATCACATGGTACGTCACATGATCTTTTACCATGGTGATTCACCATGGTAAAAGATCATGTGACGTACCATGTGATGACCGGAGTGACGTCATCACAGGTCCTTCAACAAAGGAGACACAAGGAGATGCCGGGCTACGTTAGCAAAATACTGATTAAGGAGTTTGATATACCTGCTTCCACAAAATACTGATTGAGGGGTGTGATATACCTGCTTCCACAAAATACTGAATAGGGGGTTTGATATACCTGCTTCCACAAAATACAGATTAAGGGTCCATTCACACGTCCGTTTTTTCTTTCCTGATCTGTTCCGTTTTTTGCGGAACAGATCTGGACCAGATCTGGACCCATTCATTTTCAATGGGTGATTCACCATGGTAAAAGATCATGTGACGTACCATGTGATGACCGGAGTGACGTCATCACAGGTCCTTCAACAAAGGAGACACAAAGAGATGCCGGGCTACGTTAGCAAGTGGATTAAGGTGAGTTAAAAATGTATTTTTTTTTTTAACCCCTCCAGTGCTATTTTACTTTGCATTCTGTATTCAGAATGCTATTATTTTCCCTTATAACCATGTTATAAGGGAAAATAATAATGATCGGGTCTCCATCCCGATCGTCTTCTAGCAACCGTGCGTGAAAATCGCACCGCATCCGCACTTGCTTGCGGATGCTTGCGATTTTCACGCAACCCCATTCACTTCTATGGGGCCTGCGTTGCGTGAAAAACGCAGAATATAGAACATGCTGCGATTTTCACGCAATGCATAAGTGATGCGTGAAAATCACCGCTCATGTGAACAGCCCCATAGAAATGAATGGGTCGGTATTCAGTGCGGGTGCAATGCGTTCACCTCCCGCATCGCATCCGCGCGGAATACTCGCTCGTGTGAAAGTGGCCTAAGGGTTGCAATATACCTGCTTCCACCAAATATTAATTAAGGGGTTCTATATACCTGCTTCCACAAAATAGTGGGCTGATATACCTGGTTCCACCAAATATTTATTGAGGACTGTGATACTCCTGCTTCCACAAAATACTGGTTAAGAGGATTGATAAACCTGCTTCCACCAAATATTGATTGAGGCCGGCAATATACCTGCTTCTGCAAAATACTGATCAAGGGGTTTGATATACCTGCTTCCACAAAATAATAATTATGGTGTTCTATATACCTGCTTCCACAAAATACTGATTGAGGGGTGCAATATACCTGCTTCCACAAAATACTTATTAAGGGGATTGATATACCTGCTTCCGAAAATTCTGATTAAGGGGACTGATATGCCTGCTTCCACCAAATATTGATTGAGGTCTGCGATACACCTGCTTCCACAAAATACTGATTATAGGGTTTGATATACCTGCTTCCACAAAATATTGATCAAGGGGTTCTATATACCTGCTTCCACAAAATACAGATTGAGGGTTGCGATATACCTGCTTCTACAAAATACTGATTAAGGGGTTTCTATATACCTACTTAAACAAAATACTGATTGAGGGGTGCAATATACCTGCCTCCACAAAATATTGATTAAGGGATCCAATGTACCTGCTTCCACAAAATACAGAGTGAGGGGTGCGATATACCTGCTTCCACCAAATATTGATTAAGGGGTTCTATATACCTGCTTCCACAAAATACTGATTGAGGGGTGCGATATACCTGCTTCCACAAAATACTGATTAAGGGGATTGATATACCTGCTTCCACATAATACCGATTAAGGGGATTGATATACCTGCTTCCACCAAATATTGATGGAGGCCTGCAATACACCTGCTTCCACAAAATACTGATTAAGGGGGTTTGATATACCTGCTTCCACCAAATATTGATTAAGGGGTTCTATATACCTGCTTCCACTAAATACAGATTGAGGGGTGCGATATACCTGCTTCCACCAAATATTGATAAAGGGGTTTTTATATACCTGCTTCAACAAAATACTGATTGAGGGGTGCGATATACCTGTATCCAAAAAATACTGATTATGGGGTTTTATATTCCTGCTTCCACCAAATATTGATTAAGGGGTTCTATATACCTGCTTCCACAAAATAAATATTGAGGGGTGAGATATACCTGCTTCCACAAAATACTGATTAAGGGGTTTGATATACCTGCATCCACCAAATATTGATTAAGGGGTTCTATATACCTGCTTCCACAAAATCCAGATTGAGGGGTGTGATATACCTGCTCCCACAAAATACTGATTGAGGGGTGCGATATACCTGCTTACACCAAATATTGATTAAGGGGTTCTATATACCTGCTTCCACCAAATATTGATTAAGGGGTTCTATATACCTGCTTCCACAAAATAAATATTGAGGGGTGAGATATACCTGCTTCCACAAAATACTGATTAAGGGGTTTGATATACCTGCTTCAACAAAATATTGATTAAGGGGTTCTATATACCTGCTTCCACAAAATCCAGATTGAGGGGTGCGATATACCTGCTCCCACAAAATACTGATTGAAGGGTGCGATATACCTGCTTCCACAAAATATTGATTAAGGGGTTCTATATACCTGCTTCCACAAAATATTGATTAAGGGGTTTGATATACCTGCTTCCACAAAATACAGATTGAGGGGTGCGATATATCTGCTTCCACCAAATATTGATTAAGGGGTTTTATATACCTGCTTCCACAAAATACTGATTAAGGGGATTGATATACTTGCTTCCACAAAATACTGATTAAGGGCATTGATATACCTGCTTCCACCAAATATTGATTGAGGCCTGCGATACACCTGCTTCCACAAAATACTGATTAAGGGGTTTGATGTACCTGCTTACACCAAATATTGATTAAGGGGTTCTATATACCTGCTTCCACAAAATAAAGATTGAGGGGTGCTATATACCTGTTTCCAAAAAATATTAATTGAGGGGTGCGATATACCTGCTTCCACCAAATATTGATTGAGGCCTGCAATACAGCTGCTTCCACAAAATACTGATTAAGGGGTTTGACATACCTGCTTCCACCAAATATTGATTAAGGGGTTCTATATACCTGCTTTCACAAAATACAGATTGAGGGGTGCGATATACCTGCTTCCACAAAATACTGATTAAGGGGTTTTTATATACCTGCTTCCACAAAATACTGATTAAGGAGATTGATATACCTGCTTCCACAAAATACTGATTAAGGGGTTTGCTATACCTGCTTCCACAAAATACTGATTAAGGGGACTGATATACCTGCTTTCACCAAATATTGATTAAGGAGATTGATATACCTGCTTCCACCAAATATTGATTGAGGCCTGCGATACACCTGCTTCCACAAAATACTGATTAAGGGGATTGATATACCTGCTTCCACCAAATACTGATTAAGGGGTTTGATATACAGGCTTCCACCAAATACTGATTAAGGGCTTGCGATATACCTGCTTCCACAAATACTGCTCTTCTCTAGGGACTTTGGCACAGGGTCATTTTGAAAATGACAGGCAGAGGAAGAGGCCGGTCGTTCTGCAGGGGTGGTAGTGGTTGAGCAGGTGCACCAGGACGGAGCCTAAGTGGGAAGTTGGAGAAGGTGCGTGCGAATACGTCAAAGGACGCACCATAGTTGGTTGAGTGGCTCACTCAGCCTTTTGCTTCTGCACCCTCCTCATCCTCTGTATCTGCACCCCCCTCACTCTATGGCATCGGATGAGGAAGAGGAGGTAGCAACGGCCGCCACCCAGCGGTCTGACGACAGTTCCCAGATCAGCCCAAGGAGGGTGGTCCCCGCTGTTGCTGCCTACCCCAAGATCTCTAATGTCAGTGGTGGTGAAGGTGACGATGACGTGTCGATGGACGTCACGTGGGTGCCCACAAGAGAGGAAGGGGGGGAGTTCAGAGGGAGAGACGGAGCAGCAGATAGGGAGGAGAAGCAGGCAGAGCTCGCAGGGCATAGGAGGCAAAAAGCAGACTGCAAATGTATCTGGAGCGAGCCATCCACCATGCAAGGTCACATCTTGCGCTCCCAGGACGCCTGCACATGGCTCCGCAGTGTGGGCTTTTTTAACGTGTCGGCTGCTGACAATAGTGTTGCCATCTGCAGCTTGTGCTGTCATTGCATAAGTCGTGGTAAGCCCAACACTCACCTAGGGACGACCGCCTTAAGAAGGCACCTGGCCTCCCATCACCGAGCCCAGTGGGAGCAACGCCATCAGAACCCACAAAGCCACACTCCCGGCCCTCCATGTCCTCCCTCTTCTCCTCTCTCCTCTCATTTGTTCTCCACTCCACCTTTAACGGTGCCATCGTCGCATTCGTCTGGCAGAAGGCAGGCTTCCGTGGCCCAAATGTTCGAGCGTAAAAAGTTGATGATACCGGATAACCGTCTTGCCCAGCGGCTTGTCGAAACTGCTAGCCAGCCAACTACTGCCATATAAACTGGTGGATTTGGAGGCCTTTAGAAAATTTGTGGCCATTGGCACACCGCAATGGAAAGTCCCCGGAAATATTTCTCCCAGAAGGGCATCCCAGAGCTATATGGCCACGTTCAGCGGCAAGTGAATATATCTCTGGGACATAGTGTTGGTACCAAGATACATTTGACCGCAGACACGTGGTCTAGCAAACACGGGCAGGAAAGGTACATAACTTTTACTGCCCACTGGATGAACCTTCTGACGGCCTTCAAGCATGTTTCCCGTGGCACCCGTGTGGATTCGGTGTTACCACCACGGATTGCATGCAGACCTGCCTCTTCTTCTCCTCCTCCAACTCCATCCTCCTCAGCTGACTCCTCCTTTTCCACTGCTACCACCTCTTCCGCTACACCCCCAAGCTCCCCAGAACCTATTCCATGTGCCAGGTGAGACGTTGCCATGCTGTGCTGCGGCTTTTGTGCCTGGAAGCCAAGAGCCACACCGGTCCTGCACTGCTTTCAGCTCTGAGGTCACAGGCCGATCAGTGGTTAACCACGCTCAATTTGACAGTTGGTAAAGTGGTGTGCGACAACGGTGCCAATCTTCTGAGCGGGCTGAAACAGGGCAAAATGACACACGTGCCGTGCATGGCACACGTCCTGAACTTAGTCGTGCAGCAATTCGTTGCCAAATACCCCGGGGTCCAGGACGTCTTGCGGCAGGGCAGGAAAATCTCTGGCCATTTTAGAAAATCTTACACGGCCATGGCTCGCCTTGCTGACGTTTAGCGGCGACACCACCTGCCCGTCAGATGTCTGATTTGTGACAGCCCGACGCACTGGAACTCCACCTTGTATATGCTTGATAGGCTGCTTCAGCAGCAACATGCCGTTAACGACTACCTGTACAAACTCTGCAGCAGGACAGGTTCTGGGGAGCTTGGTTTCTTTTCACCGCGCCAGTGGCTGCTCATGCGTGACACATGAAAACTTCTGCGGCCATTTGATGAGATCACCAAACTGGTCAGTTGGAGCCAGGGTGCCATCAGTGACATCGTACCTTACGCCTTCTTTCTGGAGCGTGCATTGCGTCGTGTCATTGATCAAGCCATTGAGAAGCAGGAGCTGGAAGATGAGGAAGTCGCAATGCTGAATGAATTACCAGGGGGGGCTACTCCATCTGAGACAAGTCAGCAGGAGTGTAAAGAGGAGTCAGAGGAGGATGGTGGCTGGCGGGAGGAGGAGCAAGAAGAGCAGGCTTTGAGGGGGACTTTAAACTTCTCCGGGATCCCTGGTATTGTCCGTGGCTGGGGGGAGGAGACCGAGGACGACATTCTCCTGGGCAATGAGCAGGAGCCAGGGCGCTCCACCACTTCCAATTTAGTGCAAATGGGGGCCTTCATGCTCCAGTGTTTGAAGAGGGACCCCGTATAAAAAGCATAAAGGGCAAGGACCAGTACTGGGTGGCAACGTACTTAGACCCTCGGTACAAACACAAAATGGCTGACATGTTACCAGCATCACAGAGGGCTGGCAGAATGCAGCATTTCCAGGCCTTGCTGTGAGAGATGCTGCATTCTGCTGTTGTGGGCGCTGGCAGAGGAATTTCCACCCACAGCAAAACAGGTGCAGGTACCAATCCTACCGCGCCTGCAAGAAGAGGGCGGTTTGAAGATGTGTTGGTCACTTCGGATGAGATCATTCTTGCAGCCAACCCATCGACAGCCTCCCTCCGGATCCAGCCTCAGGGAACGCCTAGACCTACAGGTGTCCGACTACATCGGGTTAACGGCCGATGTGGACGCTCTGAGAAGCGAGGAACCCCTGGACTACTGGCACAATTTCCCATGGAACTCTTGGCTTGCCCCTCGTCGAGTGTCCTGTCCGAAAGGACGTTCAGCGCAGCAGGGGGGATCGTGACCGATAAGCGCACTCGCCTTGCTCAGGACAGTGTCGACTACTTCACATTTCTAAAAATTAATGAGGCATGGATCTCGGAGTAATTCAACACCTGTGACGACCACGTGTAATTGAATTTCCTCATGCCAGCCCACACATATCCGCCACCACCCAGAACAAAGAATGGTCCTTGTCTTATGTATATTCAGCGGCATAAAAGGCCTTTTCTGTCAGGTGAATGCCTAATTTTTGGGGCCTGTACTCCACTGGCCTACAGTAAAATTGTTATTCAATGACCCCCTAATATACCTCCAGCCACATAATCACTTGTTCTTTTCTGTCAGGTGAATATCAAATTTTTGGGGCCTGTACAGGCCTGCAGTAAAATTGTTATCTACTGATCGTCTAATATACCTCTAGCCACATAATCACTTGTTCTTTTCTATCAGGTGAATGCCTAATTTTTGGGGCCTGTACTGGCCTACAGTAAAATTGTTATTCTCTGACCGTCTAATATACCTCCAGCCACATAATCACCTGTTCTTTTCTGTCAGTTGAATGCCTAATTTTTGGGACCTGTACTCCACTGGCCTACAGTAAAATTGTTAACCAGTGACCGCCTAATGTACCTCCAGCCACATAATCACTTGTTCTTTTCTGTCAGGTGAATGCCTAATTTTTGGGGCCTGTACTAGCCTGCAGTAAAATTGTTATCCACGTCCATCTAATATACCTCCAGCCACATAATCACTTGTTCTTTTCTGTCAGTTGAATGCCTAATTTTTGGGGCTTGTACTCCACTGGCCTACATTAAAATTATTATTCAGTGACCGTCTAATGTACCTCCAGCCACAAAATCACTTGTTATTTTCTGTCAGGTGAATGCCTAATTTTTGGGGCCTGTACTGGCCTACAGTAAAATTGTTATTCTCTGACCGTCTAATATACCTCCAGCCACATAATCACCTGTTCTTTTCTGTCAGGTGAATGCCTAATTTTTGGGGCCTGTACTCCACTGGCCTACAGTAAAATTGTTATCTAGTGACCGCCTAATGTACCTCCAGCCACATAATCACTTGTTCTTTTCTGTCAGGTGAATGCCTAATTTTTGGGGCCTGTACTCCCGTGGCCTAAAAATTTAATTTTTCTAGGCTCCAGCAGGGCACATTTTTGAGAGTTTCCCTTTAAGACGCATAAAAATGGCTCCTGATTAAAATGCATATTTTTTGTTGGAATTTTTGCCATTGATCTCCCTCTGGCATGTCACTGTTCATGTTGTGGGACTATTTGTGCACTTCTAGTAAGTATTTGGTGGCTGCAAATATGACCTGAAGGTTTTTCAGGTTCGCCTACCATTAAAGTGAATGGGGCCCGCTGCGAACACCGATGTTCGTCCATCACTACTGGTCAACTGTATAATTACCATTGAATAATATGCTGGGTGGATGCAGAAGACCTTTTAGTCACCTGGTTTAATTTAACTAATTTAATGATGTCCTTTACATGTAGTGAGAGCACATGGCTGTGAAATGACAAATAGCAATGCTCTGCTAAACTCAGGTTAGTAGCAGCCAGGAATAGCAGGAAGACAGATTGAAGAGTGAGGTGAGAAGCTGCTCCTAGCAATAAAAACAGCAATATTTCTGTTTGTAGCTAGCTGGCAGTGGAGGTGGATTGGTACTAGTCATATGGGTACAAAACTTCAGGGCATAGATAGAGCCACAGCATCCAGACCTCACAGAGGACTTGAGTCCAAAGCTGAGGGGTAGAAAGAAGCTGCTTAGCCAGTGCATCCTAGAAGAAGTCAATGTCTGAATAATAGGCCCATGACCAAGACTAGTTAGCCTGCTGCATGAAAGCAACCCTGTCCTGAGACTGTGTGCAATAATGAATGTAATACCATAACTGATTGGGACTGTGCAGATAATGCAGTACTGCACCATGTGGAGAGACAGCCAGGTCATAACTGCAGAAGCAACCATCTGCATTGCTACCTCTGTAAGGATACTGGAGCCATAGTGATATTGCCAAGTGAGATGGATGCAACACAAACCAGAAGCAGAGTGAATTGTTGGCACTTAAAGGCTATGGACACCTCTGTGCACTAAAAATCAATAAATCTATATCTTACCATAATGCAGCACATAATAAACATAAAATTGCACTTGTTTGTTTAGTGGTATCAGCTTTGCTTCACATATACTCAAAAATGTTCTTCTATGAATTTTGCTGACTGCTGTCATCTAGCGTGAGGCTCTGTGGGCGTTCCTGTGGATTTCACATGCCCCAGCACAAGCTCTGCTGCCCCGCCCCCACATCCTGTTACACAGCACAGCCACGCCCCCACATCCTGTTACACAGCACAGCCACGCCCCCACATCCTGTTACACACCACAGCCCCGCCCCCATATCCTGTTACACACCACAGCTAGCAGCCACTTACATATACAGGTGAAACTCGAAAAATTAGAATATCATGCAAAGTTCATTTATTTTAGTAATGCAACTTAAAAGGTGAAACTAACATATGAGATAGACTCATTACATGCAAAGCGAGATATTTCAAGCCTTTATTTGTTATAATTTGGAGGATTATGGCTTATAGCTCATAAAACCCCAAAGTCACAATTTTGAGGTACCCTTTGCTCAGGGGATATGGATTAATTAGCTGACTAGAATATTGAACCTTTTCACAAAATTCTAATTTTAAGCTGCATTAATGCAATTTCTTTTCATTTGCATTACACAAATAAATAGACTTTTGCACGATATTCTAATTTTTCGAGTTTCACCTGTAGGCTGTTGGAACTTAGTAATAAGATTTAATTCCAATCCACAACATGGTGAGTCTTACAGTATGCTACAGCCTGTAATCAGCAGATCTATTTCTCACTTTCCATTCTGTAGAAAGTCCATTATTTGTAGACACAATAGATATTTCAGCTGGTAACGTTAGTGCAGAGATCTACAGTCAGAACCATGGCGTTATAAGCAGAATATAGATCTCATTACTGACGCTCTCACTACATGCACTCTCTTCTGAATACAGTACTGTATGCAGTCTACACAGTGAGCAGTCACTTTTCCCACACAGATTAGTACAGTGTGACGACACACAATGCTATGTACACATATAAGTACACAGTGGGGGAGATTTATCAATACTAGTGCAAAGGAAAACTGACTTAGTTGCCCATAGCGACCAATCAGATTCCTCCTTTCATTTTCCAATGATGCTGTGAGGAATCTGATTGGTTGCTATGGGCAACTAAGCCAGTTCTACTTTACACCAGTTTGATAAATGACATACAGTGGATATAAAAAGTCTACACACCCCTGTTAAAATGTCAGGTTTCTGTGCTGTAAAAAAATGAGACAAAGATAAATAATTTCAGAACTTTTTCCACCTTTAATGTGACCTATAAACTGTACCACTCAATTGAAAAACAAACTGAAATCTTTTATGTGGAGGGAAGAAAACCAAAAAAAACTAAAATGATGTGGTTGCATAAGTGTGCACACCCTCTTATAACTGGGGATGTAGCTATGTTCAGCAATCACATTCAAAATCATGTTAAATAGGAGTCAGCATACACTTGCCATCATTTAAAGTGCCTCTGATTAACCCCAAATAAAGTTCAGCTGCTCTAGTTGGTCTTTCCTGAAATTTTCTTAGTCGCATCCCACAGCAAAAGCCATGGTCCACAGAGAGCTTCCAAAGCATCAGAGGGATCTCATTGTTAAAAGGTATCAGTCAGGAGAAGGGTACAAAAGAATTTCCAAGGCATTAGATATACCATGGAACACAGTGAAGACAGTCATAATCAAGTGGAGAAAATATGGCTGTAACTCTCCAACGGGTGTGGACCTGCTGTGTCACTTACCGGTTTGGCTTTGGGCCAAACTTGGGAGCGGAATCTAAGTGTTCCCCTGGTCTTCACCCTTTATTCCGCTCCAAGATGCAGAAGCTGGTCTTAGCTGCAGGGGAGACACCAGGTCGCTACCGCAAGAATGGTCCCCGTTAAGCGGTAGCTGGCCGAGCAGGCCAGAACGCCCCAGTACAAGCACTGAGGAAGTCTCTGAACAAAGAATTAGCAACTGGTGACTCAGAAGATGCAGACAGGTGTAAAGGAGCACGGGGATGAAGTCCATACACTATATAGAAGGAAGAAGAGCCCGTAGATTCTCCGTAATGGCTGTTGTAAGAGAATTCCGCCCAAGGCAGGAGCCGAACCCAGTCATCATGATTAGCAGAGACAAAGTAACGTAGGTAGTTCTCCAAAAGTGAAATCGAACTTAACCTTGAGTAGCCCACAGAGCGCTCGCCAGCATTTGGAAGTGAATTGTACCCCGCGATCAGACACAATGTGCAGAGGTAGACCATGAAGGCGGAAGATGTGTTCTATAAACAGACAGGCCAATTAATTAGCAGAAGGCAATCCAGGCAGGGAATAAAATGTGCCATCTTGGAAAATCTGTCTACCACTACTCAGATTACGGAACAGCCAGCAGAGGACGGGAGATCTGTGATAAAGTCCATAGCGATGTTCTGCCAGGGGACTTCAGGAATGGGTAACTGTAGTAGCAAGCTCGTGGGTTTGGTTCGGGAAGCCTTGTTGTGGGCACAGGAAGTACAAGCAGACACAAACTCCCGGACATCTTTGGATAGGGTCGGCCACCAATAGTGATGGGACAGCAAATCAAGGGTCTTACGCACCCCAGAGTGACCAGCATACTTGGAGCACTGTCCCCAAGAAAGAATTTTCCTCCTCTTGGCCTGCGGAACGAAGATCTTCCCCAGAGGAATATCTCTCACACGGACTGGTGCCACAGAAACCAGACAAGACGGTTCTATGATATGTTGAGGTTCTTCAATCTGATCCGCTGGGTCGAAAGAACGGGAAAGTGCATCAGCCTTTACACTTTTATCAGCCGGTCGGAAATGCAGAAGAAAATTTAATCTGGCAAAGAAAAGTGCCCATCGAGCCTGACGTGGATTTAGACGCTGTGCAGACTGTAGATATGTCAGATTCTTGTGGTCAGTGTATATCACCACAGGATGCAGAGCCCCCTCCAGAAGGTATCTCCATTCTTCCAAGGCCATCTTGATAGCCAGCAGCTCTCTATCGCCAATATAATCGTTTTTTCCGCAGAAGAGAAGAGCTTGGAGAAGAAACCACAAGAGAGAAATCTCCCTTTGGAGTTCTTCTGTAGCAGGACGGCACCTGCTCTAATAGAGGAAGCATCCAAGGAAGAACTGTTTGCAGATATCCGGATGACGGAGAACTGGAGAAGCGGCATAGCAGTCTTTGAGATGCAGGAAAGCAGACTCAGCTTCAGGGGTCCACTTCTTTGCATTCAGCCCTTTCTTCGTCATAGCAGAAATAGGAGCAGTGAGGTAAGAGAAGTTTGGGATGAACTGTCTATAGAAGTTGGCAAACCCCAGGAACCTTTGAATGGCACGGAGACCTTGAGGACGAGGCGAGTTCAGGACGGCTGAGACCTTGTCGGGGTCCATTTGCAGACCAGAGCAGGAAACAATGTATCCCAGGAAGAAGGGTAAGGTGGACTGCTCAAAGACACATTTTTCGAGCTTAGCATACAGACCATTCTCCCTTAATCGCTGCAAAACCAGGCGCACTTGCTTCCGGTGAGTGGTCAAGTCGGGGGAATAGATGAGAATTTTATCGAGATACACCACTACACAGTTGTACAACAGGTCCCGGAAGATATCGTTCACAAATTCTTGAAAATCTGCAGGAGCGTTGCATAGGCCGAACGGCATGACCAGGTACTCATAGTGGCCATCACAGGTATTGAACACCGTCTTCCACTCGTCGCCTTCGCGGATTCGGATCAGGTTATATGCACCACGCAGATCCAACTTAGAAAATATCTGAGTGCCTCGGATACGGTTGAACAGTTCAGAAATCAGAGGCAGAGGGTACTTGTTCTTGACCGTGATCTTGTTCAGCCCATGATAATCTATGCACGGACGGAGTGACCCGTCTTTCTTGGCCACGAAAAAGAAACCGGCTCCCGCCGGAGAGATGGACTTTCGGATAAATCCTCTCTGGAGGTTTTCCTTAACATACTCGGCCATAGCCTGAGTTTTGGGCAGAGATAATGGGTAAACCCTTCCGCGAGGTGGAGAAGTCCCAGGTAGAAGATCGATCGGTCATAAGACCGATGAGGTGGTAAAGTCTCAGCCTTCTTCTTACAGAAAACGTCCTCATATTCCACATATTGCGGAGGCAGACCAGACAGTTTCATAGGGACTGGACGAGGAGACGTTGGGCGAACCACCGACAAACAGGAAGACTGGCACTGAGGAACCCGACTTGGAGTTTAACAGGAGAAGTAATGAACTGAATAGGTCTGGGCAGGGGTTGTCCATTTACAATAGTTGCCATCAGAGGCTTCGCCAGACGAGTGGTGGATAACTGGCACTGGGTCACCAGGGCTTGATTAACAACATTTCCGGCTGCGCCGGAATCCAGGAAGGCAGGTACAGATATACTGGTTTTTCCAGAGGACAAGACAACAGGAATTAGAAGTTTGGGAGAATTGTCTCTTTCACCTAGGGTCACTTCTCCCATAGGGCCTAGGCGCAGAAGTTCCGCCTTCTGGGCACAGGTACGAACAACGTGACCCTTTCCGCCACAGTAGAGGCACAAGTATTCTGCTCGTCGCCGCTGGCGCTCCTGGTCAGAGAGCTTCAGGCGTTCCACCTGCATAGGCTCTTCAGGCGGAACCGTAGCAGGAGTCTGAACAGTCCTCTGGAAGACAGGTGCGAGTCTAGATGTCCGTCTCACCCTTGCGGCTTGAGAGAAACGTTCTCGAAATCGCACATCAATACGTGTGGCCAATGTGACCAAAGCGTCCAGAGAGACGGAAGATCCCTTCCCGCAAGTTCGTCTTTAATACGGTCACTAAGACCCTCCCAGAATACGGCTTGTTCGGCTTCATCATTTCAGGACAGTTCTGCGGACAGGGTACGGAACTGAATTGCGTATTGTCCCACTGTCATTGCGCCTTGACGCAGACTAAGGAGCGCAGAGGCTGCAGACGAGGCACGACCTGGTTCCTCAAACACCGTACGGAAAACGGTTAGGAAGGTCTGGAGGTTTGCAGTCTCAGGTCCGCTTCGCTCTCATATAGGATTAGCCAAGGCTAGAGCTTCTCCAGAGAGCAGAGAGACTAAGAAAGTTACTTTCGCACAGTCAGACTGGAACTTGTCTCCATATAGCTCAAAGTGGATCAGGCACTGATTCAGGAACCCTCTGCAGGTGTTACGGCCTATGGTGTACGCTGTGACACTGTTGCCACACTTGCGGTAACGTGTTGCTGTGAGAGCATGCGGTGGCAGTGTCTCGGCCTTCTGGGTGATTGCCGTGACATGGTTGCCACGCATGCTGTTTGGTGTTTGGTTATGTGTTTGGTATGCTTGTGTGTGCACTTCCCCTTTAAGTTGTAGCCTCCCTCTGTCTGGTGCTGTAAGGGTTGACTCCCTGACTGGTTGTGGTTTCCTGGCTAGAGTCAGTTGAACTTCAGCTGTTATTGGTGCTGGAGCTCTGCTCCAGTCCAGGGTGTTCCATCTGTCCAGTGAGGGCCACCCTTGTGGTCATCTATGTTATCCCGGTGTCTCCTTCCCTTCCTGTCCTTATTTGTATGGAGTGGGTTATGTTCAGGGTGTTTGTATGTCTAGTTTGGTGTTAAATGTCTGGTGGTGTTTGGTGTCCAGCATGTTTACTAGACATTCCCCTGACTCATGTTATTGCAGCTATGGGTGTCCTGGGTTCCTGTGTGGTTTGTGGTGTCTGTTGTGTCCTTTAATGTTGGTGTGGACAGCAGCACTTGTTCACGGGTTCCAGTCAGTGTGTCTGTGGCTGGTAAGTGTGTTATTGGTTTCGCTTACCTGCCATCTCCCTTATGCTGAATGTGTTCCCCTCTCCTTGCAGCCTGGCCTCAGATAGAGACTCCTGTTCCTCCATTGGTCCTTGGTGAGGGATTACCAGGGCGACTTAGGGTCTCTAGGAATCCTGAGTATGGGTCGTCCTACCTTCGGGGTCTGCTCATACAGTGAGGAGTCAGGGAGAGGATTAGGGACGCTTTAGGAGGTGACCTGCTCCCTTATTACTTTTTTTGGCCAGGCTGATCCGCTTTTACCCTTGGACACCGCACAATGGGGGGTTTCCCTCACTCCCCACCGTGACAGCAGGCATTCGGATCACCACTGTAGCGTGGAGGCAAAGGCAGCTGTACAGCAGTTATGCCATGGTGTGAATGCGATGCAACAGGATTTGCAGAAGTTGCTGGGACTTGTGGTACAGCAGGAGCAGGTGTAGATAGCGCGTCCAAACGGGCAGATATCGTGTTCAGACACTGCAGCAGGAAATCTTGGCGTTCACTCTGGCGTTGTAGCTCTTGGTATAAATTTTGCACCACAGGCTTGGGCTTGCCAGCGGGGTCCATGGCCTGAGCAAACTGTAACGCTCCAACTGGTGTGGACCCGCTGGGCCACTTACTTGGGATCGGAATCTTAGTGTCCCCCTGGTCTTCACCCTTTAAGATGCGGAAGCTGGTCTTAGCTGCAGGGGAGACACCAGGTCGCTACCGCAAGAGTGGTCCCGGTTAAGTGGCAGCTGGCCGAGCAGGCCAGAATGCTCCAGTGCAAGCACTGGGGATACAGGCAGGTGGAGCGAGCTGTCGCTGGATGGAAGAAGCGCAGCAGCAGAGTCAGATGAAGCAGAGCTGAGTTAGTGATTAAGCAGAGCTGGAGCTGTTAGAACAGCAGAGCTGAATAGCTCAGGTGCAGCAGGTGTAACAAGCTGAACAGCAGACAGAGGCGTGGTCGACAATCCGAATCATACACTTCAGGGCAGCGAGGTCCAGGAGGATCAGGCAGAGACGAGGTCAGGATACAGGCTAAGGTCGGAAGCAGGATAACAACACAGGAACTACGAGCTGGAACCTTCGCTGTAGAAAACTACAATATTGCTCAGGCATCACAGGAAGGGGGGAAGCACCCTTATAAAGGTGGTGCCTGGCCGGGATTGGAGAGAAGACGGAATCAGGGGCGTGCACGAACCCTTAAATAAACAGGACGCGTGCGGCTCCTACAAGGTGCAACTGAAACTGTCGCCGCCTGTGACAGTGCAGGAAAGTGGGTCCGGAGCCTGCAGCGGAGAGGAGGAGCCTTGTGTGCAGTTCGACTGAGGAACATAACAGGATGTGCTGCACGCTGGCGGCTTCCAACTGCCATTGTTACAATGGCACAACAGTGACATTACCAAGAACTGGACATCCCTCCAAAATTGATGAAAAGACGAGAAGAAAACTGGTCTGGGAGGCTACCAAGAGGCCTACAGCAACATTAAAGGGGCTGCAGGAATATCTGTCAAGTACTGGCTGTGTGGTACATGTGACAACAATCTCCCGTATTCTTAATATGTCTGGGCTATGGGGTAGAGTGGCAAGACGAAAGCCTTTTCTTACGAAGAAAAACATCCAAGCCAGGCTACATTTTGCAAAAACACATCTGAAGTCTCCCAAAAGCATGTGGGAAAAGGTGTTATGCTCTGATGAAACCAAGGTTGAACTTTTTGGCCATAATTCCAAAAGATATGTTTGGCCCAAAAATAACACTGCACATCACCAAAATAACACCATACCCACAATGAAGCATGGTGGTGGCAGCATCATGCCAAGGGGCTGTTTTTCTTCAGCTGGAACTGGGGCCTTAGTTAAGCTAGAGGGAACTATGAACAGTTCCAAATACCAGTCAATATTGACACAAAACCTTTAGGCTTCTGCTAGAAAGCTGAACATGAAGAGGAACTTCATCTTTCAACATGACAACGACCCAAAGCATACATCCAAATCAACAAAGGAATGGCTTCACCAGAAGAAGATTAAAGTTTTGGAATGGCCCAGCCAGAGCCCAGACCTGAATCCGATTGAAAATCTGTGGGGTGATTTGAAGAGGGCTGTGCACAGGAGATGCCCTCGCAATCTGACAGATTTGGAGTGTTTTTGCAAAGAAGAGTGGGCAAATCTTGCCAAGTCAAAATGTTCCATGCTGATAGACTCATACCCAAAAAGACTGAGTGCTGTAATAAAATCAAAAGGTGCTTCAACAAAGTATTAGTTTAAGGGTGTGTGCACACCTTTGCAACCATATTTTATTTTTATATTTTTTTCTTCCCTCTACCTAAAAGATTTCAGTTTGTTTTTCAATTGAAAATGGCCACACTCTCAAACACTTTATTCACTCCTATGGTCGCACTGTTTATAGCTCATTCAAATAGTCTCTTTTTAACCCCTTAGGGACGCATGACGTACCGGTACGGCATGTTTCCCGAGTCCTTAAGGACCCATGACGTACCGGTACGTCATGTGTTGTTCCGATCACTGCCTCCCGGCGGAACATGGTGCATGCTCAAATCATTGAGCAGGCACCATGGCTAAATGCGAGGGGGGGTCCCGTGACCCCCCCCCCCGTGTCGGCGATCGCCACAAACCGCAGGTCAATTCAGACCTGCGGTTTGCGGCTTTTTATTGTACAGGCGGCAGTAGTCGGCGGTGCCATCGGGTCCCCATGGGGCTGTGGGGGGGACCCGATGGCATAGATGGCAGCGCGATGCCTAAGGAAGGCATCGCGCTGCCTTCTGGTGAAGAGCCTGTGAGATCCAGCCCCCTGGATCTCACAGGCCGGAAGCTGTATGAGTAAGGCTACATGCACACGACCGTGCTGTTTTTTGCGGTCCGCAAACCGCAAAAAAAAACGTTTTGCGGACAAGAAAAGGACACGTTATATTTTTTTTGAGGGGCCGCGGAACGGAGCAACGGATGCGGACAGCACACGGAGTGCTGTCCGCATCTTTTGTGGCCCCATTGAAGTGAATGGGTCCGCGCCCGAGCCGCACAATGTGCGGCTCGGACGCGGACCAAAACAACGGCCGTGTGCATGAGGCCTAATACACACAGTATTACTCATACAGCCAATGCATTCCAATACAGAAGTATTGGAATGCATTGTAAAGGATTAGATCCCCCAAAGTGGGACAAAAAATAAAGTGAAAAAAAAAGTTCTCCCCCCAAAAAATTAAAAGTTTTTAAGTAAAAATAAACAAAAACGTAATTTTCACCAAATAAAGTTTAAAAAAATTGGCAAAAAATAGGGGGGGGGGGGAGTATACATATTAGGTATCGCCGCGTCCGTATCGACCGGCTCTATAAACATATCACATGACCTAACCCCTCAGATGAACACCGTAAAAAAAAAAAAAAAACTGTGCTAAATAAACCATTTTTTTTGTCACCTTACATCCCAAAAAGTACAACAGCAAGCGATCAAAAAGGCGTTTACCCACCAAAATAGTACCAATCTAACCGTCACCTCATCCCGCAAAAAATGAGCCCCTACCTGAGACAATCGCCCAAAAAAATAAATAAATATGGCTCAGAATATGGAGACACTAAAACATCATTTTTTATTCTAAAAAAGCTGTTATTGTGTAAAACTTACATAAATAAAAAAAAAGTATATATATTATGTATCGCCGCGTCCGTATCGACTGGCTCTATAAATTATCACATGACCTAACCCCTCAGATGAACACCGTAAAAAATTAAAATTAAAACTGTGCTAAATAAACCATTTTTTGTCACCTTACATCACAAAAAGCTTAATAGCAAGCGATCAAAAAGTCACACGTACCCCAAAATAGTGCCAATAAAACCGTCATCTCATCCCGCAAAAACCATACCCTACCCAAGGTAATCGCCCAAAAACTGAAAAAATTATGGCTCTCAGACTATGGAAACACTAAAACATTATTTTTTTTGCTTCAAAAATGAAATCATTGTGTAAAACTTACATAAATAAAAAAAAGTATACAAAATTACGCATAGTGACCTACTGGAAAAGTACGAGAATACCGTCCCTTTCTGAAATAATAGAATCAGTGGCCACTACTTCGGTGTATGAAAAAATGATGGCATATAAGGATGCTAGGATACATAATTATGAGATAGACTGGGCCAAATGGGAGACTATACAGGCTCGCTCCGAAAGTCCATCCTGATCTCTGACCCATTCCATACTATACGGGGCACTCATGCAGGTCAAATCATCCTCATGTAGGTCAAACCATCCTTATTTAGGCTTTTTCATAATGACTGGTGCAATGCAATGTGATTATATTTGTATGCTATGTTGTGACTTACGGATATCCTCACTCTACTCAGGTACCCTAATCCCCTCTCTTCCCTCCCCCCCCCTCTTTTCGTCCCCTACCCTCCTTTATACCTTGTTCATGTATCATTTGATTTATGATGTAAAACAGAAATGTGATGACGAAGTATATGCTTCTGTAATGCTTTTTCCTGAATAATAAAAAGTAAAAAGTAAAAAAAAGTATACATATTAGGTATCGCCGCATCCGTGACAACCTGGTCTATAAAAATATCACATGATCTAACCTGTCAGATGAATGTTGTAAATAAAAAATAAAAACAGTGCCAAAACAGCTATTTCTTGTTATCTTGCCTCACAAAAAGTGCAATATAGAGCAACCAAAAATCATATGTACCCTAAACTAGTACCAACAATACTGCCACCCTATCCCGTAGTTTCTAAAATGGGGCCTTTGGAGTTTCTACTCTAGGGGTGCATCGGGGGGGCTTCAAATGGGGACATGGTGTCAAAAAAAAACAGTCCAGCAAAATCTGCCTTCCAAAAACCGTATGGCATTCCTTTCCTTCTGCGCCCTGCCGTGTGCCTGTACAGTAGTTTACGACCACATATGGGGTGTTTCTGTAAACTACAAAATCAGGGCCATAAATATTGAGTTTGGTTTGGCTGTTAACCCTTGCTTTGTAACTGGAAAAAAATTATTAAAATAGAAAATCTGCCCAAAAAGTGAAATTTTGAAATTGTATCTCTATTTTCCATTAATTCTTGTGGAACACCTAAAGGGTTAACAAAGTTTGTAAAATCAGTTTTGAATACCTTGAGGGGTGTAGTTTATAGAATGGGGTCATTTTTGAGTGGTTTCTATTATGTAAGCCTCGCAAAGTGACTTTAGACCTAAACTGGTCCCTAAAAATTGGGTTTTTAAAAATTTCAGAAAAAGTTCAAGATTTGCTTCTAAACTTCTAAGCCTTGTACCATCCCCAAAAAATAAAATATCATTCCCAAAATGATCCAAACATGAAGTAGACATATGGGGAATGTAAAGTAATAACTATTTTTGGAGGTATTACTATGTATTATAGAAGTAGAGAAATTGAAACTTGGAAATTTGCAAATTTTTCTAAATTTTGGGTAAATTTGGTATTTTTTTATGCAAAAAAAATTACTTTTTTGACCCAATTTTAGCAGTCTCATTAAGTACAATGTGTGACGAAAAAACAATCTCAGAACGGCCTGGGTAAGTAAAAGCGTTTTAAAGTTATCAGCACTTAAAGTGACACTGGTCAGATTTGCAAAAAATGGCCAAGTCCTTAAGGTGAAAAAGGGCTGAGTCCTTAAGGGGTTAAGCTATGAGCTAAAACGTTGCGACTAGTGTTGAGAGAACTTGTGTTTCAAGTTCGGCGTACAAGGTTCAGGTTATCTAAGAATTCTGTTATGAATTCCGCTACCACGGACCATAAGGGTCTATACACACGTCCGCAACTGTTTTGCGGTCCGCAAATTGCGGACCGCACATGGCCGGCACTATGATAGAAATGCCTATTCTCGTCCATGGCTGCGGACAAGAATAGGACATGCTCTATTTTTTTTGCTGGGCCATGGAATGGAAGTGCGGATGAGGACAGCACATGGTGGTCCTGTCCGCATCTTTTATAGCCCCATTGAAAATGAATGGGTCCGCACCCCTTTTGCAAAATTGTGGAACGGACCCATTATGCGGACGTGTGAATGGACCCTTAGTTATGGCCCATGGTAGCAAAATCTATAACGGAATTCTTACATAACCCGAACCTGAACCTTGTACGCCAAACTTGAAACACAAGTTCGCTCATCGCTAGTTGTGACCACAGGGTTAAATAAAGTGTTTTTCTTTTCACTAATTTTTTGTTAGAGTGCTGCCATTTTTTTAAATTCTTATATTGTCCTAGATTTGTTGCTGGATCCATTGGCCTGCACCTCCATATTTATATTTGGCCTGATGTGCTGCCATTGTTATATATTAGGGTTATTCCCGCAGTATATAAATCGTTTGCTAGAGGTAGTTGTGCATTGTGTGTGTGTATATACACTCACCTAAAGAATTATTAGGAACACCATACTAATACGGTGTTGGACCCCCTTTTGCCTTCAGAACTGCCTTAATTCTACGTGGCATTGATTCCACAAGGTGCTGATAGCATTCTTTAGAAATGTTGGCCCATATTGATAGGATAGCATCTTGCAGTTGATGGAGATTTGAGGGATGCACATCCAGGGCACGAAGCTCCCGTTCCACCACATCCCAAAGATGCTCTATTGGGTTGAGATCTGGTGACTGTGGGGGCCATTTTAGTACAGTGAACTCATTGTCATGTTCAAGAAACCAATTTGAAATGATTCGAGCTTTGTGACATGGTGCATTATCCTGCTGGAAGTAGCCATCAGAGGATGGATACATGTTCTCATTCTGTTTACGCCAAATTCAGACTCTACCATTTGAATGTCTCAACAGAAATCGAGACTCATCAGACCAGGCAACATTTTTCCAGTCTTCAACAGTCCAATTTTGGTGAGCTCGTGCAAATTGTAGCCTCTTTTTCCTATTTGTAGTGGAGATGAGTGGTACCCGGTGGGGTCTTCTGCTGTTGTAGCCCATCCGCCTGAAGGTTGTGCGTGTTGTGGCTTCACAAATTCTTTGCTGCATACCTTGGTTGTAACGAGTGGTTATTTCAGTCAACGTTGCTCTTCTATCAGCTTGAATCAGTTGGCCCATTCTCCTCTGACCTCTAGCATCCACAAGGCATTTTCGCCCACAGGACTGCCGCATACTGGATGTTTTTCCCTTATCACACCATTCTTTGTAAACCCTAGAAATGGTTGTCCGTGAAAATCCCAGTAACTGAGCAGATTGTGAATTACTCAGACCGGCCCGTCTGGCACCAACAACCATGCCGCGCTCAAAATTGCTTTAATCATTTTTCTTTCCCATTCTGACATTCAGTTTGGAGTTCAGGAGATTGTCTTGACCAGGACCACCCCCCTAAATGCATTGAAGCAACTGCCATGTGATTGGTTGACTATATAATTGCATTAATGAGAAATAGAACAGGTGTTCCTAATAATTCTTTAGGTGAGTGTATATATAACCCTTGAAAAAATGGCTGTTCTGGCACAGTTTTTATTTTTAGTTTTTTACAATGTTCACCTGACAGAGTAGATAATGTGATATTTTTATAGAGCAGGTCGTAACGACGCGGCGATACCTAATATGTCTATTTTTATTTTATTTTTGATTTACACAAATAAAAATTTTTGGGAAAAAAAGCATGTTTTTGTGTTTCCATTTTCTAAAAGCCATATTTTTTTTTTTTTGGGACGATTCTCTTAGGTAGGAGTCTAATTTCTTGCGAGATGAGATGATGGTTTGATTGGTACCATTTTGGGGCACATATGAATTTTTGATCGCTTAGTATGTGTAATTTTTGTGTTTGAAAGTGATAAATAATGGATTTTTTGGCACAGTTTTTATTTTTTACAGCGTTCACCAGACAAATTGGATCACATTCTATTTTTATAGAGCAGGTTGTTATGGACACAGCGATGCCTAATATGTGCATTGTTTAAATTTTATTTTAGACATTAAAAGCATTTTTTGAAAAAAAAAACATGTTTTTGTGTTTCCATTTTCTGGAAGCCATTTTTTTTTGCGGGGGGGGGGGCAATTGTTTTATGTAGGGACTCATTTATTGCAGGATGAGGTGATGATTTGATTGGTACCATTTTGGGGCACATATGACTTTTTGATCGCTTGTCATTACACTTTTTGTTTTGTAAGGTGATTTAAAAAAAATTGGGTTTTTATTTTTATTTTTTACTGAGTTCACCAGATGGGTTAGTTCATGTGATATTTTTAAAGAGCAGGTTGTTACGGATGCAGCGATACCAAATATGTCTAGTGTAAACATTTTTTTTATTTTTTTTATAAAGGTGTCCATATCTTTTAAATCACTCCCACAAACATTTTTATTATTTCACCTGTTAGAAAGGTACATGATGTAAACTGTAGTGAAGGTAATGTTCTTACCAGTGACTATATTAGTGAGTTATAACCTCCCTTCTGATCCTCAGCTGTGTCACGTGACCAACACTCTGATCTCCAGCCAACACATGACAGGAAGTCAGTTCTTTATTTATTCCTATGAGACTGACATTAAGGCTCCAATAGGAATACAGAGAGAAACTGGCTTCCTATCCACACATAACATGCTGTGCTGTTTAGAAAGGGAGGGGGATAACTCACAAAAACAGGCACTGATAAGAAGATTGCCTTCACTACAGTTTACATCATGTACCTTTATAACAAGTCAGAGAATAAAACATTTTTGTGAGTGCTTCTTTAAAGAGACAGTGTGCCTAATTAACCTGTTGCCTCTAACTAAGCCTGTGCCCTCATTCAGAGGCCGTAATCATTAGGCCTCTTGGTCGTCAATATTCTGTTGTAACCATTACACTTGTAGCCCCAAAAGAGAGCAGTAAAAAACACTTTATAAAAAAAAAAATAACACAAAATGACATATAAATGTGCCATTTGTGAGCAGGTGAGTTATGGAAGTGGGATCATAAGCTGAGCCTGCTTCATAGCTTAAAGCTATATATGAATGTGGAATTGCCAAAATTGTACTTATCCACAGAATAAAATCATCATGCAATTTTCAGAGCACAGCGAATGCTGTAAAGGCAAAATTGAAAAGGCCATGGTAGAATTGTGTTTTTGTTTGTTTTTTCAATTTCCCCCCACAAATAATTTTTTCCAGCTCCTCCATATGAGATATGGTAAAATAAGAGGTGCCAATAAAAATACAACTTGTGTATGTGAAAGGAAAATTTTAAAAGTTACGGCTCTTGGAAGGTGGGAAGGACAATATGAAATCACAAAAACGATAATTGCTTTGGTCCTTAACCTCTTCAGGACACATGACGTACCGGTACGGCATGTTATCCTGGTACTTAAGGACACATGACGTACCGGTACGTCATGTGTATTTCCGATCACCGCCCGCCAAATCATTGAGCAGGCACCTTGGCTAAATGCACGGGGGGGTCCCGTGACCCCCCCCCCCCGTTTCGGTGATCGCCGAAAAGGGCACGTCAATTCAGACCTGTGGTTTGCGGCTTTTACCTGCGGTTTGCGGCGGCGATCGGCGGTGCCATCGGGTCCCCATGAGGCTGTAGGGGAAACCCGATGGCATGGAAGGCAGCGCGATGCCTAAGGAAGGCATCGCGCTTCCTTCCGGTGACGAGCCTGTGAGATCCAGCCCCCTGGATCTCACAGGCTGGAAGCTGTATGAGTAATACACACAGTATTACTCATACAGCCAATGCATTCCAATACAGAAGTATTGGAATGCATTGTAAAGGGATTAGACCCCCAAAAGTTCAAGTCCCAAAGTGGGACAAAAAAGAAAGTGAAAAAAAGTTGAAAAAATAAATTTTTCCCCCCACAAAAGTAAAAGTTTCAAGTAAAAATAAACAAAAACGTAATTTTCCCCAAATAAAGTAAAAAAAAATTGGCACAAAATAGGGGGGGGGAAGTATACATATTAGGTATCGCCGCATGCATATCAACCGGCTCTATAAAAATATCACATGACCTAACCCCTCAGATGAACACCGGAAAAAATAAAAACTGTGCTAAATAAACCATTTTTTGTTAGCTTACATCACCAAAAGTGCAATAGCAAGTGATCAAAAAGTCATATGCACCCCAAAATAGTGCCAATCAAACCGTCATCTCATCCCACAAAAAATTAGACCCTACCTAAGATAATCGCCCAAAAACTGAAAAAACTATGGCTCTCAGACTATGGAGACACTAAAACATGATTTTTTTTTTGTTTCAAAAATTATATTATTGTGTAAAACTTACATAAATAAAAAAAAAGTATACATATTAGGTATCGCCGCGTCCGTATCGACCGGCTCTATAAAAATATCACATGACCTAACCCCTCAGATGAACACCGTAAAAAAAAAAAATTGTGCTAAATAAACCATTTTTTGTTAGCTTACATCACAAAAAGTGTAATAGCAAGCGATCAAAAAGTCAAATGCACCCCAAAATAGTGCCAATCAAACCGTCATCTCATCCCACAAAAAATTAGACCCTACCTAAGATAATCGCCCGAAAAATCTGAAAAAACTATGGCTCTCAGACTATGGAGACACTAAAACATGATTTTTTTTTTGCTTCAAAAATTCTATTATTGTGTAAAACTTACATAAATTAAAAAAAAGTATCGTCCGCCTCTATAAAAATAGTCCGTATCGACCGCCTCTATAAAAATATCACATGACCTAACCTCTCAGATGAACACCGTAAAAAAATTTAAATAAAAACTGTGCTAAATAAACCATTTTTTGTCACCTTACATCACAAAAAGTGCAATAGCAAGCGATCAAAAAATCACACACACCCCAAAATAGTGCCAATAAAACCGTCATCTCATCCCGCAGTAATCATACCCTACCCGAGGTAATCGCCCAAAAACTGAAAAGATTATGGCTCTCAGACTATGGAAACACTAAAACATGATTTTTTTTGCTTCAAAAATGAAATCATTGTGTAAAACTTACATAAATAAAAGCGTTTTAAAGTGATCACCACTTAAAGTGACACTGGTCAGATTTGCAAAAAATGGCCTGGTCCTTAAGGTGAAATAAGGCTGTGTCCTAAAGGGGTTAAATGTCATAGAAATACAGGTGAAACTCGAAAAATTAGAATATCGTGCAAAGTTCATTTATTTCAGTAAAGCAACTTAAAAGGTGAAACTAACATATGAGATAGACTCATTACATGCAAAGCGAGATATTTCAAGCCTTTATTTGTTATAATTTGGATGATTATGGCTTACAGCTTATGAAACCCCAAAGTCACAGTCTCAGGTCCCCTTTGCTCAGGGGGTATGGATTAATTAGCTGACTAGAGTGCGACACTTTGATCCTAGAATATTGAACCTTTTCACAAAATTCTAATTTTAAGCTGCATTAATGCAATTCCTTTTAATTTGCATTACTAAAATAAATGGACTTTTGCACGATATTCTAATTTTTCGAGTTTCACCTGTATATCAAAAGTTGTGATTGTGTCACGAGGGTATCACGACCTATCGCTGACCCTGTTGGGCCTGGGGTCAGAAGGTCGCAGCCGGTGGCTACTCGCTCGGTTTCTCAAGATATCGCTCCATGACCTAATAGTGACCTCCATGACCGCATGCTGCGGTATTTTCTCCGGCCAAATACTGTAAAAGGGACGGAACGGAAGATATCCTGATGCATACTGAACGGATTGCTTTCCATTCAGAATGCATTAGGATAAAACTGATGCGTTTTTTCCGGTATTGAGCCCTTAGGACGGAACTCAATACCGGAAAACTTTAACGTTAGTGTGAAAGTACGCTTACAAGTAAAGTTCCTGTTTGGTTCTACTGCTGCCTCTCTCATCATTCTACTCTATCTCCTAATTGCACCTTACAGTGCTGGCGTCACGAAAAACACAGGGGCCCAGCCACCAAAGCACCCTAAGCATATCCACTACCATCAAGGGCACCTCGACTTCCATCTGGCTGGTGTTCCCTGCAACAGAGAATGCCCCGGAGGATTTAGTGCTGTCTTCCCCTCCAGTGCAAGGCCGGCCCAGGGAGCTACAAAACTGTGAGTAATAGAACTACTACAACCATTTGGCACACCACCATTATACTCACATATCGTCCCTACGGTCCGGTTCGTTGCATAGACCTTCCTTCCAGATCTTCTATTCTGACCTCAGGTGGACAACTGTTGCTGTGGAGCCGTTGGATCTGGTACTGTTGGATCTCCGGTTCACTCCTGTTGTTGTCTCCCTTTGGGGATTGTTTGTGTTGCTTGTCCTTTCCCGGTTATTACCCTAGGTGTCAGTGGTGAGGACTAGTTCTCCCACCGCCCTATTCACTACCTAGGGATTATTTCAGGGTAAGCCAGGGATGAGGCATATGATCAGCGTACGGGTTAGCTGCCCGTCTAGGGACATTAGGGCAGCCAGGTGCCAGTGCTAGGTGAGTTAGGGGTCACCACTCCTCCCTCTCCCTAGTGGAAGGGTACTCTCCTTCCCTCCCCTCTGTTACCTGCCATATCAGATGTGATAGATTGTGGGGATCTGTGCTACGAGACTTCCACCAGTGCTCTCTCCTTGCCAGGCCAGTGTCGATTCCATCATCTGCAGTGAGGAGAGAGAGCGATATGCACTTCTCTCTCCTCATTCTAGCGATCCGTGGAAGTCTCAACACTCAGACCCCCACAATCAAAACTTTTAATATGTCTCTATGACAGATGAAAAGTTTTACCAATACTCAGTGATCCTTTAAGGGGTAAAGTTACAAATATGTCTGCCTGACTCATGCCACCATCCTAGATTGGAGAGCCATGCATACCACTCGGTGACAAAAAAGATTCTGCCTGTAAAATCTGACCCTTTACATGCTTGGTGGCGGTTTTAGCTCTTTTAAGAAGATTACAGCACCCAGCCATCAACATTATAGGATGTGAGCAAACGCACAGTCACACGGTCAGTACGGTGTATGACAACAATCAGCCATAACACTGAAACCACTGACGGATTATCTCATGGCAGTGGCACCTGCACTTGAAGTGTGAACAGACTCTAACCTGTATGAAATGTATCTAGGCCAGGGATTGACAACCTTCTTCACTCCAGATATTCTGAAACTACAATTCTTAGGCCCCTTTCGCACGGGCGAGTATTCCGCGCAGATGCGATGCGTGAGGTGAACACATTGCACCCGCACTGAATCCGGACCCATTCATTTCTATGGGGCTGTGCACACGAGCGGTGATTTTCACGCATCACTTGTGCGTTGCGTGTAAATCGCAGCACGCTCCTCTTTGTGCATTTTTCACGTAACGCAAGCCCCATAGAAGTAAATGGGGTTGCGTGAAAATCGCAAGCATCCGCAAGCAAGTGCGGATGTGGTGCGATTTTCACGCACGGTTGCTATGAGACGATCGGGATGGAGACCCGATCATTATTATTTTCCCTTATAACATGGTCATAAGGGAAAATAATAGCATTCTGAATACAGAATGCATAGTAAAATAGGGCTGGAGGGGTTAATAAAAAATGAAAAATAATTAAACTCACCTTAATCCACTTGATCGCGCAGCCCGGCTTCTCTTCTGTCTCCTTCTTTGCTGTGTGCAGGAAAAGGACCTGTGGTGACGTCACTCCGGTCATCACATGATCCATCACATGATCTTTTACCATGGTGATGGATCATGTGATGGACCATGTGATGACCGGAGTGACGTCACCACAGGTCCTTTTCCTGCAATCAGCAAAGAAGGAGACAGAAGAGAAGCCGGGCTGCGCGATCAAGTGGACTAAGGTGAGTTTGATTATTTTTTATTTATTTTTTAACCCCTCCAGCCCTATTTTACTATGCATTCTGTATTCAGAATGCTATTATTTTCCCTTATAACCATGTTATAAGGGAAAATAATACAATCTACAGAACACCGATCCCAAGCCCGAACTTCTGTGAAGAAGTTCGGATTTGGGTACCAAACATGTGCGATTTTTCTCACGCGAGTGCAAAACGCATTACAATGTTTTGCATTTGCGCGGAAAAATCGCGCATGTTCCCGCAACGCACCCGCACCGCCCCGTGTGAAAGAGGCCTTAGAATGCTCCATTTAGGCTACTTTCACGCTTGCGTTGCTATTTTCCGGTACTGAGATCCGGCAGAGGATCTCAATACCTGAAAATAAAGTTTCCGTTTAGTCCTCATGCATCCTGAATAGAAAGAGATACGTTCAGGATGCATCAGGACGTCTTCCATTCTGTCAGCATTCCGTTTTGTGACTGGACACAAAACTGCTGCAAGCTGTGGTTTTGTGTCCGGTCAGAAAAACGGAAAAAAACTGATCCGACACTGCAAACAATGTAAGTCAATGGTGACGTCACCTAATGGCTTTCAATATATATAGTGACGGATCCGTTTTGATATCACACAACCGCATCCTAACGGAACAGATGCATCCTGATGTGCAAAATCAAAACGGATCCATTTAATTCCGGTATTGAGATCCTCTGCCGCATCTTAATACCGGAATTAACAATGCAATTTTGAAAGTAGCCTTACTTCTACGAGAGTTAGAACAGGCAAGTAGATGTGCATGCTGGGCGTTGTAGTTTTACAGGTTGCTGACTCCTGACAATGACACCTGTATACCTCACTCAGGCTTTGCATTACCATCCAGTCGTCAGCAGGGGTCAATGTAATAGCATATGGTGGGAAAGGGCTCAAGTTAATCAAGTTCTAATCTCTCTGCAGTGTTGATCGGGAGGAAGGCAAAGCAACCCCCATGATACACATGCTAAATGCCTCAGATTTGAGAGGGAGAATTCTTCCTGGCTCTTTATATATATCTGAATAGATCCCTGGATGACGGACCCTTCTCCAGCAAACTAGTACATGTAATTTATAATATTATGTCCTATTAAAAGCCATCCAGACCCCCTTTATAGTAATTCAATGACTCAACCAACTACCACAAGTAAATGTCTTACAGTAAAGAATCTTGATCTATGGTCACGGTAATAACTTATTTGACTTAGGCCTCCTGCTCACGTAGGTGTCCCGTTGCTGTATTGCGGACCGCATTTGCGGATCTGCAATACACGGGCACTGTTCCGTGTGTACTCTGCATCACGGATGCGGACTTATTCACTTCAATGGGTCCGCAAATCCGGAGATGCGGAATGGTGTGGAACGGAAGCACAGAACGGAGTGCTTCCGTAGGGTTTCGTCCCGTACTTCCGTTACGCAAAAAGATAGAACATGTCCTATCTTTTTGCGGAACAGGCAGATCGTGGACCCATTAAATTAAATGGGTCCACGATCAGCTGCGGCTGCCCCACAGTCGGTGTTCGCGAATTGCGGTGTGCAGGAGGCCTTAGAAGTAGTGGATGTCTGCTTGGTTACAGGGCTAGGTATGAAAAGACCATTACATATGTCATATATCTTCTATATGAAAGAATCTTCATATAAAAGAGAGGATAAAAAAAAAATATAAAAATTATATTATCCTTCAGGCGGACATAAAAAACGCCTCTAAGTTCTTTTTATCAAGTATCTTAATTTGATTTGTGCAAGCAGTGAAAAAAAGGGACAATTGTATATGCAAAAATATATAATCGTTTATTATAAAAACAAAGAATATAGAAACAATACAATTGCAAAACAAATGATGAAGTTACAAAGTAACACCCAAAATGTACCACACGGTGGTGTTAACACACCCCATCTGATCAGCACAGTATGATTTAATGATTTATGACAACCAGTGTCATACTTTTAACAAACGGACTCATATACCAAGAGAAACTTAGGATCTTCTGTTTATCAAACAGGCTATAACAATAAAACACGGATATACAGGAAATTAACTGTTATCCCTTGACTCTGTTTTCCTATGACCAATCAAAAATATATGATATTAATATGATAAAATATTCAGCTCGGCAATCAGACTAAGGAAAATAACTTTCCAAGGGTTTAGTCCTCTTTTCAAATAATGTCAGATCTTCCATTAACAATATGCATCTTTGCTAAGAGAATAATCAGCATTATGGAGGCACCTAACACTATATTCCCACAGTATGGGAACTCTTGGCTATATACCGAGAGAAATATCTTATTAATATTATGAGTATGACTGTCTTCTCCTATCTTTTTGAAATATAGGTTGACTTGATGAAAATTTTATATAGCGGCTTTGATGCTTGGCATCGGAACTTGTACATTTCACTTATCTACATCCATAAATAACTATTGTTTTGAAATAACATCTACTCTTTTCAGAAATCCAATTAACATAAACTTACTTCAATGTTTCTGTACTTTCTACAATACCTTCTAAATGGTAAATACATGGTATAACATATATATAAATCGATACATTGCTACATATAGATAACACATTATATGAATTATTGATTAATATATGTTGTAAACTAAATATACCATACAGAGATATATATAATATAATTATGAATATATAAATTGAACCTCATACAGCAGGTGTGCCTCAAGGATATGAGTCCTTATCAAGTAACCTTGTTCCCTCCAGACAGACATGTCTTAGGAAGTTGGCTTACTCCTTACAGATGGTCCCATATCTTTAGTAATAACTTTTAAATACAATGTCCGTTTATGTTCACAATTATTTTTTTTATATAAACTGAACTTGCCATGAACTCATCTTGGCTTCCTCAGCCACATAATATAACTTTGGTTCAAGTTGATCTTATTCTTAAAGGCAATGAGATGAGCATTCATTTTGATTATAATGTCATTAGATAATATTGTATACGTATGAAAATACACAACACATAGATCTCTGTACTCTCCATTACTTTGTACACAGTAATGATAGTGATATAGTGATAAAAGTGGTTGGCTTATCTCATACATTGATGGCATATCACTAGGATATGCCAGCAATGTCAGGTGCATGTCTCACATCTGGGACCAACTCCTATCACTGGAAAGCAGCCGGGCATGTGCAGGCACCTTCCATTCATGGGAGTTCTGAAAATAGCCGGGCACCCCATAGTACCAATGGGTGCTGTCCACTTAGGCTGTCTAGTCCTGCACCACATGTATCACAGGTAGGGATGGGCGGTGGAAGTACGGGTTCGCCGACCCCGAACCCGGACCCCATTAAAGTCAATGGGGACCCGAACTTCACTTTATTATTTTCCGTTATAACATGGTTATAACGGAAAATAATAGCATTCTTAAGACAGAATGCTGAATAAAATGGCCATTGAGGGGTTAAAAATAATAAAACAAAACTCACCTTATACACTTGATTGCGCAGCCGGTATCCTCGTCTTTCTTCTTTCTGCAGGACCTGCGATGACGTCACCGCAGGTCCTTCTATCTTCATTCAGAAGGACCTGAGAGGACTTCACCCGAGGTCCTTTTGCAGGTCCTGCAGAAAGAAGATAGAAGAGGATACCGGCTGCGCGATCAAGTGGATGAGGTGAGTTTTTTTGAATATTTTTAACCTCTCAATGGCCATTTTATTTAGCATTCTGTCTTAAGAATGCTATTATTTTCCATTATAACCATTTTATAATGGAAAATAATAAAATCACCCCAACACCGAACCTGAACTTCAGTAATAAAGTCCGGGCCCGGGCACCCGAACTCACAAAGTTCGGTACGAACCCGAACTTTACAGTTTGGGTTCGCTTAACCCTAATCACAGGGGCTCAGGCTGGATGATAGATCTGGTGCAGTGATGGACCTTTTATCTATACCAAATATTGGCTTATGTTGAGACACTTGTGACATTATGCTTTTGTATCCTAGGTCCTGCCCCTTTTCAGTGAAGTCTCTGCCCCCTTACTGCTGAGTACATCCTCTATTCAAGCCAGTTGAGAAAAAAATTCTAGAAATCCTAGTTGAACCAATTTGATGCCACTTTTTAGACAGATTATAGGTGAAGATGTAGTACCCCAGACCTGGGGGTATCTGCAATTGTGTTTTATATGTAATGTACTATATTTTCATGTATTGGTCTTGTATTCCAGCCTCTTAGTAGGAGTGGGCTGGCCCTGCTTCCTGCCAGGAGGGGGAAGTCCTGTCTAGCTGGGAGAGGAAAGAGGAGTTTCTGTTTGGATAGTGAGGAAGTAAGGAAGCACATGTTAGAGCTCCTACTCCCAGGAACCGTATCTAATTCCTCAATGAGACCAACACTCCAGATGGATCATCAGGAACCAGATCCATTTCTCCTGTGACACCAACATTCTGGAGAGATCATCAGGAACAAGAAAACTGCTTCCAGAAAGCATCAGTGTGACAAGATAGCAGACACTGCTGCAAGGTGAGGAACTACAGCTCAGACACCACCACCTAGCTAAACCATTACTTGGCTAGACTATGATCAAGCCTGCGTTACAGTGGACAACTATGTCCACATGTGCTTGCTAGTGCCAACCTATTGCCATCTAACCAGCCACCATACCTTTTCATCTGGTGCCATAGACTGCACTTTGTACTTCATACTGCTTGATGTACCACGAGTTATATTTTGCACTAAGTAAAGAGAGGCTGGAATATGTTTACTTCAGGCCTGATTTTTCAAATTACATTTTCAGTGTACCGAATCCCAAGGAGCGACGGCCTGAGGGAGTACACTACGAGACAACATCTCATCAGGGCCACTACCACACCCATACTCTGCACTGGCTCATCAGACACATTAGTAAATCTGGGCTATCTTTGTCAGGCTCAGTTCACATTTTGTTCTTTGTGAACCGAGAATGTTCCTGGCATGAAAGTATCTATAGACCCTCATAGGTCCTTTAGGCATAGGCTGGTGTGTGTTCACATACCTTGCAGTGTACTATGCAAAGGGGCACAGGAGAAAAAAATATTGGTCAGTGGTCGACGTATGCTAACGTGACTGTGGCATACGACGAGGCTCCCACCAGAGGTATATGTTGGAGAAGACTTCCAAAAAACGAGAGGTGAACAAAGCATAGAACTGTTATTCTTAACCATATGCATATCAAACCAGGGTGCAAAACCCTTTACAGCCTGACTGACTGTTACCAGCTAAAGAAGAAACCTATACACTGTGCTCGAATAAATGCACCCAGCATGTTATGAGGGCTGTAATTTATACCGTATACCTATGTGGTCCCCAAACAGACTGCAGCTGTAAGGAGATGCTGTGTATCATGCACACACTGTAGCCTATGGACATTCTGCAGTATGCCAGGTGCCTATAGACTGCCAGCCTCTCTCCACAGCCTCAGTCGCCAGCAGCTTGCCTCGGGGATCGCATCGACTGCTGGGGTAGATTTCAAGCTTGCATGTTTGCTGATGTTAATAGTACAAGAAAATATGAAGGTAATAACCACCCAGTGATCATCTGTCATAGAAATATTTGCAGATCCAGACTGAAGTACGTGTACATTGTGAAAAGTGTGGTTCTTGTGAGGCTTCGGTTTCCATCTGCCTGTTTTCTTGGATAAAACTGCAGTTTTCCAGTTACTGTAGAGATTCACGGCGAGAATAAAAAGAATTACTCATACCTGTAACACATTATACAGCTTTTATGAAAGATAGCAGGAAGAGAAGGTGGCGGCAGGGGAGGATATTTATTTTAGTCACTTATATAGCGCTGACATACTCTATATAATATAATCATATTCTAAGTTCCCTATCAGTATGTCTTTGGGAGGAAACCCATGAAAACACGGGGAGAACATACAAACCCCATGCAGATGTTGTCCCTGGTCAGATTTGAACCTAGGACCCCAGTGCTAACCACTGAGCCATCATGCTGCCCACTATGCTGTATGTACACATACTGTAAAGGACATGTACAGCAATTCATTAAAGCACCAGTGCAACGACCCAGAGTGGCATTACCACTTCTTCACCCCACTATTTCTAATTGGCTAATATAATGTCATCTTGTGTATTTATTTCAGGTCCACTACACTGTGCATTCCTATTTCTAATGTTTTGCAACTGTTATGTTCAAGTGTAATGTGCCTGGTTCACCAGCAGGTGGCAGCAAACACGGCAGAGCTATAGTTAGGTAGAATTGAGCTTTCCATTCCATTCTAACCCACCCTTCGGGAGGAGTGGGCTCTCCCCACTTCCTGCAGGAAGGGAGTTCCAGCTTACCCCCTGTCAAGGGAGGGTGTGCTGGGCACGTCTCTGCTGGATGTGCCCAACCCAAGCCAGCCATGGAGGCCAAAGCATAAAGCCTCAAGAGCCAGGAGTATAGTTTCCTGGTCTAATCTAGAGACTAACCATACAAAGAGAAGTGCAGCAGACAGAAGAGTCTGAGTTATACAGCCAGCCTGTCAGTACAGCAGAGCCAGAGAGAAACAGATGTAACAGAGTTTGCCTGCCAGAGTTTTAATGCTAAAGCCTGCTGGGACAAAGACAAAGTTGGAAGATTGTGCCTGATGAAAGTTTACCAAAGTTTCAACTACATCTTAAAGGGCTGAACCTGGACATACCCTTATTTTCACCCAGGCAGCCCCCCTGAGGCTAGCATTGGAACATCTCATGCTCCGATGCGCTCCCTTGCCCTGTGCTAAATCGCGCAGGACAAGGTCTCTTTTGTTTTCAATAACACACTGCCGGGCAAAAACTTCCACCCGGCAGTGTGTTCGGTAACGTCACCGGCTCTGATGGGCGGGCTTTAGCGCTGCCCTAGCCGTTTTACTGGCTAGGGCAGCTCTAAATCCCGCCCGTTAGTGCCGGTGACGTCACCGGGATTCCTGGCAGCCCCATGGATTGCCTGGTACAGCACCGGATCTCCAAAAAATGCCTTTGCCCTGCGCAATTTAGCGCAGGGAAAAGGAGAGCATCGGAGCATGAACTGCTCCGATGCGCTCAAGTCAGGGGGGCTGCCGGGGTGAAAATGGAGGTATGTCCGGGTTCAGCTCTGAACCCGGACAACCCCTTTAAGGTCTGGACTCAAGTTATTCTTTTATCCCTCAATTATTCCCCATTTGCTGCTTTGGGGCCAACGCCTGGGGTCCAGCCGTATCCAGGTAGGAGCACTGTGACACTCACTCAACGTAAAGGGACATCTTAGGCCACACTATATCACTCAGCATTCCTACACCTGGGACACGCATCATTACATCTATTAAGGACCCTGGGGGGAGGCGGCCGTTGCACCAGCATACAGGAGTGCATACAAGCAGGAGCGGGCATACTTCCCAACCGTCCCGGATCCAGCAGGACAGTCCCGGATTGCAGTGGCTTTCCGACTGTCCCGGTACAGGAAAGGTATGTCCCACACTCTGGCTGCTGTCCCTGCATACAAATGAAGCAGATACAGCTGCCTGTAATGATGAGGCAGAGAGCCTTCATCGGCTCCTTGCTCCATCATTCCTCCCTCCTGCTAGCTCTCCACACCTCTCGTCTGTGCGGTGGCGGGGCCAGCTGGCAGTGGGCCGCGGCTCTTCCTCCTCCACAAACCAGAGCAGCTGATGTGCTGCTGCTGCTGCTAGGAACAAGGTAAGTATGTGGTGTGTATTTTTTTTACTTTCTGTGAGGGGGCACATAACTGTACTGGGGGCACAGATGTGCATAATTCCATGAGGGGGCACTTTACTGGGCATATTACTGTCAGGGGCACAGCTGGGCATATTACTGTCAGGGAGCACATGTCTGGGAATAACTACTGTAAGGGGGCACATAACTGGTATAACTACTGTGAGGGGGCACATAACTGGGCATAACTACTGTGAGGGGGCACATAACTGGGCATAACTACTGTGAGGGGGCACATATCTGGGCATAGCTACTGTGAGGGGGCACATAACTGGGCATAACTACAGGGAGGGGGCACATAACTGGTATAACTACTGTGAGGGGGCACATATCTGGCATAACTACTGTGAGGGGGGCACATAACTGGGCATAACTACTGTGAGGGGGCACATATCTGGGCATAACTACTGTGTGGGGGCACATATCTGGGCATTGCTACTGTGAGGGGGCACATATCTGGGCATAACTACTGTGTGGGGGCACATATCTGGACATTGCCACTGTGAGGGGGCACATATCTGGGCATAACTACTGTGTGGTGGCATAAAGGGGGAATAGTTAATATGTGGGGGCATTTAGGGGACTGGGTGGGATTAGGTGTTATGTTAGTTATGTTTTGGGCAGAGTTAGAGGTGTGGCTTAGTACGGAAAAAATTTGTCCCTCTTCCCTCTTTTCAAAAGTTGGGAAGTGCACGAGAACAGTATTTGAGCCTTTTACTCTCGATAGTATGGTGATTTTTTTTTGCAGTTTTTCATTCTACTTTCAAAGAACACAAAGGAGGAAATCCCTGTGTCACGAACTGACCCCTCAAATCCTGCACTACATTTCAGAGTATATTTTTTTTTCTGGAGTGTTCTTCAGCAGGATCAACCCTATTAAGCTATGCATACTGCCTGGTGGGACTGATCCTGCTGATTAAAATTATACCTGTCTTGTGAAAATCGGTTATGGTGTACCTGAGGAAAAAAAAAGACTTTTATTCTTTATGCAACTGAGGGCTTCAGTGCACCGAGGGGCATGGGCAGCACTGGAAAGCTGAGGTGCACCAAAGTATTTTTTACAGAGCACCTGTTAGGCGACTTTTACAGTAGCGTTAATATTTTCCGGTATTGAGATCCGTCATCCGTCTCAATACCCGGAAAAAACGCTTCCGTTTTGTCCCCATTAATTGTCAATGGGAACAAAACGTAACTGAACCAGAACGGAGTGCTCCAAAATGCATTCCGTTCCGTTCTTATACCGGAGAGAAAACCGCAGCATGCTGCAGTTTGCTTTCCGTCCTGGGATGTGGAGCAAAATGGATCCATCATGACACACAATAGAAGTCAATGGGGACAGATCCGTTTTCTATGACACTATCTGACACAATAGAAAACAGATCCGTCCTCCATTGATTTTCAAAAGAGTTCATGACGTCTTGGCAATGTTAAAGATAATACAACCGGATCCGTTCATAACGGACGCAGATGGTTGTATTGTATATCAGTAATGGAAGCGTTTTTGCTGAACCCTGCCGGATCCAGCAAAAACGCTAGTGTTAAAGTGGCCTAAGCAGGATCAACCCTAGTAAATCAGGCATACTACCTGGTAGGGTTAAAGTGCATCTGTCAGCAGGTTTGTACCTATGACACTGTCTGACCTGTTACATGTGCGCTTGGCAGCTGAAGGCATCTGTGTTGGTTCCATGTTCCTATGTGCCTGCATTCCTGAGAAAAAGGATGTTTTAATTATGCAAATGAGCCTCTAGGAGCAACGGGGGCGTTGCCATTACACCTAGAGGCTCAGCTCCATCTGCAACTGCCGCACCCTCTGTACTTTGATTGATAGGGTCAAGCGTTATGATGTTTTCTCTGCCTGACCCTGTCAATCAAAGTGCAGAGAGTGCGGCAGTTGCAGAGAGAGCAGAGCCTCTAGGTGTAATGGCAAGGCCTCCGTTGCTCCTAGAGGTTCATTTATCCCTTAATATCCCTGACATATTTCTGGGTTATGGACCCTCCAAGGATCACATGAGGATCTTCATGAGATGAAAAGTCAAACACCATGCGATGTAATAGACCCCTGGCAGTGCCCCAATGTTCGAATGGTCAGTCTACCGCCATGTTTTCAGGCAGTCAACCACCAGAAAACATATCTCAAATGATCACAGCATTCAGCTGAATGCCACATTTACAGTAAGGTGAGGGCGTCCAATGTGCTCGAAAGCGTTCAAACCAGCGATGGACAATGTCCGCTTTGCGCGTAGAGTACTACAGTGAATTAATTTACACTAAGGCCTCAGGCACACGGCTGTTGCTCGGCCGTTACGTGCATTGGGGAACTTGAATGGGTCTGTGATCCATCGGTACCCCAAAAAATACATGTTCTTCCGGATCCGTGATGCGGACCGACTGTTTGCGGGCCGCAATATGGGCACAGCCGGTTAACAACCGTGTGCATGAGCCCTAAGTTTTGCTTCTAATTTCACCCAATGCCTCTCTATACAGGTCCAATCCTGCCCTGTCCCCTTTGTGCTGCCACACAGTAATAGATTAGTGCCCCAAACATAGTAGGAATACCCCCTTAGTGCACCAACACTGTAGCAATTTCCCCTTAGTGCCTCTGACACAGTATGATGCCTCTAAGTCCCCCCTCACAATAGAATGTCCCCTCAGTGCCCCCTCACAGTAGAAAGTTCAGTATGCCCCTTCAGTGCCCCCATATAGTATAATGCCCCAGAAGTATCCCCACACAGTATGAGGCCCCTATAAGTGCCCCACACATAATGAGGCCCCTATAAGTGCCCCTACACAGTATGAGGCCCCTATAAGTGCCCCTACACAGTATGAGGCCCCTATAAGTGCCCCCACACAGTATGAGGCCCCTATAAGTGCCCCACACATAATGAGGCCCCTATAAGTGCCCCCACACAGTATGAGGCCCCTATAAGTGCCCCCACACAGTATGAGGCCCCTATAGGTGCCCCACACATAATGAGGCCCCTATAAGTGCCCCACACAGTATGAGGCCCCTATAAGTGCCCCTACACAGTATGAGGCCCCTATAAGTGCCCCCACACAGTATGAGGCCCCTATAAGTGCCCCACACATAATGAGGCCCCTATAAGTGCCCCCACACAGTATGAGGCCCCTATAAGTGCCCCCACACAGTATGAGGCCCCTATAGGTGCCCCACACATAATGAGGCCCCTATAAGTGCCCCACACATAATGAGGCCCCTATAAGTGCCCCCACACAGTATGAGGCCCCTATAAGTGCCCCCACACAGTATGAGGCCCCTATAAGTGCCCCACACATAATATGAGGCCCCTATAAGTGTCGCTACACAGTATGAGGCCCCTATAAGTGTCCCTACACAGTATTAAGCTCGCATAAATGCCCCCAACACAATATGAGATCTCATAAGTGCCCCCCACATAGTATGAGGCCTCTATAAGTGCCCCCCACACAGTGTGAGGCTCCCATAAGTGCCCCTACACAGTATGATATCAAATATGTTGGCCAAGAATCTCAGATTTTATCATATCAGAATGGTTTCAGTTTTTATATAATTTTTGTATCTATTATGTGAGTGCAATTATTTTCTGTGATTTCTCTTCTTTAAATGTAGCAATGTACATCTGCGTATTTATTTATCCCATCATGATGGATGTTTATATCTTTTTTCAGTGATTCTTTTGTTTGTAGTATATACTGGAGGGTGTGACTACCTTCAAGTCTGAATGCACTCCTATTATCCCACCTAATGAGTCTCCAGTGCACTTTTACTTCGCCTATTCCTGTCACCGCCAGCAGTGGCGTCTCTAGCTTTCAAATTTTGGGGGGGCACACTGGGGGCCAGGACAAAAGTAGGGAGGGCAGCTATAACAATGATACATTTACACAAGTACTCTTAGAAATGCTGCAATACTTTACCCAATACCTAAAACCGCAACAGGGAAGAAAAGTCCAGCTGTCTGTGGATGACACTTTTATAGAGAGGGGGATCTGTGGATGACACTGCTATGGGGGGGATCTGTGGATGCCAGGGCCGGACTGGCCTGCCGGGATACCGGGAAATTTCCCGGTGGGCCGGCAAGCCTGAGTGCCGCAAGGCCGCGGCCCTGGTGACAAGTGGGGGCGGCCGGCGGCAGGGCAGAGCAGGAGATGAGCGCTTCCGCATCTCCATAGTCATCTGTATTGCCATCCTCAGGACGGCAATACAGATGCCTGTGCTGCGGCAGAGGAGGGAGAGGTGTGTCCCCTCCTGTTCCTCTGATAGGCTGCCGGCCTAGTGCTGGCAGCCTATCAGAGGCCGGTGCAGGCGGCGCGATGACGTCATCGCGTCGCCTGACTGCCGTATAGCAAGGGACACAGACGGAAGAGGCGGCCTGCATCGCATCACATTGCTGGAGGTAAGTATAAGTTTTTTATTTTTTATTTTTTTTATTTATATAGGTACAATACTGGGCTGGGCTGGGCTGGCACATAAGGGGGGACTACTGGGCTGGCACATGATAAGGGGGGACTACTGGGCTGGGCTGGCACATGATAAGGGGGGCTACTGGGCTGGCACATGATAAGGGGGGACTACTGGGCTGGGCTGGCACATAAGGGGGGCTACTGGGCTGGCACATGATAAGGGGGGACTACTGGGCTGGGCTGGCACATAAGGGGGCTACTGGGCTGGCACATGATAAGGGGGGACTACTGGGCTGGCACATGATAAGGGGGGCTACTGGCACATGATAAGGGGGGCTACTGGCACATGATAAGGGGGGCTACTGACACATGATAAGGGGGGCTACTGGCCCATAAGGGGGCTACTGGCACATAAGGGGGGCTATTGGCACATAAGGGGGGCTACTGGCCCATAAGGGGGCTATTGGCAATAAGGGGGGCTACTGGCACATGATATGGGGGGCTACTGGCACATGATATGGGGGCACTCTGGCTACTGGCACATGATATGGGGGCACTCTGGCTACTGGCACATGATATGGGGGCACTCTGGCTACTGGCACATGATATGGGGGGGGGTTCTGGCTACTGCCACATGATATGGGGGCACTCTGGCTACTGGCACATGATATGGGGGCACTCTGGCTACTGGCACATGATATGGGGGGGGGCTCTGGCTACTGGCACATGATATGGGGGCATCTATGGGGGCACATCTTACTGCAGATTATTGGGGGGCACTATAGGGGCATCTACTGAGGCTAAAAAGAAGATATTTTATATGGGGGGCTCTGTATAGGGGCATTTTATACTGGGACACATTATGGTGGGTACTATGGGGAAGGGGGGAGCACTATGGGGGTCATCTACGGGGGCACTGAGAAGGGGTATTTTATGTTGGCACATTATGGGAACATTAGCTCAACTGGGGGCATTACAAAGGGGTATGTTTTGCATATTATAAGGAGAATTATTACTACTGGGGGGGGGGCATTATGGTGGGCTTTATTACTCCCCCATGGTATGACCCCCTAGTAGCAGCACCAGCCTCTCCCTGCTCTGCTATTCCTCTGCCCCTTCTCCAAATCCTTATTATGAAATCTTTCTCATTAGGATAAAGCACAACATCAGCTCCACCGAGCCCCCAGCCAAGTGTTGAAGTGGTGTCCGAGATCCCCAAGGGCCAAGTCAAGTAACTGTAAGTTTTTATGGGGGTTCTACAAAAGAGCTATCGTGGGGCAAAGTTCATATTCGTGTTTACACACGTGTTTTAAAATGAACGCTTTCTCCTATTATAAACAAGTAAATAATGACGCAATGCTGTGGGGCTGGTGTGAAACTTTTTCCAGGGCTGGTTTTTATCCCCAGTCCGGCCCTGGTGGATGCCACATACCGTATATAGCATCTTATGCTATTTGTGTCATCCACAGATCCACCCCATGACAGTGTCATCCCCATTTCCCCCTCCATAACAGTGTCATCCACAGATCTCCCTCCCCGCCTCTCACAGGAGTGTACATATATAAAATAAACATATTTCACATGAACACTTACAGTTACTTGGCTTGGCCCTTGGGGATCTCGGACGCCACTTCAACACTTTGACGGGGGCTCGGCGGAGCTGATGTTGTGTTTTATCCTAATGAGAAAGATTTCATAATAAGGATTTGGAGAAGGGGCAGAGGGATAGCAGAGAGAGGCCGGTGCTGCTACTAGGGGGTCATACCATGAGGGAGTAATAAAGCCCACCATAATGCCCCCCAGTAGAAATAATTCTTATAATGTGCAAAACATACCCCCTTATGCCCCCAGTTGAGCTAATGTCCCCCATAATGTGCCAGTATAAAATACCCCTATATAGTGCCCCAGTAAATGCCTCCATAGTGCTCCTCTCCCCCCTCCCTGCTAGTGCCCCCCATAATGTACCAGTATAAAATGCCCCATATATCGTGCCCCAGTAGATGCCCTCAGTGTCCCCCATAATTTGCAAGTATAAAATACCCCTTCTTAGTGCCCCCCGTAGATGACTCCATAGTACACCTGTCTCCCCTTCTCCATAGTACCCACCATAATGTGTCCCAGTATAAAATGCTACTGTACAGAGCCCCCCATATAAAACACCCCTTCTTTGTGGCCTCAGTAGATGCCCCTATAGTGCCCACCAATAATGTGCCAGTAATAAGTGCCCTCAATAACGTGCTACTGCCAGTAACAAGAGCCCCCCAATGTGCCAGTAATAAGCCCCCATCACGTGCCAGTAACAAGAGCCCCCATCACGTGCCAGTAATAAGCCCCCCATCACGTGCCAGTAATAAGCCCCCATCACGTGCCAGTAACAAGAGCCCCCATCACGTGCCAGTAAAAAGCCCCCCATCACGTGCCAGTAATAAGCCCCCCATCACGTGCCAGTAATAAGCCCCCCAATGTGCCAGTAATAAGCCCCCCATCACGTGCCAGTAATAAGCCCCCATCACGTGCCAGTAATAAGCCCCCCCATTATGTGCTAGTAATAAGCCCCCCATTACGTGCCAGTAATAAGCCCCCCCATTACGTGCCAGTATTAAGCCCCACCCATTACGTGCCAGTATTAAGCCCCCCCATCATGTGCCAGTATTAAGCCCCCCCATGTTCCAGTATTAAGCCCCCCCATCATGTGCCAGTATTAAGTCCCCCCATCATCATGTGCCAGTATTAAGTCCCCCCCATCATCATGTGCCAGTATTAAGTCCCCCCATCATCATGTGCCAGTATTAAGTCCCCCCATCATCATGTGCCAGTATTAAGTCCCCCCATCATGTGCCAGTATTAAGTTCCCCCCATCATCATGTGCCAGTATTAAGTCCCCCATCATCATGTGCCAGTATTAAGTCCCCCCATCATCATGTGCCAGTATTAAGTCCCCCCATCATCATGTGCCAGTATTAAGTCCCCCCATCATCATGTGCCAGTATTAAGTCCCCCACATCAGCATGTGCCAGTATTAAGTCCCCCCCATCATCATGTGCCAGTATTAAGTCCCCCCCATCATCATGTGCCAGTATTAAGTCCCCCCCATCAGCATGTGCCAGTATTAAGTCCCCCCATAATCATGTGCCAGTATTAAGTCCCCCCCATAATCATGTGCCAGTATTAAGTCCCCCATCATCATGTGCCAGTATTAAGTCCCCCCATCATCATGTGCCAGTATTAAGTCCCCCCATCATCATGTGCCAGTATTAAGTCCCCCCATCATCATGTGCCAGTATTAAGTCCCCCACATCATCATGTGCCAGTATTAAGTCCCCCCATAATCATGTGCCAGTATTAAGTCCCCCCCATAATCATGTGCCAGTATTAAGTCCCCCATCATCATGTGCCAGTATTAAGTCCCCCCATCATCATGTGCCAGTATTAAGTCCCCCCCATCATCATGTGCCAGTATTAAGTCCCCCCCATCATGTGCCAGTATTAAGTCCCCCCCATCATGTGCCAGTATTAAGTTCCCCCCATCATCATGTGCTAGTATTAAGTTCCCCCCATCATCATGTGCCAGTATTAAGTTCCCCCATCATCATGTGCCAGTATTAAGTCCCCCATCATCATGTGCCAGTATTAAGTCCCCCCATCATCATGTGCCAGTATTAAGTCCCCCCATCATCATGTGCCAGTATTAAGTCCCCCCATCATCATGTGCCAGTATTAAGTCCCCCACATCATCATGTGCCAGTATTAAGTCCCCCCCATCATCATGTGCCAGTATTAAGTCCCCCCCATCATCATGTGCCAGTATTAAGTCCCCCCATCATCATGTGCCAGTATTAAGTCCCCCCATAATCATGTGCCAGTATTAAGTCCCCCCCATCATCATGTGCCAGTATTAAGTCCCCCCATCATCATGTGCCAGTATTAAGTCCCCCCATCATCATGTGCCAGTATTAAGTCCCCCCCATCATCATGTGCCAGTATTAAGTCCCCCCCATCATGTGCCAGTATTAAGTCCCCCCATCATCATGTGCCAGTATTAAGTTCCCCCCATCATCATGTGCCAGTATTAAGTCCCCCATCATCATGTGCCAGTATTAAGTCCCCCCATCATCATGTGCCAGTATTAAGTCCCCCCATCATCATGTGCCAGTATTAAGTCCCCCCATCATCATGTGCCAGTATTAAGTCCCCCCCATCATCATGTGCCAGTATTAAGTCCCCCCCATCATCATGTGCCAGTTTTAAGTCCCCCCCATCATGTGCCAGTATTAAGCCCCCCCATTGTAATAAGCCCCCCAATGTGCCAGTAACACTATTGTAAAAAAAAAAAAACACTTATACTTACCTCAGTGTCAGCGATGCGATGCAGACTCTTCCTGTGTCCCGCGCTGTAAGGCTCAGGCGGCGCAATGACGTCATCGCTCCGCCTGCGCCGGCCTCTGATAGGCTGCCGGCCTAGTGCCTGCAGCCTATCAGAGGAAGGGGAAGGGACACGCCTCTCCCTCCCCTGCACCTCCGCTGGCACAGGCAGGTTACAATGGAGATGAGCGCAATGGAAGCGCTCATCTCCCTGTGCCCGGTGGCGGCGGCTCACTTAGGGGGGGGGGCTTTTAGTTGGGGGGGCACATGGGGGGGCACAGCATGATGTAGGGGGGGCCGTGGCTCCCTCTGGCCCCCCCCTGGCGACGCCACTGACCGCCAGAGCTCTAAGAAGCTCTGACAGACGTTCTTCTGTACCTCCTGCATGAAGTTCTTTTGTTTTGGTTTCACTTTCTCATCTCTTTTCCTTTCCCCAGCTGTCATCTATTCACACTGATTGACTGACTCCCTTTATATCCCCTCCCATACTGCCTCACTGTGTGGTTTATACTACTTCCTGGATTGTGCTTACTGCTAGAAGCTGCAACTGCTGATTCCTCAGATAAGTCTCTTCCTCTATTTGTGTTTTTCTGCTGGCTTGATTCTAGGTGACCCTGGCTTCCTCCGTATTGAGTGCAGGGAGCCGATGGTCGTGTCCCCTCACTATTGTAGGGTTTTCAGGTGTCATACAGTCGAGGCACGAGGGCATGCAATTATCTATCATAGAGATCTTTGCATGGGCTAAGCAATAAGGGAGAGCTCTAGGGCTTTTATAGGGCTTACCCATTTGTTCCTTAGTTTGGGATCAAGTCAGTCTGTTGTTTATTTGTGATTTCCAGTTTCTGCAACACCATCCGTGACAATTCCACAGGCTGCTTAGATTAGGTGGTACATATGGCTACACTCGCTCTTCCTCACATTGGATGCTTGCATGCACACATAGGTAACAAGAAGCAGCACACTATGAGGCACATTTATCAGGCTCGCCTGTTTTTAAGCATAAAATTAGACCGGCGTATTTCATTCGGCTGTCTTTCTTTTGCCGAGTATTTATTAAAAGTGGCGCAACAGTTGATGAATTAAAAATTTAGACTGGCACATTCTTATTCATAGTTATAGGTGCATATCCAAAAAGCAAACATGGTTGATAAAAAAAAAAAAAATAGCTGCACACACATATAAGCAGTAAAGCTGAGAAATGGGGATCATTCTAAATTCAAGTGGTATTATACCTACTATAAATGGATCAAGCTCTTAGCGCACATTTTGATCAAACTTGTGTCGGGCCCATCTATCAAGCGTCAAGGTGGCTTCCGTAGACGGGTCCCTATCACTAATATACCGCCTCTCTTGGACTTATCCAAGTCCACATTTTCAGGGCAGTGTAGGATGTTTTAGACGAGGCGTATTTTTATACTGACCTCTAGTGGTTCATATTCACTGGTCGAATTTATTTTATGCATGAAAAAGTAGCATCTGTGTGGAAAAAAGTCACATGTCTCCCGGAAAGTGCGTCTTTTAACGCAAAAAAAAAGTTGCACTTCTCTACTCGAAACAGACGAAGAAAAATACGCTAGCCCTGGTGTGGAGTAGAAATTAGACTGTTTTTGTCAAAAAGTCTGCCGCAAAAAAAAGGTGCACCTACATAAATAGGTGGGAAAATAGGTGCAAAAGTTTGAAAACTTCTGAATTAGTCTAAAAATTCAAAAAAGACAAATGAGGCGCAAAAGCCTCCAAAACAGACACAATTTCAGTAGTAAATGCGACTAAGGCCTCATACACATGACCATCGGCGGCCGTGTGTGCACCGTATCAAGGATCACTTGAATGGGTCAGTAATCTGGGAGATGCGGTGCAGAACGGAGGCACAGATCGGAAGCCCATGGAAGCACTACAGAGTGCCTCCGTGGGTTTTCTGTCTATGCCTCCGCACCGCAAAAAAGTAGTGCATGCGGTAGTGCATCTCGGATGTGGACAGCGGACCCCATTCAAGTAAATTGGTCCATGTCCGCAGATGACGGGCACACAGTCGGTGCCTATGCATTGCAGACCAGCACAGGCAAGGCCTAAAAAAATTAGACTGTTTTAGACTAAAAACAGACGCAAACACTTTAGTAAATGTGTCCCTGTATGTCCAGTGTCTGCTCTCCTGAATGTAGATGCCCAATGACATAGAGACAGGTATCAAATAGAGAAGGTTCCTGCTTGCCTGAGATCACCTTGCCATGGTAGGCGGGTATAGATGTGTTTTGATCAAAATATATTGGCTAAGAATCTCAGATTTTATCTCATATCATAATGGGGTTTTAGTCTACTGCATATACAGGTGAAACGCGAAAAATTTGAATATTGTGCAAAATTCATTTATTTCAGTAATGCAACTTAAAAGGTGAAACTAACATATGAGACTCATTACATGCAAAGCAAGATATTTCAAGCCTTTATTTGTTATAATTTGGATGATTATGGCTTACAGCTTATAAAACCCCAAAGTCACAATCTCAGGTCCCCTTTGCTCAGGGGGTATGGATTAATTAGCTGACCCTAGAATATTGAACCTTTTCAAAAAATTCAAATTTTAAGTTGCATTACTGAAATAAATGAACTTTTGCACGATATTCTAATTTTTCAAGTTTCAACTATATATATATTTTTTGTATCTATTATGTGAGTGCAATTATTTTCAGTGATTTCTCTAACACAGTATGAGATCCCCCCATAAGTGTTGCCATACACAGTGATGGCCCCTTAGGGCTCATGCACACAGCTGTAGTTTTGGTCTGCATGCGAGCCGCGGTTTTTGCGGCTGGGATGTGGACCTATTCATCTTAATGGGGCCGCAAAAAATGCGGACAGAACACAGGGAGACAATAGTGAAACATGATTTCTCCTTTTTAAGTTTAATTGTCAAGGGATTCTAGTAGTGAGAGGAAAGATCAAATATGCCTCTCTATTTAATAAAATTAATTGCATACAGTACAGACCAAAAGTTTGGACACACCTTCTCATTCAAAGAGTTTTCTTTATTTTCATGACTATGAAAATTGTAGATTCACACTGAAGGCATCAAAACTATGAATTAACACATGTGGAATTATATACATAACAAACAAGTGTGAAACAACTGAAAATATGTCATATTCTAGGTTCTTCAAAGTAGCCACCTTTTGCTTTGATTACTGCTTTGCACACTCTTGGCATTCTCTTGATGAGCTTCAAAAGGTAGTCCCCTGAAATGGTTTTCACTTCACAGGTGTGCCCTGTCAGGTTTAATAAGTGGGATGTCTTGCCTTATAAATGGGGTTGGGACCATCAGTTGCGTTGAGGAGAAGTCAGGTGGATACACAGCTGATAGTCCTACTGAATAGTGTTGAGCGCGAATATTCGAATATCTAATTTTTTTCGCGAATATCGGCACTTCGCTAATTCGCGAATATTTAGAATATAGTGATATAAATTCGATATTTCGAATATTCATTTTTTTTTGTTTTTTTTGATTGTTATATTTTTTTCTTTCCCACTTCCCTAAAGTTGTTCTTACCTGTCCTTTGGATTCCTGGCTTCCTGGCTGCTCCAGTTAGTGCCCGTTGCCGCTTCTGCCGACTTCCGTGCTCATGGAGCGTCCCCATCACCATGGGAACGTCTCCATATACTAGAATGTACTGTCGGATTTGAGAATTACGTGAAAAATCGCAATTCGATTATTTCAAGTTATAATAATCGAATTTCGATTTTAACTTAGCACTGCTATATTTAAAGGGCTTCTGTCACCCCACAAAAGTCTTTTTTTTTTTTTGGATAGTTACATTCCTTATAGCGCGATATAGGAGAATATAATCTTGTCACTTACTTTCATGCAGCCGTTTCTTTAGAAAACGAAGTTTTATAATATGTAAATCCGGTCTCTACCAGCAAGTAGGGCGTCTACTTGCTGGTAGCCGCAGCAGAAAACCGCCCCCTCGTCGTGTTGATTGACAGGGCCAGCCGGGATCTCCTCCTCCGGCCAGCCCTGTCGGCATTTTAAAAATCGCGCGCCTGTGTTGATTCGGCGCAGCCGCTCTGAGATGAGGAGGCTCGTCTCCTCAGAACTCCCTCAGTGCGCCTGCGCCGATGACGTCTTCTCTTTCGGTGATGTCATCGGCGCAGGCGCACTTCGTTTTCTAAAGAAACGGCCGCATGAAAGTAAGTAATACCATTATATTCTCCTATTCGCGCTATAAGGAATGTAACTATCCAAAAAAAAAAAAAGACTTTTGTGGGGTGACAGAAGCCCTTTAATTCTAGCCTAATATGGAATATAGCAGTGCTAAGTTAAAATCGAAATTCGATTATTATAACTTGAATTAATCGAATTGTGATTTCAACTTGGACCTGGTTTACTGTGGTTGGCTTGGTAGAATTAGCGAATATGACGAATGTATTCGTCATATTCCACAAAACGAATATAACGAATGTATTCGTCATATTCCACAAAACGAAGATAACGAAGTATTCTGCATCTTCGTTTTAGCTACCTATTCATCAACTTCGCTAATTCTAGCAATCATATAGGAAAGTTTACTATAGAGACAGCTAAGTTTAATTCGCTATGCGATTATATGACTGCTTTTTAAAAAAAAAAAGATAGAATAATTATAATACCTGATTATTATAATTATTCTATTTATATAAAAAAAGCAAAGTAATATAATCGCATAGCGAATTAAACTTAGCTGTCTCTATAGTAAACTTTCCTATATGATTGCTAGAATTAGCGAAGTTGATGAATAGGTAGCTAAAACGAAGATGCAGAATACTTCGTTATCTTCGTTTTGTGGAATATGACGAATACATTCGTTACATTCGTTTTGTGGAATATGACGAATACATTCGTCATATTCGCTAATTCTACCAAGCCAACCATAGTAAACCAGGTCCAAGTTGAAATCACAATTCGATTAATTCAAGTTATAATAATCGAATTTCGATTTTAACGTAGCACTGCTATATTCCATATTAGGCTAGAATTAAATATAGCAGTGCTAAGTTAAAATCGAAATTCGATTATTATAACTTGAAATAATCGAATTGCGATTTTTCACGTAATTCTCAAATCCGATAGTACATTCTAGTATATGGAGACGTTCCCATGGTGATGGGGACGCTCCATGAGCACGGAAGTCGGCCCAACGGGCACTGACTGGAGCAGCCAGGAATCCAAAGGACAGGTAAGAACAACTTTAGGGAAGTGGGAAAGAAAAAAATATAACAATAAAAAAAAAAAAATTCAAGTTATAATAATCGAATTTCGATTTTAACTTAGCACTGCTATATTCCATATTAAGCTAGAATTAACGAATATGGAATATAGCAGTGCTAAGTTAAAATCAAAATTTGATTATTATAACTTGAATTAATCGCATTGCTATTTCAATAGGAGAGTAGCCTTTAAGTTAAAATCGCAATATGCGATTATTTAAATCGCATATTAATCGCGATAATAAGAATAATGACGAATATTCTATCGAATATTCGCGAATTTCGTCGAAATCGAATATGGCACCTGCCGCTCATCACTACTACTGAATAGACTGTTAGAATTTGTATTATGGCAAGAAAAAAGCAGCTAAGGGCTCTTTCACACTTGCGTTCTTTTCTCCCGGCATAGAGTTCCGTCGTCGGGGCTCTATGCCGGAAGAATCCTGATCAGGATTATCCTAATGCATTCTGAATGGAGAGAAATCCGTTCAGGATGCATCAGGATGTCTTCAGTTCCGGAACAGAACGTTTTTTGGCCGGAGAAAATACCGCAGCATGCTGCGCTTTTTGCTCCGGCCAAAAATCCGGAACACTTGCCGCAAGGCCGGATCCGGAATTAATGCCCATTGGAAGGCATTGATCCGGATCCGGCCTTAAGCTAAACGTCGTTTCGGCGCATTGCCGGAGCCGACATTTAGCTTTTTCAGAGTGGTTACCATGGCTGCCGGGACGCTAAAGTCCTGGCAGCCATGGTAAAGTGTAGCGGGGAGCGGGGGAGCAGTGTACTTACCGTCCGTGCGGCTCCCGGGGCGCTTCAGAGTGACGTCAGGGCGCCCCAAGCGCATGGATCACGTGATCGCATGGACACGTCATCCATGCGCATGGGGCGCTCTGACGTCATTCTGGAGCGCCCCGGGAGCCGCACGGACTGTAAGTATACCGCTCCCCCGCTCCTACTATGGCAGCCGGGACTTTAATAGCGTCCTGGGTGCCATAGTAACACTGAAAGCATTTGGAAGACGGTTCCGTCTTCAAATGCTTTCAGTACACTTGCGTTTTTCCGGATCCGGCGGGCACCTCCGGCAACAGAAGTGCACGCCGGATCCCAACAACGCAAGTGTGAAAGAGGCCTTTGTAAAGAAAAACGAGTGCCCATCATTACTTTAAGAAATGAAGGTCAGTCAGTCAGCCGAAAAATTGGGAAAACTTTGAAAGTAAGGGCTATTTGACCATGAAGGAGAGTGATGGGGTGCTGCGCCAGATGACCTGGCCTCCACAGTCACCGGACCTGAACCCAATCGAGATGGTTTGGGGTGAGCTGGACCGCAGAGTGAAGGCAAAAGGGCCAACAAGTGCTAAGCATCTCTGGGAACTCCTTCAAGACTGTTGGAAGACCATTTCAGGGGACTACCTCTTGAAGCTCATCAAGAGAATGCCAAGAGTGTGCAAAGCAGTAATCAAAGCAAAAGGTGGCTACTTTGAAGAACCTAGAATATGACATATTTTCAGTTGTTTCACACTTGTTTGTTATGTATATAATTCCACATGTGTTAATTCATAGTTTTGATGAAAATACCACATGAAAATAAAGAAAACTCTTTGAATGAGAAGGTGTACTGTATGTCCTCCACTTTCTGATTTAGGCCTCTTTCACACGACCGGATGGCTTTTTCAGTGTTTTGCGGTTTGATTTTCACGGATCCGTTGTTCCGTTTTTTGTTTCCGTTGTGTTTCCGTTTCTGTCTCGTTTTTCTGTATGGCATATACAGTATACAGTAATTACATAGAAAAAATTGGGCTGGGCATAACATTTTCAATGGATAGTTCCGCAAAAACAGAACTGATACGGAAGACATACAGATGCATTTCCGTATGTGTTCCTTTTTTTGCGGGCCCATTGACTTAAATGGAGCTACGGAACGTGATTTGCAGGCAATAATAGGACATGTTCTATCTTTGAACGGATATACGGAAACGGAATGTGTAACATCCTGAAGTATGTCACTAAACTTCTGTATCCCTGCTACAATAATGTCAGGTGTATATGTGTATTTCCATCTAGTGTAATCTAACTGTGCATTTGCATTATATGTATTTTCTATGCCTGTTTCATATATATGCTGCAATTTCAATGTACACCAGCAGGTGGCAGCAATATGTCACAGACCATGGTTAGTTTAGTATCCCCAGGCTGGAATAGTTCATTCCAGGCTAGCCCCCCCCCCCCTCTTTGAGGAGGAGTGGAATGTTCCCGCTTCCTACCTCATGAGGAGGAGAAGGAAGTTCTAGTTAGAGTGTACCAGCCCCCTCCTTGGGGAAGGCTGTGTTGGTAGGAGCTCCCAGAAACAGGGATGCCAACCTAAGATCCAAGCCTCGGCTGAGGCCCAGGATCACTCTTCCCAGCCTGAGTCATCTACCTCAGCTGGTTGACAAGAAAGCAGCCATCTACAGAACTATAGCTCTCCAGGAAGAAGACATCATACCCTGCGAGCAGTCCTGTGAGTACAGATCCAAAGACAAAGAGAAACCAAGTACCTCCTCAGCTAGTCAGGCCCCTACTAAGCAGACTACAGACAGAGCAGAAGACAGATACCTGCCAGATCTACTAAGCATATGTCTAAGAAGCAGAATAGATATAAATTCCTGCCACATATTGCCAATACCTGCTGGGACCCCAGACTATTGCTGTAACTTGTATGGATCAAAGCTGCCATTAAGTAAAGACAAGTTGGATCCTATTACCTGTTTGGATCTCCATTATTCCTCCACTACTCCTACTGACCACACTCAATTTTATTGCAAGTGAGACAGGAGTCAGGAGTCCAGCCGTACCAAGGTAGGAGACACCGTTGACACTTTACCTACTATACAGAGACATTATCCCCCTCTGGCATTCCTCACCTGGTACGTGAGCTATAACATCTTAAAGGGCCCTGCTACAGTACCTGCGCAAGCTACAATTGGCGTCACAAACTATTACACATATAAACTGACCCACTGCATAGCATTCCCACTGACCCAGTGTCCTGCTCATTGCAAATGCATTCGGAGTATATTACATTTTTTTTGCGGAACTATTGAAATGAATGGTTCCGTATACGCTTGGAATGAAAAGCATCTTTCAGAAGGATTAACCCTGTTAAAGAAGACATCATGTCTGGTTGGTCTGACCCTACTGGTCAAACGCATACTTTTGTTATGCAGATTAGTGCAAAAAGGTACTTTTGGTCTATATGCAAATGAACAGTTAAGTGCACCAAGGGTGGGTTCAAGACACTCTGTGCACCCTTGCTCCTCCTGCATCCTCTGCTAGTCCCTCCCTCTCCTCAGATTACAGAGCCAGGTGAGATGACTATGTAGGTCAGGGGTAGGCAACCTGCGGCACTCCAGCTGTTGTAAAAACTACAAGTCCCAGCATGCATACATGCTCTGCTCTTCTCAGAACTCTCCTAGAAATACATGGAGCATACTGGGAATTGTAGTTTCACAACAGCTGGAGTGCCACAGGTTTCCCACCCATGATGTAGGTAATCAGTATCAGACCACGGTGTAGTTCCAGCGCTGGTGTAGTGCAGCTCGGTCCCTGTTCTTGAATGGGAGATAAGCTGCAGTACCCTGGCATGGCCACTACACAGTGAATGGAACCTTCTGCTTCTGGTTGCATCCTCTGTATCACTTCCGGCACCAGCTGCAGCATGGAACAGCAGATCAATGGGGTGCCTGGGGTTGGACCCCCACCGATTTGATATTGATGACCTATCATGAAGATAGCTCATCAATATTTAAGTCCCGGAAAACCCCTTTAAGTTCATTGGTAACTCTATAATTTTCTGTGCACTGAGCTCTGCAATGCTCGTATATTGGCTGACAGCTTTAACCCCAAAAGGCCGGAGTTTCCCGGGACCCCATGGTTAATCGCAAGCTCTTCTGTAAAGCTGACTGTGTTGCTGCATTAAACTGACTCCCAACCCCAGCGCCACACCTACACGTGGAGACTTTGCCCAGTACTCCTGGCAACGACATTACCTAGGCTTGGTAACATAACCAGATGCTTAAATCTACAGTAAAGATAATAAAATAAATGCTGTGTATCACCGCCCTTCAGTGTCAGACAACAGCTTTGCTGTGCAGCATTTCTAGGGCATAGAATCAATGACCTGATTGTTACACTGTGAATACTGCTGTCAGCGTGGCCCCTTCCCTATAGACCCGCTCGGCTTTGTAACCCCCACGTGATGTATTACTGACATCGGTAGAAGCTTCCCGTGCTGTGTTATTAGTTTTTGGTCCAGGTTTTACTAGAATGGTTGTAACAAGAAACAGGTTGTGATATTTACTGTAAACTTTACCTTTTACATGTAGCAATACAACGGTGTAACATCTAATGGGTGGCTCAGCGGTGAGCTCTGGTGTCTTGCAGTCTTGGGTTCAAATCCAACCATGGACAACATCTGCATGGAGTTTGTATGTTCTCCCCATGTTTGCGTGGGTTTCCTCCGGGGACTCTGGTTTCTTCCCACACTCCAAAGACATACTGATTGGGAGCCCCATTGGGGACAGCTTGATGCTAATGTCTGTAAAGCGCCGTGGAAGATAGCGGCACTGTATAAGGGCTCATGCATATGACTGTATTTTCTGTCCATTCTGTTTTTTTTGCAGCCCGTATGCAGAACCATTCATTTCAATGGGTCTGAAAAAAAACCCCAAAAAACGGAAGTCCGCAAGTCCGTTCCGCAAAAAAAAAAGAACATGTCCTATTGTTGTCCGTTGTGCGGACAAGGACAGGCATTGTTATAACGGATCCGCAAAAAAACGGATGCAACATTGACGTCACGCAGATGTCATCCTTTTTGTTTTGTGGATCTGTGTTTTACGGACTGCAAAATACATACAGTCGTGTGCGTAAAATAAATAAATCTAATCAAATTCACTCATTGGACTATATTCAGGGCACAGATTTACTGCTGACTCTGTCCCGACAGCCGTACTCGTTCCAGGCTCTCCGGGACACACCACATCTGCGCCATACTCCTGAAGAAGGGTCCAGCAGCAGGACACCGTGTGATCGACATATACTGAGGGCTCAATGAACGGTGTGGATAGAGCCATTCTGTTCTTTGCGGATCCTTTACTAAAACCGATCCTGACTGACCAGATAAAAACTTTTTATTATACCAGTTTACATCCCAATGAATGGGGTCAACAGTTTTCTGTACTTTTTTAAACTAAGGGTACTTTCACACTAGCGTTTTTCTCTTCCGGCATAGAGTTCCGTCCTAGGGCACTCTCTGCTATTACCCAGCATTAACCCTTGGCTTGGTTTGGTTACACTCTATCCTGTTTTCTCCACCACTCAGTGACGCTTCTGCGTGTGCAACCTGGGTACCCGGAGCAGCAAAGTCCAGATCCCTGTATAGATGTTAAAGAGTGTCCCTTAGATTCTGCTAACCAGAGAGTCCAACTGTGGAAGCTGTAAGTCTAAACAGGCAAGTCACACCGTAACGTCAAACCTACAACATTTTCCAGTTAGATGAAGGTAAATCATAAATGTAAAACCGCCAAATGATAAAAAAAAAACATTCTTCAAATTTTATTATTTACGAGTGACAACAAATAAAAGAGGTTTTCCGAGTGTTTTATACTGATGACCTATCCTCAGGGAAGGTCATCATTATCTGATTGGTGGAGGTCAGACTCCCGGCATCCCTGCCGATCAGCTGTTTGAAGAGGCCTCAATGCTTTGGTGAGTTTCCTGGCCTCCGCACAGTTTACCAAGCACAGCGCTGTCCATTGTATAGCGGCTGTGCTTGGTCACACAGCTCAGCGCCATTCACTTGAATGAGACTGGGCTACTCCTAGGCCATGTTACGCATGAACGTGATGTCACTGGCCTAGGGTAAGCTGTGAGGAGGCCGCAGCGCTCACCGGAGCACCGTGGCCTCCTCAAGCAGCTGATCGGCAGGGGTGCCAGGACCCTCACTGATCAGATAGTCACGACCTAGGTCATCAGTGTAAAACACTCAGAAAACTCTTTTTAAATAAAAGCGTCCATTAAAAACACAAGTGGACAGAGATGCAAGCGGGGCTCAATCACTTATGTAACTATACAAAAACCAAATAAAGTGCAACCTACAGTATAAGGGGCTGTTCACATAATTTCTTTTGCCACAAAATCCACACCTAAAAGACCTCAGTGCTGAACCTAGTCTCCTAATCCTGACATACTATAGATTCACTGTATTTTCCAGCAGCTGCCTCTAGGGGGAGCTCAGTGCAAAGAGATTATGTACAGCTTCCATTGAAATCAATAGTTACTGTATAAATTCCTCTGCACTGAGCTCCCTCTAGTGGAGGCTGCAGATAGTTATATAATGTACTGTGTGAAGAGAAGCAGAAGATTTAGGCTTCATGCACACAACCGTATTTTTTGTCCACGTCATTTCTGCATTTTCTGCATTCGAGCTCGTGGGCCCATTCATTTTTATGAGACCACAAAAATGGCGGACAGCACGCGCAAATAGAAATCTGAGGAGTCGCGTTTTGCGTACCACGATGCCTGGGAGTGTCTGACGCACGTGTACTGAGGGGGCACCGGGTGGAGCGGGGAGAAGTGCACATTAAACTTTGCTGTGGGACCCTACAAAATCTCTGTATACCCCTGTACCTCGGAATTCACCTTTTGCAATGCAGATGATTTTTTCCTATGCAAATTACGTGTCATGTGGATGTACCCGCATGGTGGCTTGGGGGCAACCCGGCACTGATGTGTCGCCCGCCTGTACACCTGCAGGTGTCCAATGCTTGGAAGATGCACATATGGGCAAGAGGTTCCATTCAGACTAAACAAAAGAATAGGGAAGAAATGGGATCCCCTGGAGGAGCAAAGGGAGGGGCTGACACTTGGGTCCGCCCTCAGTGCACTTAACTGCTGATTTGCATAAGGATTCAAAATACTATTTCTCCAGAATAAAAAAAAACGCACATTATTCTCAGCTGAGCATGCCCTGGTTTAACACTGAATTTCTGGACAGACTCTCTTCAAATACCCATTACAGCAGTGTAAAGCCTCATTCACACATCCGTGTCTGTGCGCAAATCCGTGAGAAGGTGGTCAGTGATGCCTCGGTGAAGGATCTGTGTTGAGTCCGTGTGTCCGTTTTTTGCTGTCCGTGTGTCATCGGTGTTTCGCTGACCCTGCACAGCTGAAAAATAATTTTCAAAGCATCTTTTTCTGATGATCCGTGAAACACAGATGGCATCCGTGGTTTTCATGGACCCATGGACTATAATGGTCAGGATGGATCAGAGAACACGGACAAAATAGAGCATATGTTCGTGCTAAAACCACGGACCCACAGACCGTGCAAAAACACTGATGTGTGAATACACACATGGATGGGGACGTGTGCTGTCCGAGGAACGCTGACGTGTGAATGAGGGTTAATACAGAGGAGGATTTCTGGATGCAGTGAATGGGCTGCAGCAGCAGAATTCCACAGCAGGTCATCTAAGAAGAGAAACGAGGACAGCATCCAATTACACAAGACATTGCTGGATTTTCCAGCTCTTCAAAGGACAAAGAGCAAGTCAGCAATCTGTCATCTCACATTCAATGCGAATAGCTATTGACAATTTATGTTAGTGCCTTAAATTGCGTCACTTAGAAAAAGAACGTAGAATGGATTTTCTGCGACTGTTGCGTCGCAGTCACAGCATGTTGCAGTGCGACACCATAGACTGCCATTATAAAAATTGTCGCGCGACGTTAGTGCAACAAAATGTTGCGCGACAAATCTCGTTGTGTAGACGTAGCCTAAAAGTCAATTGGGTGTGGTTAGCTATGTCTTCACTTTTTAATAAGTCACAAAAAATGACAAATTCTCTGGTGTAGGGGTGCCGCAAAAAATTGGAGTAGCATTTCTAGACAAAAGTGTTAGGTTTAAAGAGGCGCCAAATTTAGGCTCCTTTCACATCAGCGGTTTTTATTCGGGTTTTGAGATCTGGCACAGGAAAACCTGAATAAAATATCCGGCACAGGATCTCAAAACCTGAATAAAATGCTTCATTTTCATCTAATACATCCGGATGCATCCGTTTAGTCCGGATCCGGTTGTATTAAATAGAAACTGAACAAACAGGATCCGACATGAAAATCGGTAAAAAAAAAAAATCTGGCACTGGCTCTGGCACCATTGACTTAGGCTAAATGCACACGAACGTTGTTTGTTTCCGTGTCCGTTTTTTTTGCGGATAGGATGCGGACCCATTCATTTCAATGGATCCACAAAAAACACGGACAGCACACCGTGCAATTTGCAGACCGCAAAACACATACGGTCGTGTGCATGAGGCCTAAGATTGATTTTCATGCCGAATTCCGTTTGTTCAGTTTCTCAGAACGGACACAAAATGAAACAAAACGGAACTGATGCATTCTGATCGGTTTTGTCCCCATTGACAATGAATGGGAACAAAACTGAACCGTTTTTCAGATCCTCTGCCGGAACTTAAAACTGTAAACCAAAGACGCTGATAAGAAAGCAGCCTTATCAAACAGCGTGCAACCCTTGATTAATTTGGCACAAAGTACGCCAACGCCTTAAATTCCCCCCATGAGCGTGGATGTGCAGACCATGGACTCATTTGTAGGATACACATAGTGCATCTTTTTCACAATATTCTATAGGAATAATGGGCACTGATGTATTGTTTATTGGTTTAATTATGCATGCAACTAGGCATGCAAGCACTAGGATTAACTAGCGGGTTGTCAGCAGTCACTTCTTGTTCTTGCACACTTGACCGCAAAAACCAGTGTGTTTAACTATAGTGGTCTAGTGACCTAGAAGGGATCCCCATCACTTCTGGTCAAGCAGGGACATTCGGGCGTCACCATACATGCAGGATATGTCTCTCTCTCTCAGCTCTCAATCGTGTCACCGTTTCCATCTCCAAAACTACAAATCCTTATTAAACTAGCTATAAATCTAATGATGTTCTCTTAGGTTTTTTTTTCAAATGGAATTGTAATCAATTTTCTGTATGGCATTGTGGGCGGTATTGTACACCATGATAATTGTGTCTAATGGTCCCTAACCTGTGTGCATGATGGTCAAAGAGGGACACTTAGGCTAGGGCTACATGGTGACACTGGTCGCGGCCAGGATCGCTGAGTAGGGGTCATCCTATAGAAATGTATGGGATTGCTGAGACAGTCACGAGAAATCCAGGTTGCAGAGTAGCCCTAGCCTTATGCTTCATTGAGTGAAAGTCCATTTTTCCTGTATATTTATACATTTTAATAGTTTTCTTAGCGTACAATAGCATAAAAATCCAAATTGCATCAAATAATGAAATTATATACAAGGTGGGGTCAAATATACACTTTCTTGATTAATATTGGAAATGTAATAATGCAAATCTATAACCTCGGATCAAAAAGAGGGACATTTAAGGAGAAAAGAGGGACAGAGGGACTTGAGTCCTAAATGGGGACTGTCCTTCCAAAAGACGGACACTTGGGAGGTCTGTGCTCCCTTGCTAGCTGAAGAGAGCATTGGCCTGCATCCCTTTCATAATAGTGCACTTGAATTGACCCCTGTTGCTGTGCTGTACCATCCTATATTTTGCGGGTACTTTGCCTAAGAAGTATTTGTGATGTTTTGCACGATGCGGTGTGTTGTGGGCACGGTGGACTGGTGAGGTCTCTGGTCATGTACGCAGATGCAGTAGCATGGCGCAGGCTCTGTACCAAGGCGCCTTTAAATACATCATGCAGACCATCCATAGGCTGGGGAAGATAGGGGGCATGTACTGCCTCACATAAGGGGGGAGAGACATGCCCGCACAACCCTATATGCACACGAGGAACTCTGAGCTGGAGCGCAAACTCCGCTCAGAGCCAGGAGGGGCATGCCGGCGGTAAGAACCTCACTGCCCGCGCCTGTCAGCGGGGAGGAGCGAGGAATCCTGGGGACAGAATCGCAGGCATCAGGTTAAAAGTAATGCTAGGACCTGTGCCAATTGTGTGGGAAAAAAGAAAATCTCACCTTATGTTGCTGTGACCGTTACAACAACCATGTAAACATAAAAGGATCACATTGCGAAAGGGTGACTGCTGGATCCAGTGCCGTCAAACGAAACACTCCGGACATGGGTGGATGGAGGAATAGAAGAGGCTAAACAAGAAGGTGCCGGGCCACAGATGATCCAGTTCATATTTTATTGATTTAACATTTACAACGCGTTTCAGGAAAAAAAAACTAAAAAACTTCTTTAGACATAATGTTCTATTGTATCTGAAGAAGGGTCATGTACATTGTATTCTATGAGGATTTGAAATTCTCATGTACACGTGCGGCTTTGTCCATACAAACTATGGTGCTGATTTTAAAATCCTCAGCATTTTCTCCATTCAGTCAATTTATTTTATTTTTTCCTGACCACATTTTCTCCAGTCACTTCAATGGGGAGAGTAAAATCTGCATAAATGGATGCGGATTGTCTGCACAGATTTCCCTGCGAAGACCTGCGTATTTCAGTGCGGATTCTCCGCCCATAAATCCTGAGCGTGTGCATGTACCCTTAAGGCTGCTTTCAGATCTGCGTCTATTATTTCCGTTCTTCTGCTCTGTTCTAAGAGCTGAAGAATGAAAATAACGGAAGTGCCAGATTCGGCACGTAACTGAAGCAAACGGAGCCTAACAGACGCCATGTAACGCCTGTAGGTAGGGACAGACACGGAGCCCTAACCTAGAACCCAGCCTACTTGCACTGCAAGCCCCGGAACTCCCATAGAAATGAATGGAGTGGCCGGGCACACGTGCGACCAGCTGCTCCGATCATTTTAGGGGAGCAGCAAGGGGCCTGCAGGGTGTACCGTTCTCGTGATCGGTGGGTGTCCCAGCACTCATCTGATAGTTACCCTGTCTTGTGGATAGGGGATAACTTGTACCTACCGGAATACCTGATCATAAATGATGTGCATCCCCTGGCAGTCCGCGCACCTAGAATAAGATCTACGTCAGCTCATAGCTGCCGTAGATTTCATTCATCATTTACACCATGACCTGGTGAAGGGGTCGGGAAATTGGCAACCAAGAGAGCCGGGCGAGGATAGAGGGACCATGCACCGAGCTGAAACAGCTGAATGTGTACAGCAGCCCAGAAATCAACTAGCAGCCACATGTGTATCTATGGTAAAACCGCAGCACAAACACGGGAGCAGCTGGCGCGCGCCTCCGTCCGGGTGCGATGGGCTGATGCAATATCTCTATCACTGTTGCTTGACTGCTTATCTTAGAAAAGACAATGCTAAGAAGCTGTTATTGAGTCCTCTTCACTGCATCATTAAGTAAGATCATCTTCTCGACTTGCCGTATCCTGCATTTCTGGATAAGGTCCAGGTATAGCTGGAATGCTGGCAGGCTAAGCCTTCAAGGCCAAGGAAACACGAGCCAAGAAGGAAATGAAAAGGTTGCGTTATCCTTTCCTCTCCAAAGTTTCAAACGTCTCTTGCTTCATTATAATTAGCTGAGCTGACCCAATCGCGGGGAGCAGTGCCGCAGTGCAAGGGATCAGGGACAAGAGCATACATGAGCCATTGACCTAAAGGAAAAATACCCAGAGGACCAGAAGGGAGGATATAACCTAAAAATGCAGCCACTGCTAAAAAGATTCCCTTTACTACAATTTCTAAAGGGCCATAGAATAAAAAAATGTTGTGGGCGTGCTCCTTTACTATAAGAAATGATGATGTGTTACTGACTGAGACATTTTTATCATATAATATAAGACGCACACACATCTACAGCAGATGGATTGGTCTTCAGTAGCTGATCGGTAAGCGCCCCACACCCGTGACCCCCGTCGATCAGCTGTTTGAGGAGGAAGCGGCGCTCCAGTGAGCTCCACAGCCTTCTCCGCGCTCCCCAAGTATAGCGTTGAGCATTGTATAGCGGCTGTGCTTGGTAGCGCGCTCAGCTCCATTCACTTCTATGGGGCTGAGCTGCTCCTAGTCCACGTGATTGATGAACGTGTCATCACTGGCCTCGGAAAGGCTGGAGAAGGTCACGGTGCTACTGCGAGCACTGCTACCTTCTCAAACAGCCGATCGGCGGGGATCCCGTGTGTTTAAGACTTGGAGAACCCCTTTAAGTACGGAGGGTCAGTGGTTTGCACCATCGTCACACAGAACTGGGCTTCCGGGTTTCCAATCCCCTTCATGGAGTTGATATGTTTTTTGCTGCTTTTACATGGGTTTTCTCCAGTTTCCTTCCACAGGGGTTGCGCCATAAAAAATTGTCTACATTTTTCAAACCAGCCCCTGGGTCTGAATACTTTTGTAAGTGCATGCAATTAAAAATGTAGTATAGAGTTATTTACTAAAATGTATGTGTATAGCGCCACCTGCTGTTTGTTATTTTCCTTATTTCTCCATCCATCTTGCTGAGGTGGTCACACATGCTCCGTTCTATTCTTCAACGGCTACCAGCTATATCTACTGTTAGAAGCTGTGGCAGCTACAGGGAGAGATGTGTGGCAGAAAGGATACGCCCCAATGAAAGGACAAATCTCCCAAGAAAGGTCACACCCTCTGAGCTGCTAGCCTGAAGAAAATCTAGCAGAGCAATTGGAGCAATGATTTGCAGTGATGGCTAACCTCTGGCACACCAGCTGTGGTGAAACTACGACTCCCAGCATGCTCCATTCATTTCTATGGAGTTCTGAGAACAGCCAAGGAAGTGTGCATCTTGGGAGTTGTAGTTTTACCACAGCTGGAGTGCGGGAGGTTAGCCATCACAGGATTAGGCTACATGCATATGACCGGATGTGTTTTGCGGATCCAATTCCTTTCTTAATGGGTTATTCTGGTTAGGCTAGATGCACACAACCGTATGTGTTTTGCGGTCCCTAAATTGCAGATCCGCAAATAAAAATGGATGACATCCATATGCCATCTGGTTTTTTTTTACGGATCCATTGTAAAAATACCTAAAACGGACAAGAATAGGACATGTTATATTTTTTTTGCGGGGCTACGGAACGGACATACTGATGCGGACAGCACACGGTGTGCTGTCCGCATTTTTTGGGGACCCTTTGAAATGAATGGGTCTGCATCCTATCCGCAAAAAAAACCCCGCAACGGACACGGAAACAAACAGCGTTCATGCGCATGTAGCCTTAGGAAGATCTCTGGATCCATGTGAGGTACAGAGCTGGTTTTAGCTTTATTTGAAGGACATGGACTGTATGATGTCTGATTTTCATTTTTTAGGTTAATCATGGCTTAACCACTACAATGACATACAGTATATGGCTACATGCACACGACCGTTCCGTTTTTTGCGGTCCGCAAAAAACGGAAGCCGCCCGCGTGCCTTCCGCAATTTGCGGAACGGAACGGGCGGCCCATTGTAGAAATGCCTATTCTTGTCTGTAAAACGGACAAGAATAGGACATGCTATATTTTTTTTTGCAGGGCCTCGGAACGGAGCAACGGATGCGGACAGCACACGGAGTGCATCTTTTGCGGCCCCATTGAAGTGAATGGGTCCGCAATCCGAGCCGCAAGAACTGCGGCTCGGATGCGGACCATAACTACGGTCGTGTGCATGAGGCCTATATGTGTAGGAAAAGGACGGAGCGGCTGCCCAGCCTAGTCTGAGAGAGCGACCTTGACTAGCTGTAGGAGTGGGGGTTGCACGGCAGGAGGAGGTTGCTGCGGGGGTGGCCCAGTCATTTCTAGCTACACCACTGTTTGGATATGTTTGAGTTTTGCAGATCTGCATTGGCAATTGTACCCCAACTGCGTGGAGCTTTCTACTTTCAGGGTTAAATTGTTCTTTATATTCGTGGTTGAGCGCAGTTGTTTTTGCTTAGAGATAAATAGTCCTTGATGTAGTTTCCATAGTTGCAGCGATTAACCTGCGAGGGTAGTCTAAAATAGATTCTGCACGCGCTCAGACCGTGTAAGACTTAACTACTTACTGCTATTTACCTGCTCTATTTGCGTTTATGTCTCGTCTTTTCTAGTCATTTTTCTTTTATAAATGTACAGTATGGCCGGAGTGTGCCGAACTGGTCCTGATAGGACCGCCACTGACCTACCTCTCCGTGCGCCAGTTTCTGGCGTAAATAATGATAGATCCCACCTTCGCAATGCCCTCACTCTGCTCTCGTCACGCCCGCGTTTTCATAGAGCTGGCAAGGGCAGCGTAAAATGCACATTGCGACTAGAAAAGTTTTTCTACACCCAAAACTGGCGTAGGGGATTTAATGAATTCCGCCTATGTTTTTTGTACGTCATGTCCCCAGCATGGTGTAAATGCAGTGTGATCAATGAGAACATGGAAATTGAGATAACCAGCAAGGGTGGAACAAGGAAATGGGGGCCCTACAGCAAACAGGGGGCTCGTTCCACCATGGCAGTCTGTCAAGACCTGAAAAGCTGTATATTGCTATCGGAGGCGTCTTGTGCTTACACTATAAATGCCAACTAACGGTTGACTTAGGCTACTTTCACACTAGCGTTTCTCTTTTCCGGTATTGAGATCCATCAATACCGGAAAAAAAAACGCTTCCGTTTTGTCCCCATTCATTGTCAATAGGGACAAAACGTAACGGAACAGAACGGAGTGCTCCAAATTGCATTCAGTTCCGTTTGGTTGCGTTCCCATTCCCATGCCGCATGCTACGGTTTTCTTTCCATCCTGGGATGCAGAGCAAGACGGATCCGTCATGACCCACAATGCAAGTCAATGGCGACGCATCCGTTTTACTCTGACACTATCTGACACAATGGAAAACGGATCCGTCCCCCATTGACTTTCAATGGAGTTCATGATGGATCCGTCTTGGCTATGTTAAAGATAATACAATGGGATCCGTTCATAACGGATGCAGCCGGACCCTGCAAAAACGCTAGTGTGAAAGTAGCCTTACACAACTAAATGGAGGCAACATGGCCCCCTGTTCTCCTGATAGATGAGGGTCCTATAGAACATGCTATAAATGCCTAAGATACAGATACCCCAAATCCCTTGTGGCTTTTCTTCATTTACTTGAATTCCCAGTGATATGCCTACAGTTTGCTACTACTCTACTACCCCTCTGCTGTACGTTTCCCTTCCATCATCCCCAGTAATCACCAACTGAACCGCACCTTTCAGCAAAGATGGCCGCACCGTAAAAAAATAGGACATGTGCAGAAGCACAGACCAAAATCCCACTGAATCGCTTTGTAGTGCTTCTGATCCATTCCTCCGCTCCGTATCTTGAGGATTGCAGACCCATTCAAGTCAATGGGTCCACATCCCTGATACGGAGTGCACATGGCCGGATGTTTGCGGTCCGCAATATGGGCGCGGGGCACACACGTTTTTGTGCATGCCCTTAGTATGCTACATTTCTCTGGACAACAATGGGAGGGGGGTCACTATTTCTCCTTCTAGTCTGGGCAGGGTGTAAGATTTCGGCCATGCCCCTCCATCTCCTTGCTGTGGTGAGTGGGAAGGGAGCTTGTGGAACTACAATATACGGTAGGTCTCAGATCAGTTGTCACAGTATGGAGCCCCTGAGAGGTAAGTTGTAGATGCTAAGATCTTGGGGAAGATTAACACAACAGTGTCGGGAAACAGGTGCAAGGAATACCATAGAGGCGCCTAATTTTATCACAAGACACGGAGGCTTCGTATTGCTTTTAACTTCCTTTACTGTTACCATAGCAGCAAAGAATGAGTATGTCAATCAAAAGAAAAACCATAGTAACCGACTCCTCCCCACTATCCCAGCATATAATGACTCCACACTCTGGGATCTTCCTCTTTCTTTGCTGCTACCATGGCAGATAAGTACCCTCTATGATAGAGTGTTCGTTTTACATTTAATGTATTATTATTGCTTTACAGACCCTCTTTGTTTAGCTATTTAGTTCTGTCTCCAGGTTTTTCTCCCTGGTTTTTTGTTGTTGGGGTCCCCCCCTTATTGCTCCTCTCGTTTTTCCCCCTTCTGACTGGATCGTTTTGTTCCTCCTTTCCCTGCCACCCCATCGGTTAAGCCCATCCGGATTAATCGTCAGTGCTTACCGTTCCCTGGGCTGGTATATTCCTCTGTGCCCATCACAGTTCGAGCGGCCGTGGTCTCGCGATACCTGAGACTTCGGCCGCCGTCTTAGGCCTCACAGAGCTGTCCACCCTTCCGAAATCTCGCGATACACGAGATTTCGTCCGTTTCTTATGCCGCTTTGGCGCCGCTCATTCCCCTGACGTCATCTCACGGAGGTCTCGCGAGATCTGGGCCTCTTACACCGGAACGTTTCGCGCCTTCACCACGCTTCTCCTGCCCTTTTCTGTGCCGGTTTCGTCGGTATGTATACACTCACGGCGCCTATTATCACCCCCCTTTTCTCTCATAGACCCTCATTATGCTTTCTCTTTCCTTCCAGGTTTGTGCTAGGTCTGGTGGTCTGGGGTGAATTACTCCTGCCATCACTTTATTCTCAAGGTGCTAAATTCCCTCATGTCTCGCCACAGTGCCCCTTCCACCCCTAGACAGGGTGCCCCCATTACCCCCCCTGTTCCTTCTGCGGTAATCAGCCGCAGGGATGAAGCCTCACAGGAGGTACATAATGCTGCACTGCAGCAATCTATATCCAGTGCGATCATGGCTGCTATGGGCTCTATGTCCTCAGCAATTTCGCAATCTATATCTCAGGCCATATGCGCTCAGTCTACTACTGACCTAAACAGGCCATCTGCCTCCAGAACCTCTGTGACCGATGGTGACCCATCACATGACCACGCGGAAAAGAGCCTGCACGCGACAGGCAGAACGTTCTCGTGCATGGAAAACGGCCAGGACTCTTCCTGAGCCACTGTCTGATTCAGATAAGGAATCAAATGAGGAGGCATTGAACGAGTCTCACTATGACTCAATAGACGAACTTGAGGATGTGGCTATTGATCCTTTAGATTTTATGCCCGATCCCACGCCACCCACAACTGTGGCTACTAGGCAAGAGGGTCAGTCCTCACGGGATGATATTCTAGTTGATTCCCTGGGTACCCCGTTATTCAACCCTGACGAGCTCCATCATCCTCGCTCCGCTGAATGGCTCCCCGCCACTCACGTAGCTCAATATTTGGAGGAAAAAATCCGCAATCCTTTAAGTAAGGAATCCTGCAACAAGTTGCGAGCGGAATGCCCTCGCCCTCTTATTCCCAATAAGGTGTGTGAGACACCTACTGTGGACCCGAAGATGGTCCAATTCCTGACCAAAACTATATTTAACCCGAAAAAAGGGCTGGATTCGGCCTTGCGGGCCGTACAAGATAAGCTCCTGGATATCACGGGACCCCTAGCCAGGATTTTTGACATGGCGGAGTCCGCCAAGGCAGAGGGCAGATCTGTAGACCCCATTGAATTGGGGGGATGGGTCCAGAGGGCCATTTGCATTGCTGGCAATGTGAATACCTCATTAGCCATAGAACGACGGAAAGCAATTCTGATGAAGGTGGAGCCAAAACTCTCCAACCTGGCCTTATCAGAAGCGGGCAAGGATGCCCAGGGACTTCTATTTGGAGACTCCTTTATAAAGGAGTTGGGGAGATATGTGGGAGCGTTCACGGCCCTGGACAAAGCCCAAACATCCATGAAGAGGGTATTTAATACCCGTTTCTCCAATAGGGCGGGCAGTTCCAAGGGCCGTCTATCCGGCCGGTCCGATTTTCATTCCCGAGGCACGGGAAGAGGCTCCTTCAACTATAGATCCTCACTCCAGGATCCCAGACACCAACCTTCCTTTTTCCCCTCCCGGGGCGCTTCAGGACGTTCCAGAGGTTTCCGTGGGGCCCCCTCCTATCGACGACCAGTTGGTAAGTTCTCAAATAGCTCTAACGTTGTATTCTTCAACAGATTGTGTCGGGGGCAGACTCCGTCTCTTTTTCAATGCCTGGTCAGAGATCACCTCAGACCGGTGGGTGCTGGACACCATAAGGGGTTTCACCATAGATTTGGTTGCCTCCCCAAACCTGCTACCCGCTCCCCATCCCATTCACCTGTCCGAGCCTCTCCGACAACTCTTACACAGGGAACTAGAGGAATTAGTCCGCAAACAGGCAATAGAACGTGCTACCCCTCACACCACCGGTGTGATCAGCAGTATGTTTCTGGTAGAGAAAAAAGGCGGTCAAATGCGCCCAGTTAGCAATTTAAAAGCCCTCAACTCATTGGTACAATATCGCCATTTCAAGATGGAAGGCATCCATCTTTTGAGGGACATGCTCCTTCCAGGCGACTGGATGGTCAAACTCGACCTCAAGGACGCATAGCTCACGGTTCCGGTGGCCCCGACCTCCAGGGATCTACTTCGTTTCCTCTGGGAGACCAAATTTGGCGCTTCACCTGCCTACCATTCGGCCTCTCGTCCGCCCCTTGGTGTTTCACCAAGGTGATGAAACCTGTGATCTCTTGGCTCCGCAGCAGAGGGGTACGCATGATAATTTATTTGGACGATATTCTTATCATGGCACAGAATCCGTCCCTCCTCCGCAGACACCTTTCCATGGCCACCAGTCTCCTTTCAGGGTTAGGTTTTATCATAAACCAGGAGAAATCCTGCCTCACACCATCATCGTCAATGGAATTCCTGGGTTTCCGAATAGATTCCCTTTCCATGACCCTTCATCTCCCTCTGTCCAAAGTCCGATCTATTCGCAAAGAGTTGCGACATGCTCTGCTCTTACCTCAATTGTCATTGCGACACCTGGCACGTCTAATAGGACTTCTAGCGGCATCTATCCAAGCTATTTTTCCAGCACCCTTGCACTACCGGGCCCTTCAGAGGCTCAAGATTGCCCATCTCCGAACTGGGGCCACGTACTCGGACATGATCACGCTGGACTCAGAGACGAGGGACGAGCTACAGTGGTGGATTCAGAACCTTTCGGTCTGGAATGGCAAGGCCCTTTTCGGTCCGGTACCAGACTTGATCATAGAGTCGGACGCCAGCTTACGCGGGTGGGGAGCCCACTGCAATGGGATTTCCACCGGAGGCCCCTGGTCCTCCGAGGAGTCTCGTCTCCATATCAACGGACTGGAACTGCTAGCAGGGTCTCTGGCGATTCGCAGTTTCGCCAATGGCACCCTCACTACCTGTATCAGACTACGGATGGACAACGTGTCCGCGGTCCGATACGTCAACGGGATGGGCGGAACTTGTTCCTCAATTCTCACCTATCTAGCTCAGGACTTTTGGGAATTCTGCCTCGCCAGAGGTATTGTTGTAATAGCGGAACATCTTCCCGGCCTCCACAATACGTTGGCAGACTGGAATTCACGTTACTTCACGGATTCCAGCGATTGGAAGTTAGACGAGGAGGTATTCCTAGCTATATCATCCCGCTGGGGTCCTCCTTCGGTGGATTTATTTGCCAATCGTTTGAACGCCCAGATATCCAGGTTCTTCAGCTGGCGACCGGATCCTCGGGCAGAAGCAGTGGACGCATTCCTGCAACAGTGGAAAGGAGCGTTGATGTATGCCTTTCCCCCATTTGCTTTGATCCCTCGGGTTCTCCTTCAAGTTCAGCGCCAAGCGGCGGAGTTGGTCTTAATTCTACCTCTATGGCGATCTCAACCTTGGTTTCCTCTGGTTCTGGACCTATTGGTGCAACCTCCTCTCCTCCTGCCGGATCTCCCCTTTCTGCTGCGAGACCCGTCGGGGGAGTCCCACCCCCTTATTCGAGCAGGTTTACTTCGCCTTCTTGCTTGCAGGATCTCCACTGTCTGGAGTTTCGAACACAACTGTTTTCCTATTGGAGAATGCATGGGCTCCCGGTACCAGACGGGCTTATCGAGCCGCCTGGGACGCTTGGGCTCGTTGGTGCGGAGAACGCGATCTGGATCCCCTTCGAGCCCCTGTAGTTTCAGTCTTGTCATTCTTGTCTTCCTTGTATGATTCCGGTAAGGCTTATCGTACAATAAACCTCTACAGATCAGCGATATCCTCTAGGCACGAGGGTTTTGAGGGTTGTCCTGCGGGTCAACATCCTCTGGTGTGTCGCTTGTTAAAAGGCTCTCGTCTGGCTTGACCTCCCAGACCTCGTTTCTCCACAACTTGGGATGTGGGGTTAGTTTTGAACTTTTTAGCCTCATGGTCCCCTAATGACCAGTTGTCCCTTCGCCAGCTCTCAGTGAAGTTAGTTACATTGTTATGTCTCATCTCTTGTAAGAGGGTTTCAGACGTCCGAGCCCTGGACTACGATGCACGATCATTTACCCCAGATGGGGTTCTTTTTAACATTTCCAGACGGACTAAGACGGGCATTCGTTCAGTCTCTTATCCTGCTTTCCGGCAGTCCCCATAACTTTGTCTGGTTACATGCTTACAGGAGTATGAATCTCGTACTGCTTCCCTGCGTACTCCTACTTTTCCTAATCTGTTTATCTCTTTTAGGAGACCCTATGCTCCAGTCTCCAGCGTGACCCTGTCGCGCTGGGTTAAAGAAATCATGAGTCAGGCAGGTATTGACACCAATATCTTTACGGCTCATTCCGTCCGCAGTGCCTCTGCTACCTCCATGTCGATCTCAGGAGCCCGTCTGGAGGACGTTATGCGCTTAGCGGACTGGTCGAGGGTTTCCACTTTTCGTGAATTTTATTTTCGTCCTGCTACACATGCTTTTGATTCTGTCATTTCTCAGCTTTAAACTAGCAATACGAAGCCTCCGTGTCTTGTGATAAAATTTCATGATTTTCCTATTTTATGACGTAAAGTCATGATTTTATTAAAGACACGGAGGCGAGTATTGCCCACCCTTCCCACCCCTACTTGGCTTGTCTTAAACGCGGACTCTTTTCCATTGCTATGTTATGACATTATTGCGGTATTATTATTTCTGATTTGAGATGTATGTTGATTTGCACTCCATTGCCTTGTGAGTCTATCTTGGTTTGTCTTCATCCTACAGGTTGAGACGTCGTTCCTTCCACAGTTCCGGGTCAGAGTACGAGGTTGATTCCGTTACACCGTCAAAGACCGTTTCTCCTTCTGTTGGAAAGTTTAGTTTGAAGGTTCAAGTTGTCGGTTGCAGTCCGGTATGCGTATTTCCGGAAGAGTTCTGCAGTTGGAGTAGCTGCTCAAAGAAAGAGGAAGATCCCAGAGTGTGGAGTCATTATATGCTGGGATAGTGGGGAGGAGTCGGTTACTATGGTTTTTCTTTTAATTGACATACTCATTCTTTGCTGCTA